>NW_028321903.1:10607500-10944426 GCF_036245765.1 Copidosoma floridanum | reverse complement strand
TTTTTCTCCGTTTTTTACCCTCTCTGACCTCAGTGACCTTCTCCTTTTCTCTTGATCTTCTCTTTTTTTATTAATATTCTCTTTCTCTTTTGATCTTTCCTTTCTCTCTTAATCTCCTCTTTCTCTCTTGATCTCCTCTTTCTCTCTTGATCTTTTCTTTTTCTTTATTTTTCACCCTCTCTTTGCTCCTCAAATTCCTTCGTCCACGACTCTGATCCACCACTTCCTCGCGTCCTACCCTTCTGTTGGTCTTATCTGGATCCATCTTCCCGGATCTGATAGCCTCCACCTTTAGGGTGACGAGGACGATTTCCGGAAGGTGCCGTCCAACATCAGTTGTGTGGTGGTGGCGGACGAGTCGTCGATGCGTTCCACCAGCCGGAGGGCCGCATCCAATCCACCACTATGGGAGTGGAGGCTACTCCTTCTTGAGCGGGATCGGTGACGCTGATGCCCTGTATGTGGGCTCCCTCTCGATCCCGAGGAACGAGATTCTTCCTCGGATTTTGGCTGTCTACGAGACTTTTTTGCGTCCCACCGTTTTTGCCTCTCCTTTTTTCTCCGGTCTTCGGGTACATTTTTCTTCCTTTTCCGACAAAACTTTCGCTTCTCTTCCTTCCTCTTCCTAATATGTTCTAGTCGTTTCTCCTTGACTCTCCGCTTTAATTTTTTCTGATTACTTTCTACCTCTCTTAATTCTTTACGTCTTTTTTTCTCTTTCTCTTGCTGTTTCTTCCTTCTTATCTCTTCTTGGGCCTACATCTTGTCCTCATTGTTCCGTGTTTGCTCAGCCATACATCTATTCCACTGTTCCATCCATCCTCCATTTTGGCTTTCCCATTCTCTTTTCCTCCTCCTTCCTTTCGATTCAGTCATCGTTTTCTACCGTTTGTTTTAACCGTCTTCGCTCCCTCAGTTATTTCCTTCTTCTTTCTCTTTTGTTCTTCTTCCCTTATCTTCTTCTGATGTTCGATCTGTCTTCTTTCTTCTCTTTTCTTTGCTTTTCTTTCTTTATCTTCTGCTAATGGTCTATCTGTCTTTTTTCTTGCTCTTCCCTTTCTTTTTTCTCTCTTCCGCTTTCTCCTTCCTTAACACATCTGTTTGCCGTTTTTCCTGACTCCTCCGCTCTTCTTCCCAGTTATATACCTTCTTTCGATTTCGTTCTTCTTGGAGGTGCCTATTATATGTATCCATCTTCTCCTTCTTTGCCGTAACCTGTCTAGTTGTTCCCACAGATCTCAGAACTGTGGCGTTTTCTCTCCCTCGGTCTCTCGGTTTTTAGCATCCTCCCGTTTTTTCCTCCTCATCTCAGATTTTTTCTCCAAATGTTCCCAACAGTGGTCTTGGAAGCGGTGGGGGTACTCACCATGGTATAGGGGTGGTCTCGGATTTTCTTCCCAGCTTGGATCTAAACGAGCGGCTAGATCAGCGACCTTGCCAGGGTTAGTCGTGGCCTCCTCTGCGCTCCTTTTTCGTTCGAGCCGTCGCAGCTTCTTTTCAGGTACGGATTGAGGGCAGTCCTCGATGTCCACCTCCCGTCGCCCGCAGATCCGGCAATGCTTCACTGGTGGCCTGGGGTACTTGATCACGATGAGGTCGGGCTGCCAACAGTGGAAGCATCGGAAGGGTGGAGGGTCTCGAGTGGAGTTAATTGGGATAGGCAGCAGGTTCCCAAAAATGGTGCCTACTGTCTTGACCCTAGTAGGTTCCTTCGACACCTTCCTCATTTCCCGATTTGGAGGGGGCAATATCTGGACAGTCTTGATGTCGGGCCCACGTTTCACTGGGGGTTCCTCGGGAATGGGTTCCAATGCTTCCGGTGTTCTTAGTCCCGTGGAGACGGGGAAGGTCACATCCCAACTCTCCCCTTCCTCGACGAAAAATCGTTCGTGGGATTGGATGGGGACATAGTCTCTAGAGATTTCCACCTTCACCTCAGTCCTAGCAGCGTGGTTGAGGTCCTGGGGAATCTCCCTTTTACCCCTGATTTCTAAGGAAAGTTTCCTGGTGGATTAGGATTAGGGTACGTCCCTCCGATCGTCCTTGCCCAAGCCTTTTTCTTGAGGTTTGGTGGGGTCACCGTCTTGGTTTCGCCTGAGGCCTTGAAAAAGGGGCTACCAATACCGGCCATGGGTCCCAGCGGAGACCAGCCACCCACACGAGGGCTTCGACACCGTAGTGGTATAGGTAGTATGGGTTGTCCACATTCCTATCCAGCCTACCAGATTATCGAGCTCTCTTTCCGGGATTGATGAGCAAGCGAGCCTCTGGTTAATTCCTAGGAGTCGCATTGGGCAGAGAGGATTAGTCTCGGGGTCAGAGTCCAATTCTTCTTTATCCAAGTCAGGGAGGGGTTGGTCCCGAGCTTTCTCAGAGATGGATACTTTGTCAGAATCCTCCAACGACCGGCCCAATTTCTCTTCCAATCCCTCATCGAACAGACCCACCAGTCCATAATCCTCCTCCTCCAACACATTTACTCCCCCTTCTTTCTTCCATCTTTCTTCTTCCTCCCTTCCTGCCTCCTCTTTCTCTTGCCCTTCTTTCTCTTTCTGCTTTTCTGCCTCCTCTTTTCCTGGCCCCTTTTCCTCCTCCTTCCTCTCTATCACTCTGGTGATCTCCCCTCCTTCTCCCTCCAGATCAAAGTTCAGCAACTTCTTCTCCTTCTCCTTCTCCTTACTTATCTCTTGAAGGTATTCTGATGGTCCTGGAGACGAAACCTCTCTACGCTCTATACCGTGAATTTGTTCAAGTTTAACAACTCTTGTCTACCTGTACAACAAAAAATCAAAGAAAACCTGGTTATCCTATCCTCATATACCCGTTTGTACTGTGGCCTCATTTAGGAACGTATCTCTTAAGTTGAGATACGTGAGCTTCGTGGAGACGGCAGCTTTTCCCTTCCCCCTCTCCTAACACATAGACCGTTGACAACTTGACCTCAATCATTTCGTAGGATCTTTCGAATTTAACTGCGAGCTTCACCGCGAACCATTTTGACGCGTCAAATAACGGGTAAGTTCTGCACAGTACCAAAATTCCTATCGGAAATCTAACGTCTTTCTTATTCCCATTAAATCGCTTTGCTTGAGTCTCTATTGCCGTATCTATATGCTTAGCTACCAAATTTTGTAATGCATCTAACCTCTTTATCCTTTCTGCCCATACTTCCGGTTTTATCTTTTGAATCGTCTCCGTGGCCTCTACTTCTCTTCGCAAACTGTTCACCAGTCGAGGATGTTGGCCATAGTTTAAATATGCAGGTGATACCTTCGTTGTGGTTTATGTTTCAGTATTTATAGCATGCCTAATCTCGTGAAGGTATTGGTCCTAATTCCTATGATTCTGCCCCATGAATGTAGTAATAATAGTTTTTATTGTCCTATTACTGTGTTCTACCAGATCCGCTTGTGGATGGTAGGGTGGCGTAAACACGTGTCTAACCCCATATTCATCCAACATTTTCCACACTTATTGATTGTTAAACTCATTGCCATTGTTGGTGAGGAAAAAATCCAGAGTCTCCTGCCTAAACAACACCAATTCTTTAAACGCTCTCGCCACCGACTTCCCGTTTGCCTTCCTAAGAGGTTTCACCTCAATCCATCCAGTGAAAAGATCTTGGAAAACTACTAAATACTTATGCCCGCTTTTACTTGGTGACAACTCCATAAACTCGGCTGCCACCATGACCCAAGACCTCTCCACTATCCGTTTTCCCATTAGCCCCTGAGTGTCTGTTTGCAGCACTTTATACATCTGACACTCCAAAGAAGCTCTTATGAAATTTCTCACGTCATAATACATTCCTCTCCAATAGTATTCTCAGGCTATACGGTTGTACGTTTTCTCTATTCCCAAATGACCACTAGAGGGAAGGCAATAGGCATTGTCAATTACCTTCTCCCAGGACTCGGCTGGCACTACTAGTCTCCAGTTTTCTTCCGGAAATGCGATAGAATCCAGTAAGGGATCGTAACGATGCCTATAAAGCCTATTGTCTTCGACTCGCCACCCTTGGAACTTGTGCGGGGCATCACCTATCTCCCTATCTAACCTCAAACACTCTCGGTCCGATATATCTTCAAACATTCCAATCACCATCTCCTCCTCTTCACATAGTCTGGATCGAGCATCTGGCATATAATTTAAAGCTCCCTTTTAATGTGTTATTTTAAAATCCTACTGTTGCATCTCGATCGCCCACTTAGCTAATCTCCCCGTTGGTTCTCGCAAATTTCCCAACCATTTAAGAGCCGCAAGATCGGTGATAACAGTGAACTTGTATCCTTCTAGGGGCGTAACTTCTTGATAGCCCAGATCATTGCCAAACACTCTTTCTCCATGGTACGGTAGTTCTTCTCCACAGGTGAAAGGACTCGACTCACGTACATGATGGTGTGTTCCCCGTCTTCGTCGATTTGAGTAAGTACGGCTCTTAAGGCATATCCACTCGCATCCATCTGTAGAAAGAACGGTTTTGAGAAGTCGGGTCTTGCCAAGACTGGTGCAGTAGTGAGTGCGCTTTTCAGACCGTGGAACGCTTCCCTTTTGTCTCGTTCCCAAATCCATCGTTGTTTCTTCTGCATTAGCTGGACCAACGGCACCTTGAACTCTGAGTCTCCCTCTATAAACCTGGAATACAATTCTACCATGCCCAAAAACCACCGTAACTGTCTGATATTCTTCGGCTCTAGATAATCCAGAACTGGCTCCACCTTATCTTGATTTGGTCGCAACCCCTCATTATCCAGAATAAATCCTAAATATGTCAACTGTGGCATACAGAACTCACATTTTTCCCTTTTCACTTGTAACCCGACCTCTGCTAACCTTTCTATAACCAAACATAAATAATATCTGTGTTTCTCATACGTATCCGTAGCTATGATTATGTCTTCCAGATATCCAAACACGTGGGGTCATAATTCCTCTCCAAATAATATGTATATGAGACACTGAAATGTCATAGGCGCGTTGCTTAGTCCGAAAAGTATCCTTCTGTATTGCCAAAGCCCTGACCCTTGTACGGCGGAGGCCGTAAACCTTCGATTCGATCTGGTCACTGGTACTTGAAGATATGCCTGCTTTAGGTTTACCTTGGACAAGTACTTGGCATCGCGAAGCCTGTCTAAGATGGTATTTATGCTGGGCATAGGATATTCATCCCACTTGGTTACTTTATTCAGATCCCTAAAGTCAATGCAGAACCGATACGTACGGTCTGGATTCTTGTGTAAGGCGGGAGCCTGGCAGTAACCACTGGTGGATCCCTCTATGACCCCCTCTTAAAACAACTGCTCTACCTCCTCAACTGCCACCTCATGCGTCTGGGGACATCCGTTGATATGCGTGGCGTATGGGTTTATCGACCGTTACTTCAATTACATATTTTATAAGAGTGGTCTTCGCTAGAGGTCTTTTGACGGACCCCAAGATGCCATCCACAATTCCCTCGATTTCTTCTCGCTCTTCTGTCAAAATTTCACTGATTCCCGCACATTCTGCATGAAGGGTGCCTCCGGATGCGTCTCCCATAGTTTCAAATGAGTACCACTCTCCCTTAAATACCGGAAATATCCCTCGGCCCAATCGCAAATCCATATCGAACATATCTTGAAAATCCCGTCCCAAAATAATGTCTTGATTAATATCGGTGACTGCCCGAATCTGTATCTCTCTAATGCGACTGTCAAATTCACAGCTTATCCTCAAAGCCCGTAAAACCAGTGACAAGGTAACATTTACACTAACGATGGCTGCGTTAATAGGCTTCAGCCTGTTTGAAAAGCGTTTGGCTAGTTTCGGTCCTACCAGTGACGATTGGGCCCCGGTATCGAGGAGGGCACTGTATTCTTGACCCACCAATACTACCGATAAATAAGGTCGATTCTAGCTGTTGGTGCCGGCCACCTCCTCTCACGGGATCCTTTGGTCTTTATTTTCTCTATCTGGGTTTCCCTCGAACCTATCGTTGCTATCGCTTGGGGTTGTAGTCTGGTCGCGGCCCAACGCTCCGTCCTCCTCCGGGAGTACTGCGCTGGGGCTCCCCTCCCAAAAATTTTAGTCCGTGTTTTTTTAACGCCCTATTGAATAACTCCTGGAGATCCTCCCAATCCACCTGTTGAGGTTCGCCTTCATTCCGAGAAGTAATGATTCGCTCTACCCTTTCATGTCGCTTTATTTTTCAATCAGAAGTTGTCCTGACGTTCTCGGAGTTTGGCTTCAAGACTTTCTCATTATAACAAATCCTCTTCGTTCTGCTACTTCGTTCTCTTTCAAAGTTATCCACTTGAACATCAAAGTTTTTGTCAGGACCTGACACCTCCCGGTTATACCAAACTAATTCACTCTTCTCGTTCACCTTTTAATCCCACTCTTTTCCGCGCGACTGCCACATGGGATCATCATCCTTCCACGTGACTTTCTTTTTCCTACTATCACTGTCTCCACTCAGAGACCAGGTCTCTAACTTCTCACTCATCTTAACGTACTTTCAAGTCGATTTCCCTTTTCCTACGGCTTCCTTGAATCTCAACGCTTGATTCACTCCCTTCCCCCTCAGCCTGTCAATGCTTTCCCGAGAGAATTCGGTCGCATATTTATTGTAGAATATAAGAAATAAGATTATTTGCCCCTTATTGTATTTTTTCCAACTTATTTATTTATTTCCCTAATCCAGTCAACACTCAATCCACCTAATACGTGCACTCAAACGCTTAAAAACTTCTAGGCCCTAAAAGTTCCTTTCTAATTCTGTGAAATACTTCCCTACTTAAGGGATGCCATTTGTGACAAAAATTTCTCAGCCGATAAACAGCTGTCCCGTATTCTCTCACGAAATCTCTTCTCGTACTTCACTTACCTTGTCCCTACCCGCTGGATACCTCTCCTCCAGGAGGTCTGCCACAGGTGTCCGGCTCGGGAACACCAAACACTCCTGAAAGAAAATTAAAAAGGCGAAAGGAGGGGCACTATCTACAAATAAACACTATCACTTTTATAACCCTTACAGCACGCCCACGCTATTTATTTTCCTTTACACACTCTCAAATTCTACACTTCCTCTCCCTCTATATATTATTAGTTGGCACACTGATATCAGAATCAACATCTTCGTACGGATACCTCTCGGTCGTCCTCTCCACCGAACTCTCCCTGGGCTGGTGGACAGCGGCTAGTACCTATGCCATACACAAACTTACACACGCAACCTCAGCCACACCGCGTACTCAATTTAATTTCCCTATCCTTTAATAATCCCAGACACACTCACTCCCACACATACGGATCATCCCTAACGCTCTGTCTCGGTGTATGCAGTGTGTGCTCGATGATTTGCAGTTTCACCCGTATAATTTACGAAAAGGGCTATTCTTTAAAGCTGTTAAGTTTTTTAACTACCAAAAAATATATATTAAGAAAAAAAAATTTTTTCTCTTATCTCACAACTTTATTATCAGAACAACAAAGTCCTTGAGCTTAGACTCTACATTTTAAATTGCCTCAAAAAAACAAATGCATTTTCTATTTACTTAAAAATCTGAATTAAAATCTTTAACGACTTGAGAGTTTGCTGTGGGAGTGCAATAAAAAGCGATCCCTCACGTAATGGATTCTTTATTTATCGATTATGACGTTGTTACTCCAATCTCGATAAATTTTCTATGTCAGTTTCTTGACACTTAAAATTGTATTCATTAGATATATTTAAAGTTTTCCTTCCAATTCACCTTCTTGCGACTTTAGGCATGCTCAAAACTTTTCTGACCCTCTAAAGGCTATTTTCTGATAACTTCGTTAAGTTCTAATATATTTGTTGGCAAGGTAGTTCGACGTCCGATGGCTCTAAAAAAGACCAGTGAGCTTTTTAAGTAAACTCTTTCTTGACTGAAGCTTACAGCAGTTGTAACTGCCTGAATACCTCATGGTGATCTTCTGTGGCCTGCTGTTGAAGCCCCAGACTGATCAGGAGAAAAAATACAGAGTTCAAAGATTTAGACCGAGTTGTAGAAATCTTTTCCATCTTCTCCTCGTATAACGTCAAAGACGTTGGTGTCTAAAGCACTTTTCATAGCAGACTGAGTTATTTTGATAATCTAAGGTGGGGAGATTGGTTCATGATACTTGCCCGTTGGAGACTGTCCCGTTGGCTTAGTTTCTTTTTCTTCATAGCTGTTATAAGTTCACCCAGCACAGACCTTGAAGAAGATCGGTGATTCCTGATTAAATGCTTAGAGTCGAGAAGGTAATAAAGGGTCGTCACTGGGGTTACCAGCCTTGCGACGAACAACTTTGCTAGTGACGTCTGGAAGTGAATTACTGACTTGGTTTAATAGTGGCCGTCTTTAGTTAACATAGTCTTTTAGTCGAGAAATCGCTTCCAGAATGGTAGTGAAAATGTATTTGTTTGCAAGATAGTTTTAACTTAGGCAGTTCTTAAAAGAACTGATGAGATTGATGGTTCAGTAGGGAACGTAAATACTTATAATGGCCCTGAAAATGGCCAGTGGCGAAACTTTCAGATATTCCGTATTATTATTCCTGATGATAAAGAGCTGGCCGTGGGTAGCTTGACTCTAAGGCTGCGTATACACGCTACAGAAATTTATGTGACAGGATTTTAGTTGGCCAAATAGAGTAAAGCTCTCCGTGTGTATAGTTATAGAAAGACTGCCTTGCTAAAGTTCTGCAGCGTAAACTTTCACAGCGTGTATACGCAGTCTTACCCTTCAAGTCTCTGTGTATGGAGACTGTGATGGAAGGAGGTACGCTGCTGACCAAAGAATATCTCGTCTCCGGGTCGCTCCTCGGATAACTAACCACTCATCGTTAGACGAAAACGTGTGGGTACGTCTGTTGGGGACACGATCACTAAGAAAGTAGTCGTTGTGGCTGCCCGTACCCTTCAGAGCTGTCTTCCCTGGCTCACATTTGTAGCCAAAAATTATCTGACTGCACCAGGTGGGATAGTGTGATGGCCACCCAACTCTGAAGATATGGAGCAGGTTGTACTCTGGCTAGATACGTCTTCTGGCCAGCGACATCATTGGTTAGAATAATTTTTTATTGGTGGTACTCGTCAATCGTGGAGATTCAGGGTGAATGTAGACCTAGGTGACTTTCCCATTAGAAAAGAGTATCGTCCGTTACCAGGATACCCAGCTGCACTACCATCATCAACATTTTCTGTGCAGCTCGATGAACTGCCAGTGGACAACTGCATTAATTTTTGAGTCGCTTCGGCATATTATAACCACACTTATTTAATTCTGTTGCAGATAGCCTTGGTTTTATGTCGAGGCCACCCAGTGGATCCTACTGAACTAAAGTGAAAATTTCGCGTATTCTTGCAAAACCTTAAGCTTATTTATTGCTATTGTAACTAAATTCTTCAAGATAAAAACTATACTAAAACTAGCTAGGAAGTGTCAAGAATCAGTGTGCAAAATTTTAGCCAAATCGGCTCCGTACTTTTCGCAATTAGCGATTACAACGGTTTTAGCGACTTTGCTTTATATATTAGTAAAGTTTAGCTACCACACCATCTTTTTTAAAGGACCGTGTGATTTTAAATATATGAATATTGTGAATCGTATTCTTAATTGATTTTTGTAATATCGTTTACAAAAAAATTATTGTAATTATAATTCTTAATATTGATTAAAGAATATTCTGATTTATATTTTCATAAGCACGTGTACATTCTGGTATCACAAAAAAGCACTTATAATAAAATTTGTATATCCGTATACTTTAACTCTAAATGTATGTTGTATTGACCATATAATAAAATATAATTAAATCAAACTATACGTTGTACATATATTTTAAATTAATTAAGAGATTTGTTAGTTGTACTTAATTATATAACAAGTCCATGATTTTGGAGATTAAGTTAATACAATACTTGGGGGATGGTCGCGCAGAGCGCACATATATACATTGTACATATATATATATATATATATATATGTGTGTGTGTGTGTGTGTGTGTGTGTGCGTGTGCGTTAAGGCACATCGTCATTGCATTGAAAAAATGGTAAGAATAACACGTATCAGGCAAATATGGTAGTTAGCTAAGCTCAGTGTGCGCTGTAGCTCTATAACTCAAATTAGTAATACAGGTATACATTCTGAGATAGGTTTTTTTAAAACAGTTCTTCATAACTTGTAGCTCTAACTTTCAATAAAACAAATTCTTAAAAAATAAGCAAAAAAAATTCGAATAAATGTTTTGCATATTAGGTACATACACGGTTTATTTGAATTTACTGTATAATATATTTTATTATACAAAGAAATATAATTTACAAAAGTTTCTAAGGACTTGTTACAAAATACATTTAGGTATAATTAATCTGTTAGCATCATCAACGAATAGTAAACAAGAATAAATTTCTGGTAAGTCGGAATACCTATTTAAACGCGTTTTGTTGTTGTTGCGTGAGTCCTCGCAATATGCATAAATATGCTGAGTAAAATCAATGATTGTTAACAAAAGCACGTTTATACTTACAAACTTATTTTTTACAACAATGTTAATTATTTTTTTGAATATAAATTTATTGTTATCTCCTAAATATGGAACCAAAACTTGACTTGAACAGTAAATTATTCTCTTATATTTTATGTCACTTGTGAAAAAAATTTCATCAGTGGAGCTACTTGGAAAATAAATACCATGTAAATGGTTATCTATCGCTTTATACATTTTAGCAACTATATTATCACAATTAGAAATAACACTTAGTTTTAAACAGGCTAATTTTAACTGACTCCTAATAGTTCTCGTTTTGAAAAGATTTTTTCGAAAACTTGCAGTAACTGCTGTGAGTTTAAGTTGTCTGAACTTAGACTTGTATCGCATTGCCGAGAAATAAATTAGTGGTCCATTTACTTTTATTACTCGTGCTTCATGTATCAAGTTGTATATTTTTTAGATAAAACTTTCGTGTCATTTTTTGTCCTCACAAAAAAAATCATTCATTATAAACTTACACGCACAATACGACCACGCACGAGCCAAATAGAAATGACAATATCGATTATTTGTCTAAGTAATACATATAATTTTCACGGTTTATTTCTTTTTAGGGGCTCTACTGCAACGACAATACCAAAATATTTTGCCAAACTTAGTAACGCAGCTCCAGACATTTTCAACATTATTCTAAGGAATTGCTCAAGGCTACTTCTTGAGACCTTGATAGATTCTACAGACGTGTATTAAACGTTCCTTATAAATTCACGATTTTTCGCTTTATTAAGCGTATTTTCCCCAATTTCATCATTTTGTTAACAAGATTTACGTTATAAAACATATTGAAATCCAAGGCTTTGACAAAACACTGCCACTTTCTTGATTAACTGCAACATTACCTTAAAAAACCATCTTTTATCTAGAAAAATAAAAGTCATTAAAAGATTGACGAACAACCAAATTAGAAACTTTGTTCTCCATTTCTAATTGTACACCAACTTATAAATTTAACGATTTTATCTAAAAAATCTGTACATTGTTCTTAAAGTTTTATGTCAGGAAACTGCTACGTGAGATAGGAAGCAGCATAAGAAATCCACTAATACTGACTCAAGTAATAATTATCTGTTGTTACCTAAAAAAAATCCGTTAGAAGACTATTTCAATGCAAAAACACATAAACATTGTTAGGGGCTGCATACAAAATTGACTTATCACTCTTCAGGCAGCAAAAGTTCGTAGTCTACAATCAATATTGCTGTTTTTTTTAAATCTTGGTTCAATATATTATTTCTGATCGGAGCACTTTTTTCACAGTAACAAGTGTTTAAATATAGTTTTTTTCAAGCAAATGTCCATTATTCACAAAAAGATAAATATTGTGAGGATTGGAGAGTGCTATTACTTGACACCGTCTTTTATACTTGATTTTTCTGGAATATTAATTGTTTCGGAAAATTATATTAATTGCATTTGTAATATTTTTCAAAACATTTATACGCTTTCGAAACTAGTTCATTACATAACACAATTTTTGTCATAAATACTAAATATAAGTACACTATGTTTATTATATAATAATAAAACAATAATTATTCCGAGTTATGAAAAAAAAACAAATGATATTTTTCTATATGTACAACAAATTCAAGAAGTTCATGAATATAAAATAGACTATTCTCATAATTCTTTGTGCAAGGAAAATAATATAGGATCCTCTGTTTATTTTTTCTTATTCTCGACAATTTGAGCCAATTAACATTAGTATTTTTTCATAAATTTCTTGTTTATAAGAGACCGTACTATGATTATATATTCATAAAAAATACAACGGCTTATTAAACTATCTGTAATTTATTTGACATAGTTGGAGCAAAATATAAAAGTTCAGAGCTGTGTACGATGTACTTATAAATATTAGAGTGAAGCAAACAAGGAGTATTTAAATAACTTTTAGCAGTGTTAGAAGAAGCACTAACTAACTTAACTTCTATACCGTGATTTCCATGAGCTTAACCTAATTTACCTTCAGGTATACTAAGTAGCAATACTTAAATATATGTTTCAATTTTAATGAAATACAGCTCTCTTGAATAAAAAAATTCCACAAATGATCTTATCAAATGAAGTTATCAACGTTTTAGTTGACAAGTGTTTCATATAGGACGTTTTGGAAGCTACCACTTGAATTTAATTTGGACAACAGTAATGGTACGGATTTTAATTAAAACTGTTCAAGTATAGACAAAAGACATGAGGTATATTTTCGTAATAGGTATAGAAATTATCTTAATTCGCTCACGTAAAATTATGTAGGGATTTTCGTTGAAGGATCTTGGGTGAGCATATTCAAATATACAAACTGTTGTAGTGTGTATATATTATTTTATTTTGCTACGTTTCATCCGAGTTTATATACCTATTAATTTTCGACTTGGATTGAAAGATGGTCGACCAGCGTAGAGCACGTCAACACAGCACATTTACTATCATCAAGCAGAGATTCGGAGTCCGTGCGCATCAAGTTTTGAAACAATGGATGAACTACAACAAGTCGCTAAGCATTTCGTCAGCTCGAAGAAGATTTTTGATCAGATGTAAGTCTCATAACATCGTCCCCAACCCCATTTCATGTCGCCGCTACAAACTCACGTTCCATAGTCCATCTATCAGAAATAAATCATATGAATTTCAAAACAGAACATACTTAAAAATTTTAAAATTTGAAATCAAGGACATCAACATACACATAGCATTTCTTATAAAAAATCTGAATCAATTAAAATCTTTATCATATAAAATGGTCTTCGACCAACAATTCTTAAACACATTTTTTCAAATAGCTTTCGAAAATACAAAAAAACTTACTAACAAAATGAACAATATATATAAAGCTAAATTTCAAAAACTCTATATGAATATTAATAACACAAGTACATATTGTAATAGCGCTAAATTCGTGGAAAATTTAACTAACAAATCAATACCCCATGAAGTATTAGAAGTTGTTGGCTTCGGACCAAATTTTAGCTTACAACAGAATTCTGTCGATAAAAATTCAATAATAGATGTTATTAAAAAGTTGGAACATAGTCTAAATTTACTAAATATAACTGACAACCTTAAAAATAAAAAACGTTAAAAAACTACCAATATTTTATCATGTAACACTTGTAAACAGACGCATGTTACGCATGAAGACAGGCTTTTTGCTAAGAAGATTAAAACAACCCGTGACTTTATTAATAACAATCCCAATATTTTTATAACTAATTCAGACAAGAGCAATAAGACTGTAATTATTGATAAAAATATTTATTTGGAAAAAATGCAACAAATTCTTGAAGACAAAAAAACATATAAACTGTTAACAAAAAATCTTATTAAAAAACTACACACCGATGTAAAATTAATTCTTTCCAACCTCAACAATAACAACTTTTTATACAGGAAATTTCATAATAACTCACACAAACCAACACGACTCTGCCTAAATGTTATGGTCTCTCAAAAACACACAAACAAGGTGCCCCCTTACGCCCTATTATTTATACTATCAATAGCCCGACGCATTTTCTATCCAAAATTATTTACAAGGAATTAAAAAACAATATTTCAGTTCCAAAATCACACATTGACAATAGTTTTCAATTTATTACCTTGATGAAAAATGTAATAGTACCAGATGATCACACCTTAATCTCACTTGACGTTACATCCCTGTTTACGTGCGTGCCATGCGATCTGGTTTTAAAAAGCTTGGACTAGCGGGTAGTTTGTTTGCGACAGCGGTGTGGTGTGCCCTTTGATGAGATAAGAGACTGTGTCAAATTCCTCTTTAACAATACATTCTTTTCTTTCAACTACAAGTTCTATCAGCAAACGTTTGGCACACCGATGGGCTCTCCTGTGTCACCAATGTTTGCTGATATGGTTATGAACGACCTGGAGATCGAGTGCTTGGATTTATTAAAAAAATATTTCAACATTGAACCACTTTTCTATTACAGATATGTGGATGACACTATAATGTGTTTAAAGTCCGACCAAATAGATAAAGTATTACAGGTTTTTAATAACTACAATCAAGTTTTGAATTTCACACATGAACTTTCTATAAACAGTAGCATCAATTTTTTAGACATTACATTAACAATAGAAGACAACAAAATCATTACAAATTGGTTTTCCAAGCCTTCGGCCTTGGGTCGTTTCTTAAATTTTAAATCTAATCACCCAATATCTTTAAGGAGAAACATGGTTTATAACTTAGTAGACAGGGCTGTTCTCTTGTCTCATCGTAAATTTCACACATCTAATCTTGATGTTGTAAGAGGACTATTGCGTAAAAATTCTTATCCTCCAAGTTTTTTCGAAAAGTTGATAAAATCTCGATACTTTAAACTTAAGAACAACAACATCCACAACAACAATACCAACAGTAACAACACCAGCAATAACAATAATAACTCACAGACAAATCACACACCACAAATAAACTATAATACAATAACCATTCCTTTCATCAACCAAAAAATATTTTCAAAATTTAGTCATTTGTATAAAAATTATAATTTAATAACAATACCAAAAGTGTCGAGAAGTTTCAATAAATTTATAAAGTTGGGCAAGGATTCCACGCCGACCCTCAAAAATACGGGCGTTATGTAATGAACATAAACGTGGATCTGATCCAGAATCCGTAATAAATAAGCACATGCATTGTCATAAACACAAGTTTGATTGGAAAAATATAAAAATTCTTGACAAAGAATCTATTTACAAAAAACGTATTTATTCAGAAATGATTCACATCAATTTAACAAAAAATACTATCAACAAACGCGAAGATATCCAATATCTCAGTAAAATATACATTCCGATTTTCTCGAAAATAAGAAACTCAGAAAAATAATTTTGATCAGTACAGACAATTTTAGTTATACTACCTTTTCATCATATATATATATATATTCGGTATACAAATATTCATAACGTCTTCTCATTAATGTATTGTACACATAACTCTCTCTTCCTTACTGCTTCGTATTCGTATTATTTTTGCGTTCGTTCATTCTTCATAGTGCGTATACTAGATCAGTAGGGTGCTGACTGCCGTATGTTTCACACGAGTTACATTCGGCTTCTATTTAATGTTTTAAGTTTAATCTCCATCAGGTAATTTTAAGTTGTGCGTCCGTTCTCTGTAAAACCCCTCTTTTTTTGATTTATGGTTCTATATGTGCATATGTGTTAATTTTTATTTGCCTGATGAGGTCCGAGAAACTCGGACGAAACGTAGCAAAATAAAATAATATATACACACAACAACAGATTGTATATTTAAATATGCTCACCCAAGATCCTTCAACAAAAATCCCTACATATATTTTCGTAACTTCAGAATAATTATTAAAACATCATAGAAAAGAGAGAAATGAATAAGAAGCGAAAGGAATGCTCTTTCTGTTTGTGTAAATAAGTGCACCCCTCTTTGCACTTAACAGCTGAAAATTTAAGGTTGAAGGACTTTAGCACTCATTTGACTACTGCAGTGTTGCTTGTACTACCTTAAATATGACCTTATTCAGATTTTTTTATGTTAATATTCAATCAAAAGTGTCAAGAATTAAGTTCTTGAGTGAGCAATTTACTGAATAAAATTATAACTTTACAGTATAAATTATATAATTTTTTAATATTTCAAAAAATATATAATTTTATAATATAATATGGATATTGATAGTTATCAATATTTTAAGTCGAGAACATCCCAACCCTTAAAGATTCATAAATATCGACCAAATCTAGTAACAGTTTCTGTTTCAGATAATAAAATTTTTTAAAAATTCTTCCACAGATGTGCTTTGTTTGCTAAAAATAACAAATAAAAATGAATTATAAATTGGCAACGTAAAGCAACTACCCACTTCACCTATATGAACCACACAGTCAGCAGCTGTCCTCCTTTATGCTTCACATATAGGTCTAAATGAAAAAGCAGTACTATATTGCTTAATTTTTAGTTTGTGCACATGAGAGTAACTCTATGTTGTTATAAAACTCTACGTGTTATAAAAGTTTTGCGAAAAAAAAACTGTTGAATCTTCGTTGACATCTTGCAATAAAGTAAAATTAAAGATTGTAGGTTATCTAACACGAGAAGAACTATGTATGCCATATACGCAAGATCACACTGAATTTGCATTCCCTAAGAGAGTGTAAAAAAATGTGCATTCTAATGAATTTTGTAATTCTTAAGAAGCAACTAGAAAAAAAAACGTAATTAAATTGGTAATAAATTAGTATGCGCACATTAACATGTACAACAATACGACCTAGATAGTTATATACTTGCTTAGATGACGAATGTCTGTGTATGCAAAGGTACAAGCTTCAAATAAAAACAACTGCATTTAAATAAACCTTTTTTTCTTTGGATTTTAAAAGGCTGCTACTTACCTTAACTAATTCTTAATCTGCTAGTTTTATTAAAATATAAAGATTTTTTATGAATACTCATTAAATCGAACAATGCTAATGCAAAATTGATGACACTAAATAAGAGTCAAGCTTATTTCAAGTAAATCTGGGCTTTATTCACATAAACTATTGTTTGGGAGTATACAGTTCCAGCAAACACTATTTTGACTCAGGATCGTGTAAATGACGTACTCATGACAGTAAAAAATAGGGCAGAATCACGAAACAAAGTGACATGGTGTAAAAAATACATAAGGTGGGCTCTTCAGCCACCAAACCGATCAGCCAATCAGGAGGCTTAGAACAAGCGACCTTCCATATTGGATTTCCCACCAATAAGTATTGAGAGCGCGTTGTTCAACAACTTACACTTTATTGCTACAAAAAATTAAACATACCTCGAAAAGCAATATTAAATTAAAAGCTTCGTTCGTACATTAACGTAAATTAGATTGCCAGAGATGAACGAAAAAACTGATTTCTGATGTTAAAAATTCACATAAGAAGAAAAAAAATTGTAAAATTTGTTTGTAGAAACATTTAATATACTGTGTTCGTCGTATATCTCACAAATAATCAGATGACTATAAAGAATTATATTTATATATAAGAAAGTGCACCTAACAAATTTTGTTGTAACATGGTAATTTTTTATTGTTTGTTAACGTTCGTTTGTTTTTGTTATTAATTATTATTCAACAGTGTAAAGGCGTGTCAACAAAGCGGGTATTCAATACAGCTTTAAGATCGTGTTATGGTCGGTCGCATAAGGGCTGATTGGGAGCACCTATCTTTTCTCACACGATTACTTCAGAAATCGGTAAAGTGAAAAGAGCCACGTAGCGAGAGATTTCGAATCTCTCACAGGCGTTCGGTCACGACGCACTTTTATTCTGTGAAACGACGATCGTTTCCTTGACAACTAGTTCTTTATATTTTTTGTTTATATAATAACTTCAAGCGAGAGTGCTAGTTTTTTTGCTAAAAATAGTCTCTGTCAAGTCGTCGTAGAGACAACACGTATCAATAAATCAGTTTAAAAAAAATAAATGTTGCACGGTTTTATTTCGTAAGACAAGTCGGTAACAAATTTTAATTATATCAATTATCGATAAAATTTTTTACCTTATACTCTTGTTTACCTGTAGCAGTATTTGAACAACGCGCTCTCTGCGCTCATTGGTGGAAAATATAATATGGAAGGTCGCTTGTTACAAGCCTCCTGATTGGCTGATCGGTTCGGTGGCTTAAGAGCCCACCTTACGTATTTCTTATACCATGCAAAGTAAAGTAGCTTAAGAGACTGTACATAGATCAGTTAAATGCGAAGTGAAGCAAACGTTGTACACCCAAGGAACTTTATATCTGTCAAAATGATTTGTCAACATATCGTCAATGATGCCTCGTAACTCATAAGATTATAAAGTGTTACTGTCATCTAACAAGTTATATTCTGACAAATACAAAGTCTCTTTGGTATACAAGACTTCTTAGAAATACGCATTTAAAACTGAGTATTAAAATAGACAGGTAATGTACAACATATTACATTAGATGATCTAAAAATTGAATTTAGCAAAAAGTTATTAAAGCCCCAAGCTCAATTATCAAAAATAATATGTATTTTTCGTTCGTTGGTCGGTCCATAATATATTTATGTTATTAGATCACAAGGTTAATGGAGAATTTCAATTCCAGTCAAATAAGCACTCGTTATATCAACCCAGATTTTGCGGAGATTTAATTTTGATTTGTTACTGTAAGTTTTTTTTTCCTACAATTTTGAAAACAAAAAAGTGGTAGTGATTCGTTGAAGTCTAAGATTTTAATGTATAAGGTATAATGCAAATCTTGTTAAAAAAATCAAAAAGTTGTGAAAAAAACGACTGTAAAGGCAAAAAGTAGTGGATTTATAGGTTACGTTCAATACACTAACGTCTGTAGAATCTATAAGGGTCTCAAAAAGTAGCCTTAAATTTTTTCTTGTAATAACGTTACATAAAAAACCCGAAGTGATGCAAATTTCTTAAGGATTTTTTAATACGTTTATTTTTTTAGAAAAAACATGGTTTTTCGAGGTTGTGTTGCAGTTTCAGAAAAAAGTGGAAGTATCTCTTTCAAGCCTAAGATTTCACCTATCTTTAAAAAAAAAATTATTGCAATCAGTTGAGATTTGAGGAGCAGGCAGACTTTTCAACGAAAAAAAGTACGTTATGCACCACTGTGCCCCGTCTCCGATTCACCCGAGAATCACTCAATGGAACACCGTAGTGTGTTGACATGTAACGTGAAACGTTTTCAGTTAAAAATTTTACATATATTCCTGACACTTCTTAGAACAGAAATCTTCTTATAGAAAACATATATGTTAGAATCCATACAGCTTATTTGATCAAGTTGAAAACTGTAAAAAGGGAACAAAATATAATTATGCTCAAAAGTGCCGTGCGTTCCTTGTGCCATCAAATAATTGTTGGCCCTTAATGGCCGTTGATTTGCAGTTTCTCTCATATATTCTATGATTAGGGCTATTTTTCAAAGCTGTAAAGATTTAAAACTCACAAAAAATATGTAATTAAAAAAAATTTTTTTCTCTTATCTTACAACTTTATTACCACAGTTTAAAACTCTTGTAACTTAATCTTTATATTTTTTATCGTCAAAAAAATAAAAATTTATATTCTACCTATTAAAAAATCTGAAAAATTCAAGAGATTACTATAAGCGTTATAGTAAAAAACCGATCTCTTACTTAATAAATTCTTTATGTATCGATTTTAATGCTACTTTTATCTCAAAAGATTTTTAGCGTCATTATCTTGACGCCTATAATTGTATTCATTAAATGATCTTCGAGTTTTTCTTCCAATTGTACTTTTGCGACTTTTAGCATAGTTAAGACTTTTGTGAACCCGAAAGCCTTTTTTTCAACTTTATTAGGTTGTAATATATTTTTCGGCAAGGTAGTTCGATATCCGATGACCCTGAAAAGTGTTGGTGAGCTTCTTAAGTAAACTCTTTTCTGACTGAAGTCTCCAGCAAACGTAATTGCTGGTTTACTTTAGGGTGATCTTCTCTGGCCTGTCATTATAGCACCACACTAATTAAGATAAAAACTACAACGTTTAAAGCTTTCAAGCTCGTTGTAAAGCTCTTTTCCTACGTCAATGGTATAACGTTAAAGACGTTGGTTTATTAAGGACGTTGCCCTGGATCTTTTCGTCTTGACCAGTTACCTGTATTATCGACGGAGAATCGAAACTTGGCAACACCGCCGGCTGTTGTTAAGTATGCTTATACATGGGGTAAAAGAATATATACTAGATACAGCTGATCACTGTTTATTATTAGGTATTAGTATTTAAGTCAAGTGTCATGCCTCCCGAAAGATACCATTGGAAAGGAAAATATATGTCCAAAAAGGTTTACGAACATATGTTGCGGCGATCAGAGAACAGTAGTAACATTTTTACCTTTAAAAGTTGTATTTTCAAAAGAAATGATGCAACGATTGGCCGAGTCAAATTTCAGTTATGAAAATTTAATCGATGCTTATAAAAATGGCCCACAATGTGCGACTCACCTTTTAGAAGGCAGAGTAAATGGATCAACAAAAATTATTAAAAAAAGACTGATTCTCGATAATATTCTCAATCACTTACTGTCAGTCACAAAAGTACAAAATTAGATTATTACTGAAGTTATATCATTATATGCGTCATTTTGAATGTGATAATAGAGTTGTATAAACATGTTGAGAAATGAAAGTGTTTGTCGCATTGGCACTGATGCAAGTAATGTTATGTGAAATTTATAAATAGAGAAGCAAAAATTTTTATAAAAATTCGATACCTTAATTTACACATATTACACCTTACCCCCGTGATAAATCATTTGTATTTGTCAATTAATAATTTTTAATATTGTTTAACACCTTCTTTAATAACTTGCTGTAGATTTAGTATCGTACATGAGGTACATTTGAATGTGCCGCCAATGTCCCGCTCTCTCCTTCGTTTTCTCTAAGATACGGTGTTGCCACGTTAACCTTTAAACATCTTTTTTCGTTACTATTTTCATTGATATTTTAATAAAAAGCATTATAACATGGCTCCAAACTTTGAGAGTGAAATCATAAAATATTTTTTTAATTATAAACGAAATATTTCTTACTTGTGTTATTTATAACAGGTTTTATAAGGTTATTTCAATCGCTGTCCCATAAGAATGGTGTTAAACTGCTTATCATAGATCGCATACTTCTCTTTTTTTATTATTATAAGGTATGCCCAAAAAACGTGTGCGAGTTCAGAATGGTTTAATCTATCATACTTTCAAGTTTCGTCAAGTTCTGTAATCGTTTTCATAAACAGGGTAACGTCCTTAAGCTGATAAAGTACTTTTTTTGCATACTACGTTGTTTTGGTGATCTAAAGTGGACAGATTGGTTCGTGATGCTTGCCCATTGGCTCAAGTTTATTCTTCCTACATAGCTGTTAGGTTCCCCCAGCGCAGACCATACAGTGAATAGGTGATTCTTGATTTTCCAGCATTGCGACGAATGACTCCGCTCGTGACGTCGGCCAGTGAATCACTGACTTGGTTTAATAGTGGCCGGCTTTACATAGCCTTTTAGCCGACAGATTGTTTTCGGAAATGGTACTAAAATTGTATTTGTTTATAAAGTAGTTTAAATTTAGGTGGCCCTTAAAAGAATCGATGAGATTTATGGTTCAGTAGGGAACGTTAATGCTTCAAGTGGCCCTGAAAAGGGCCAGCAGTGAAACTTCCAGCTATTTCTTATCACTATTCTTGATGATGAAGAGCTGGTTGTGGGTAGCTTGACTCTTGCCCTCAAAATCTCTGTGTACAGAGACCATGACAGAGGGAGGTACGCCGCTGACCAAAGAGTATCTCGTTTTCAGGTCTTTCCCCGTATAGCCAACGTTAGTCGGGAGAGTGGGCCTAAAGAATACCTTTTGTTTAAGGTGCCCTTGGGATAAACACTAAGAAGAAAGCCGTTGTGGCCACCCGTACTCTTCAGGGCTGTTTTTGTGGCTTGCATTTAAAGTAGAAAATTTTCTAACGGCACCAGGCTAGATGGTTAAACAGCCACAAAACTCTGAAGTGTTGTAGCAGGTTGTGCTTTAGCTGGACACGTGTCCAGGTGTTTTGCTGGAGACGTTGAGCTTCTGACCGCCTATTTTACCGTGGCACTCGGTTATCTTGGCAATTTGAGGTGAAACTAATTTATTTCGCTTACCCATAAAAGAATAGTATCATGGGTAGCCGGGATGCCCAGCTGCACGACTAACAACTCTGTGATTAGTGTACTGCCGATAAACGACTTTGACAATCGACAACTCGATGGGGCATGTTATAACCACTCTTCACTATCTTTGATTGCGGGTGGCTTCAATTTTACCTCGACGCTAGCTAGCGGATTTTACTGAACTAAAGCGCGAAGCTTGTTTTTTTTGCAAAGCTTTGAGCTTGTTTATCGCTATTGTTATTAACTTTTTCAAGAAAAAAGTGTGCGAAAACTAAATAATCAAGAATCAGTATGCAAAATTTTAGCAAAGTCTGTTTAGTAGTTTTCGTGGTTAGCAATTGCAACAGTTTTAGCGACTTTGAGTAGTGAGATGGTTTTATAAATCAGCCCTTCATAGAAGTCGTGTGATAAAATTATATAAAAATCTCGTTTGAGCAAAATCATTTGTTTACAAATTGTTTTGATAAGAATTACGAGTTTATAATAGCTTGATATTTTCGTCAGATGATACTTTTTATTTTATTAAATTTAGCTGAGCAAATGTGGTATGGTTTTTTAAAATTATAGTTTTCTGTAAATCCCAACACCTCAGTAAGACCTAAATTATCCCTTAATGTTAAAACTTACTAAACATAAACTGTTTATTTTTTACTATGTACACTTATAACTATACAATCCTTACGTAAACTATTTAAATGTACAATTAATAAATCAAAAATTTTCTTATTTTCATCTATTTTTCGATGTTGAGCTTTGAATAAAAGTACCAATAGAATAAATTTAAGTTATAATGATACACGACGTAAAAAAGTTAGCACAGATGCGTATACAGTGCCAAACTTTTGCTTCATTGCGTGAGATCCTGTGGGGTTTTCTGACTCGAACTCATCCTCATATATAATAAGCAAAATAAGTAATTCATTGTTAGACATTTCAACTTTAGCATAATTTTTATGCCACAAGTGACATTGAATAATATTGCTCCCGATATTATTTCCATCCTTTTAGATATCTATAAAGTTTTTTAATACTTCGAACAAGCCTGGTATTCCTTAGAATAATTTTAAAGACTATTTTAGTGGCTTATGCTATAGAGTAACCTTTTTAACTATTAGCCATTTTATTTACTATTTTTATTATCAAATACTTAAAGGCCTTACATACGTACGCTAGAAACTATAAACTCATTAATTTTTTTATTTATACAAGTCTTACTATTTTTTACAAAATACTGACATTTAACAGTAAAAAAGAGCACTGAAAGATTTATTCAAACTTTTCTAAACTTTGAACAAACATTTTTTTTATTTTATTTTAACTAAAACTTATGATATTTTTTGATTGAACATTCGTTTCAAACCCTCATTCTTCTGCAACACTTCTAGCTCAATTGCTAACACCTGGTTACTTTGCTCTATGTAACCATCGCTGTTAAAATCACCAATAAATGCAACATATGGGCAAACTTCATAGTTTTTGAGTCTTTCTCTTTCTTGTTGCAGTTAAATCAATTCTATTGTCTAAATGATAAAATGAAATTAAAATTACGTATTAAACTTCTACTTTGTCTAATTAAGGTGTGTAAATATTTTTCTAACCAGAGGCACATTTTTAAGTGCATACTGCACCCTTAGTAGAAAAAGGAGTGTTCAGCGCTCATGTGCATCCAGCCAGGGCAATCACGACAGACCTTCAGACTTAGTTCTCCAATTACTTAAACGTGTTAATTTTACAATGACAGATGCTATTGCTGGCTATTCAATGGTAGACGTATCAATAAATTTCGGGTTAATGCCATTAAAGTGACTGGATAACTAGGGAAATAAAATAAACTTAAAAAAAAAATTACTCAATAAATTTAAAAAAAAGTTCTGCTGTGACTTTAATCGTGAAACAATAAAATTTAAATAAAAAAATTAAACGTTCAACCATAACTACAAAATCAACTAAAACATTGAAATTGTAAATCTTTCCCCTCTCACAAATAATAAACAAAAGTGTGTACTTAAACACTTATATCTTTGAAAATACTTCTTCATATTCTTACACCAATTTCGTTTTTCAAAAGTTTCACTTTATTTCTGGATACTTTTTTCTGGAGAATTGTCATGCACTAACGGAGTAATACTTTCATACACATCAGACAAGTCTGTAGGTAAATAAAATTAACTGCAGCGAACAAAAGTTTTTTCATAAGTGCTAGGTAATTTTTATTTAAAACACTTTCTGCATTAAGGTGGTTCTTCACGATGGTGCCGTATCAAAGCGACACGGGACCCTGTGGTTTTCTAATTTTCGATTAGCTTATTATTTGCAACCTAAAATATGTTTTACTGGCACTTGACTATAATATCATTGTATTTACGTACAAATAAACAAGCTAATAAAGTCAGAGTAAGAGTTATAAAAAAATTTTTTTTTGATGCAAGGTTCTGAAAATGGCATGTACGCTCCTACTCAAGCAGACGTTGCCGCAGTTTACACGGCAGACATTTCGTTTACGATTAAATATCGTATACTAATTCCCTGATCAGCCCAAACTTTTATTATGTTATTAGAAAGCTGAAAAGTTCTTCTTTCACTGCAAACTTCTTCTATTACAATCTTAAGTCTACTTTACGAGATATTACATGATATCGTAGTATGGAAAAGTAACCTACATAAGAATACATGTTAAAAGTGCATTTTTTGACTGACTTGTTTTCAAAAATTTGCCTGATAAAGGGACTTAAAATTTTAAGAGAAGATGCCTTATAACTTTAATAACAATCCCTTCAAATTTTCCTGTAAGTTTAAGTAAATGGGTCAGGTGAAGAACCACCTTAACAGTTTTTCTTCTGTCTTTAGCTACTTTAGATGGAAAATAAAATGAACTTTGTAGATCATACGAACTGTTATCTTCTGTTACAAAAATTACAGTTGATTGATTTGTTAAATCGATTAATTATTCCTTACTGACTCAGTAAGTATTAAATAGTCGGTGGTAGTTAATTGAAATTTGATTATAATACATTGTATGTTATATATGTACCACACACATACACACACACCCGTGCGCGTGGTACTACTATCCTTCTGCTTCCTGTACTCTATTTTTAACTGTTTTTTGAGCTCGTCGTTGGCTCAGTTGGTTAGCGTACTAGCCATTGATACAACATGACTCAAGGGGTCGTGGGTTCGATTTCTGGTTGGGGCACTCAGATTTTTTCTGGTGGTCTTTGCCGGAATCTAATTCATGACATCGACTTAGGATTAAGGATTACTTTTAAGTGCTAACCCAAAGTTCTCAACCCAATGTACTTCATAATGTAATAATACTGTAGCTATAAAAACCCTTAAGGACTTAATAAAGCTTTTACATAAATACACTACGCGAGTAGGTATTTATTGAAAAGAAAATATATTTTTAACTGTGTAGAACTCCTTCAACGACATTTAACAGTTGAAGTGTACTGCATAAATTAATATTAATCGATACCTATATTGACCAGTTGCTTTAAATTTATATTCTAAAAGGACATCACTTAGCACACTGGTGTTTATTTGAGAATTTTTTTAAAAGTTCAAAAATGTATTCTCCTCTTTTTGTGTTTTAAAGCAACTGTTGTACACTTATCTTAGTAAAGCTCTTCAAAGTAAATCAAATGATGGTACAAGTAATACAATGTTTTTAGAAGTAAATATATCAATTGAACGAAAAAAAGTTAAAGAGAAAGTAAAAACCAAGCATTCATAAAGGTAAAACGGACTTTTAGATATTTTTTTGTGCATAACTTCAAGAGCTTCAATAATAAATTGATTATTTTCTATTTTTTTATAGTGAATCTATTCATTATCATAAATTCCTTTAAACTTCCGTCTTTATTCACACTCTTTTCATTAAAATGAATTATTAATAATTTACTCATCAATAAAACTGAATATATGCTCATCAATCCAAGCCTCAATTTTTCCTCTAATCAAACTTCCTTAATCAAACACCACAAGAAACAGAAAGGTAATGCTTGACTTCTTCACAACAAAACAAAAGTGTAAAAAGCCATTTATTCTTAGTGATAACGCATCACAGTATATACACTCTATCAAAGAAAAATAAAAGTTCTCCGTACAACATTAATAGTACAACTTTAAATGTTTTAAACAATAGTTTCACCATGGAACAAGTGGTAAAGAATGTATACATGTATGAATGTAAACTTTTAAAGCTCAATAGAAAATATTAATTTTAATTTTCTTAACTACAAACTATTTCAAACCAACTCTAATTTGTTCATTACAAGCATAAATGACTTTCAAGTCTATAAGTAAGAGAAATCTTACCTAATACCTCGGTACTTGAAACTTTACCATAAATTAAACTGACCAAAGCATCCCATACCTAGCAACAAGACTTCTACCCGTACACAAATCAAAGATTTTTGAGTCTACTTTTGTCACTTGTGGTGAAATTTGTACCTTAGCTCTCTCCAAATGTTACAAAAAAGCATAAACTCCAGACGGTGTGGCTCACTCGGGAAGCAAAATACTTGATGTTGGACGTTTTAGATATTAAATATAAATGCATGTATTCAAAGGTTTTTAAACCGTTGTTATGTATGAAAAATAATATCTAGAGTTAAAATACTGGGCACTGTGGTAAATAGCAAAAAACAAAATTTTTGCAAAAGCTATTGTTTTTTAAGCAACTACAGTTTAGCTTTTAATTTTTTAAATGCAACCGGTATTTTAAAGGTTATGAGATATTCTACCAAATATGATGGGTAAAAAGTAATTACGTTTATCGTTCCAATTTGAGGAGCTGGTTAAAAACAGTAAAATTTATATAATTTTCTCAGATTTAAAGTCTACCTATCCAGCGCCCAAAAATTGGCCTTTATACTATGAAATTAAGTATTTCCTTTATAAAACTCATGGTTTGGCCCAAAAAGGCTTGCTTGGTCAGATTGAAATTAGTTCACAGAAGCTTGAAATAAAATTATCAAAAACATGATAGAAATGCCTATTCCAGGCTTTTTCCAAAACATATAAGGTACGAATTTTGGGCTCCAAAATCTAAAAAAAGCTGTGGAAACTCAGAATTCACTATCTTCAATAGTATAATCACATAATCAAATTCAATTAAATTGTGAGTACTCCTCCCTTAAAAGTGGGGGAATGATTATACATATATATATACATATATATATATATATATTTATTGCAGCTCTGACTTCCTACATGCTTTGTGCAACGAGTCCTAATATTTATGAGATAGAAGACTTAGAAAAATTTTCTCGATACAAGTAGTTTGGTAGACTACATATTGTTGAAAATAGTAAAATTATTATCACACGTAAGAACTTTTTTCATGTGTCTTGGATGAGATCTCAACTAATGTGGCAGCTAATTTTTTGGCACAACATTTTACTTAAAAAATGTTATCTTACGAAAGAGAAGGTTGCACATTACTTTTAGGGTTTTCCGAAAATAAACGAGTCATTTAAAAAAAACTGTAAGTGAAACACTTTGAATTTGTTGATTTACACATTAATGTTAAGTGATTTATTTAATTAACATGTTTCATTTAAGGGCTGGATCAAATAACCAGTTTGACGATCAGCAAGTACCCAAATCTACATGATTACTCTTTCACTCTATCTCCTGCTATGAATAACTGAGCATTTTTAGGATTAAAAAAATGCCATTATTCGTTCACTGTCGTAAGACTTGTAGCAATGAAATTGTGCTACTCTGTTTTGGGAATACGTATGCATTGTTTCAGATCAAATTATGCAATCAAACAAAAATTATAAGTAATTTCGTAAAAAATTATAAACTGCAAAACGGTCAGGAAGTGAGCAGTCAACGGTGCGCGCGTAAGAATACCATATTCGAGCGTGTTACATCGCGAGTTAATACAGACAAATCATGTAATAAGTAAAAACGCAATTGATGCGCATAATTCATACAAGACGTATTGAGTATATACAGTACGTTTATATAACAAGTAAAGCTCATACATCACTTATATGCATGTGTGTGTGTATTAGCTTTAACGTTAATGTTTCATAACATACTGACATATAATACGGCCAGCCTCGTTGTAAGAATGCATGTGTATATTAAAATTGTACATAACATGTATGAATGCATAAATCATATTGTATGTATAATGAATAGTTTACTAGAGCATTGATTGCTCATTTCTAATAATATGTACCAATTTAAAAATTGTAATCAACACATTATTTTATCACATTTGAAATTGATCGTAAGATTCCCAAAGGAATTAATTGCGAAATTTGTAACCTTACTGTCACACTTAAACTTGTATTTTACGTTCTTTTAATGCTAATGCAAGCTTTCATCATCACTGATCCAAAAAAACTCAATTGCACTTGTCAGAAAAATGCGATTGGTACTGTTGTATCGTTATTTCCTAAAATATGGAATCATAACATGTAGCATCATTGTACAAGCCTACTGTTTTGCTGTCAATGCAGTGCAAGAACATCGCTCATTGGTTGACCTAATTCAACCAGAAGCCTCTTTTACTCGCTCTAACGCTATTAAAACTCACCGCCAAGAGAAAAAACGCTCTTTTTATGTCTGTCACCTGTCCTTTAAATTTTAGTCTACTCGTAATTTCAGTTACTCGCGAGTACCTTATACACGTAAGGCAAAACATGTTGGCTGAGGCAACTCGGGTGCAGTTCAGCAGCATTAATAGTATCAGACTACGCTAAGGCGTTAGGTGCAATGAAGTAGATCCGCTGGAAGTGGTTCCGGTGATAGCAGCCAATAACCCATCGGCCAGAAAGCATAAAAAGCTTGTACTCCCATTTTCGCTGGCTAAAAAAAAAAAGAAAAAACCAAATTAAAAATAATTCTATTACAAATCAAATGCAAAAAATTTTTTGCCAACATATGTTATTTTGTTAAATGAGAGCACTTTTTTGTCGACATGCATACATACGACTCTCACACCCATGTAAGCTCAGGCGCCACAGTCACAGAGCCAGTAGCAAATTGGTGGCAGATTTAAATAGAATACTAAAATAAATAAAATAAATAGACAGAGCAAGCGTATACGCGCATGCCAAGTGTAGTGTCAGGCATATTCCTATTACTGTTACTGTGAAAGTACATACGCGTTTGCGTGCGCGCATGTGTATAAAATATAGTAATTAATATTAATACTATACGCACTACTTAACACTATTATTCTTACAAAGTTAACTAACAACTTACTTTTGCATGTATAGCAGATCAATGCCAATAGCCAGTATTATTTAAACGGGTATTCATATTATAATATAACCTCTTAACATTACAAAATACGTCATATCTTTAAAAGAAAACGAGATAAAGCAAAAAAACGAGTTTTTTGGGTTTTCTAAAGGGAATAAGAATATCTTGACGCACAAAAATAGAGGTGCTGAGTTATGAAAAAACATAACCTCAATTTTCAATGTTTTCGATGTAACTTCTCAAAATGAAAAAGAAAAATCATTATAAAAGTTAAATTACGTTCCATAGAAGATAATAATAATACAGAAATGACTGCCTACGGCCATGCGTGCACGTAACCTTTAAATATTGTTAGATCTATTTTTTGTTTTTTGCTTAGCAATAGCCTTAAAAATTATTTTTAATTATTCCCGAGCCTTTTATACATGACAAAAGTACGGAAAAGACATAAAAATACTGCCACAACCCATGAAAAAAAATACATATTAAATTTACATGTATTTACGAACCTTGTATTTTAAAGTATACATGGGACTTCTACATACATGCAAGAACTTCGTTCTTACCAGAGGACTTTAAGTCCCACACTCTGTTTCTTTTTATATACTTAGATTTGTCTTGAGATTTTTTCTGAGCCGATTCCCTCTCCTCACATCTGTTCTCAAATTTTTTCCACTCTTTTTGTCTTCGATTGTTCTCTTCTTTTTCTCTTCTCTAATTGCTTTTGCGTCTGTTCTGCCCTTTTTCCATGACGGTTAAAAGACGAATGATGTTAAAGAAGCTAGGGACGAGCCTTTATAGTTTTACTCTCACTACCACTACCTACACCATCTACTATTTTACATGAGTTTCTTGACATCTCCGCTCATCGGATTGGATTGAATAATGTGATCGTGCAGAACTAAGTAATAAGCTGATACATTGGCAGAAAATTTATCAGGAGATTCAAATTCCAAACGTTTATTAACTGAAGCATTTTTCAGTAACTGAGAGAAATCAATGATGATGATAGGTAATAGGACAAGAATTTGACTTTGCTTAACAGCGGAGCATGATCTTTACCATAATATGAATTCAAAAAATTAGCATACATATTATGCAATGCAAACTGATTCTTTGTTACATCAAGATTGAGATCACCGTAGAAAAAATATTATAAAAATAATTTTGAAATTGCAAGTTATTGCAAAAGCATTTTGCAAATTTAAATAGAGTCTTACTTTCCTTATGTTGCAATGATCAAACATACTATTATTAACTACTCTTTGGTTCTTACAGTTTGTATAGAAAGCTAAAATGACATAGCATGGTTTTTCCAGCTGATTGGATATTTTAACTGTCCAAATATATTTTGATGTCTTAGACAATAGGGGATATTCATAGAGCCCCCAAGTTCAAAAACTCATAGATATGAACTTATTCTTTTATAAATAATTAAACTGTCAAATTTTATAAGAATCGAGCATAGCTACATAGGGTATATGCCATTTGAGTTTCAATATTTCAATCTTAAGCTCTTCTCAGACTCATACATCATTAGTGTCACCATCAGCTACTAACAATGATTGCATGCTTGCGTTTAATTAAATCCTTGACCTCGTAAAAAGTGAGTTGATATTTCACCTAAACAACAATCTTGTGATAGTCTTCAGCGAAACTTAATATCATATTCAGAGGAATTAGAACACCAAATAAGCCGTTAATATAAGTGAGAGTTGTTCCATCGAAAAGGACCCCGCACAAATCCTTATGTTTTGAGGTCCCAGTCGATTTGGCTCAAATTTTAATTTGTTGTATGAAATTTTTTTTAACAACATTTCTCATATGCAAAAACTTAAATAATGTACAGATTTTAAGAAAATAATTAATAAAGGCTTCATTTAGATCACGGTTAGTTTGACAGGCACCGCAGTAGAGTAAACATATATTACGCCCAACGTACACGATTATGCATGAATGACACGTGCATACATATATACTACATATCTGATGATAGCAGCCACCAACATGCATAACCTCATGTGGCCTCAAGACGGTTGTATAAGAATAATTGTATTTAAGAATCTCGTGTACATACGTGCATCCTCATAGCCTGAAGTAACAGTGCAACCGTTGAGCCACTTGCATCTGCTCTGCTTCGCAAGAAAAGTGCCGCACTCTCCTATACTACTGCGAAGAAGCCGCCGTCCTTTTTTAACCTGACCTTGAATCGTGAGTGAAATATTTTTATTTTAATGACACTGCAATTTTCAGATCCTGGACGCACTGTATAAAAGATGCACTTTCATTACAAATCAACTTGTACTACTTACTTTATCCTTTTAAGATGTTACAAGTATTACTTACAAGCTTATTTTGTATGCATCTGTAATCAATTGCAATATACTAAGATACTTGCATTCCGAGGACACGCTGTGCAAGTGCAAAGCCACTCTCTCCAGGTCCTGGCCACGATGTATTTATGAAAACACCACCCTCTCCTCATCCTGAGTCCACTGCCTTCTCCTGGTTCTGAACCATCTCCGCAGCAGCAGTGTGAGCTCATACGCTGCCATCTCCTAATCCTGCTTTCGCAGTTCGAGCGCCACCCTTGATGCCACCACCTTCTGGTTCAGGTGCAAAAGCGGCATTGGTGGTATGCATATGGCCTCCTAGTTGCATTAATGTATGTAATATAATATTTATTGAAAATGTTACATCCGTAAATAAAATATCGTTCTACAAGCAGGTAGACAGTGCAAATGCCGCTTCTATTTCATCCTCCATCCGTAACAACAATACGAGGACCCAAGCTGCTTCTTTTCCATCGCATTTCCTCTGCAGCCATGCCAACACGTACGCCGCTTATTTATCATGATGTACAAGTGACTGTAAATGCTCTTACGTAGCATGATTATCCTACGGCAAGACGATAATTACGAATAATATGACTCCAGAATATTTTTGCACATCACTCCTAAATACTTTCATACTTTTTTTTAAAGGTAGGTAGTATATACGGATTGTGGACAGGTGGGCAGAAAACACGAATGACTAACAATATTAGTGAAAGTTCAGGCTTCCTTTATCTCTTATTTTTATTATTTCTTAAGTAGATTTTTTTTTTAACACCTAGTTGTAAGAGGAATTACACTTGACTTTCTATGAATAATTGATGACGGCCAAAGTCTTAATACAAACTATGTTTGATAATAAGGACAAATAAACAGTAAAGGAACAACACTCAATCAGCACTTAGCCAGCACTTGACGAGCACTTGATAAGAACTTGATCAGCACATAGCCTACACTTTATAAGCACCTGATCAACACCTGATCAGAACTGGATCACTATTTAAACAGCACTTGATCAGCACTTAATCAGCACTTATCAGTACCTAGCCAGTACTTGATCTGCACTTGATGATCACACGATTGGCACCTAGCTGGAACTTAATTAGCATTTGATCAGTACTTGATCACCACCTAGCAAGTACTTAATCAGCATTTTATCAGCACCCGATTAGAACTTTATCAATACTTAATCAGCACTTGATCAGCACCTAGCCAGCACTTGATCAGCATTTGATCAGCACCCGATCAGAGCTTTATCAGTACTTAACCAGCACTTGATCAGCACTTAGCCAGCACTTAATCAGCATTTGATCAGCATCCGATCAGAATTTGATCAGTATTTAACCAACACTTGATCAGTATCTAGCCAGCACTTGATCTGCACTTCATGAGCACCTAGGTAGCACTTAGTAAGCATTTGATCAGCACCCGATCAGAACTTGATCAGTACTTAATTAGCACTTGATTAGCACCTGTTTAGTACTATATTATCACTTAACCAGCATTTTATCAGCACCTAGCTTACACTTGACCAGCACTTGATCTAAACTTAATAAGAACACAGCCAGAAGTTGATCAGAAAGTGATAAGTACTTAGCCAGCACTTGATGAGCACTTGATCAGCACCTCACCAGAACAGAAGCCGTATATTACCTTCTGGACCATTATATACGTGAAAAATAATTTACCGAGGGGGTATTTGCTCAAAAATGTATGCACGTGTCATTCATACATAATCGTGTACGTCGGGCGTAACATATGTTTACTCTACTGCAGCGCCTTTCAAACTAACCGTGATCTAAATGAAGCCTTTATTAATTATTTTCTCAAAATCTGTACATTATTTCAGTTTTTGCATGTTAGAAATTTTGTTAAAAAAAAATTTCATACAACATATCGAAATTAGAGCCAAATCGACTGGGACCTTAAAACATAAGGATTTGTGCGGGGTCCTTTCTAACCAGCCGGCATTTTTAATCATTAGATTCTGAGCAGGACTAAGTGTGAGCCATTTTTTCATGGGGGTCATCAGACCCACGTTCTTACATTTATCTATTTCTATAGTAATTATCTTACATTCGATTTTTTTTAATGGATGGCAGATGGCACTGTTCTCTAATTGAGTACTTGCTGTTACCGTATTACCATTTTATTTGACTAACCTTCCATAAATGTAAAGGGAACTTCGTGATGGTAGCAGACACAGGTCTTGATGTTAAATCGATATACGGATTTCATCACTATTATAATAAGTTGCAGATACGTAGAGTTGATGAGCATGGATCTCATAATGTGCAATGGACTCGTCCAAAGTAACAGGTGACTGAATGCTTAGAATCTTTTCTATGTTTGGTGCAACAAAATGAGAATATACAAGTAAGTTTATACAAGGGCCTATTATTTTTAATTCTTGACATCTTAGAAATTAAATATTTTGATGCGTTAGCTTTTGACGTCTAAGCTGTCTTCTCTGTTGAAGTGTTTATGGTTCGAATGTTTGTTGTCAACTGAGTGTAAGAGTGCATGTTGAGCTGTGTATATAACTGTTATGATTATATACAATTCCCATTATTGTGATAGTTTTATGTGCAACCTTATAGTTATGATTTCTTCCGAAAATTTAATAATTCTCCGTTCCGGTCAACTATACGTAATTGTATGTGATCAATAGTGTGCCCAACGATCAGTACATTAATCATTTGTAAAGGAAGTTACGAAATTTTGTATCCTGGTGGGATGGCTGAGAAAAATTCGTAAATCGTATAAATCTTGTTTCCGTTTATAAAGGCTCCAGTAGTGATGTTGCATTTAATTAGAAGGAGTTTACTTTGAAAATAGCTACAGATATGTCTGAGATGTGGAAGACGTTATCTTCTACAACTCGTTCAGTGAAATTCAAGAGATGGCCTATAGAATCTTCCGGTCTAAAATCAATCGTATATCTACAGATAATTGCACTGCGAAGTGTGTTATTGTTGGATTTAATATCAACAGTTATATCGTAAGGGAGTAATACGCCCACTAAAAATGACTTGATATCTCGAACTTTGTAGCTACCTGTTGGAAAAATGACCACTTGATCACCTACGTAAGATTTATTATAACCTTCATCAATATTTAAAATTTAATCAAAAGTAAAGGGTTCTACTAAGCCAAGAACGTTATTGTGTGTTGACGATAATTTGATGAATATAAAATACTGCGCTTCTAATACAGAAAAAGTACCAGACAGACTAAGTGTCAATGTTTTTTCCATGACTGCTGAAGAGCGAATGAATGATTTCTGATTATGCCACACCCTTATATGCTTTTTAACAATCTCCTCGATAAGAATAGCAAGTACTAACAACCACAGTTAAAATAATTAAAGTCTGGATATTCTTAATAGTTATACTAAACCTTGTCAACTGCCAAGTTAAGGATTAAATCTAAAGATGACTGCGGATCGCCAAAGCTGTCAAAGTATATAATATCATCACCACATTTTTTATACGCTCCCAAATGAGTTTCAGGTCCATCCTTATCGTCAAAATTTACAATAGCATCTCCACGATACCGTGGCGTATTTAGTGGTGAGTTGTTTTCCATAAATACCCCATGAAAATTAAGAATTTTCAGCTTTTTAGCATATTTAAGTGAATCAATGTTGGTTAAAGCTTGATTCGAAATTTTCAATTCATTTTTTTTTTTTTTTGAAACCACTTTTAGTATATAGTTTTAAGTAGATACCTAATCCAGTAATATATGGTCGAAGTTGGTGATCTTTTTAAAGTGCAATAGCCTTCATAGTTTTATTGCGTTTTTGGCTTTCTTGCAGCTGTTGTTGATATCTTCCATAGTTAGCTTAACGATGTATGCTTAAGCTGTTAGAATGATAAAAAATATGATTTTGTTGTTATAGATAAGGATAGGCAGATAAATAACGGCCAATACCGTAATGGTTTTGACAGTTCTGATATAAAAATAGGTTGTATGTAGCGCGAACTAATTAGCCTACTCGGAGACATCAAAGCGTCAACATGTACAAGAGAGAAAAAGACGTTCGTCATCAGCTGGTGAAGGCAAGAAAAGCTGTCAAAAAGGAATGTAGATTATTAATACTGGAAAAAGATAAGGTTGAAAGAATAGTTTGTAAGACTTAATAATCAATCACCAATCCTTTACAATAAATAGTGACGCAAACAAAGAAAAGGAATAAAAAAGTTCGTGATTAATAATTATTTTAATAACACTTCTACACCAAAACTGCCCATCAAACGAATAAAAAAATAAAAAATACAGCTATACTGAAGATACTGTGTTCGAGTCTACTGTAAGTCAAAGTGACAATAACGATGATGTCAACGATAATGATGATGATGATGATGTGAATGTCACCATTGAAAATCTGACAGATGATGATGATAAAACACTTTTAATAACACACACTTACAAATAGTTAACGAAAACTAGACAGATTTACTAAAATTGGTGTATGAGCTTAAATAAAATGGAAAGTGAACGTTTGGAAATTCCCCAATAAATTTAGATAACAATGAAATTAGGATAAATAAGATGATATGTCTTCTGAGTATTAGATTAATAGAGCTACTTGTAAAAAAACATCCTGATACAACTTGAATTACTGAAGATAATTTTCTGAATATTCTGTACTTCTGTAAAATTTTAGTGCACATTGAAAGGGTTTTAGCAGTGATGGATCTATTCGAAGTTTATTGTTACCTTACTATAAATTTGCTAAGCCAACGCAACACGTGAATTATGTACAGTGAGGCGATCCAAATAAGCTGGTTGATTGTCTCCACTTACTCGTAGCTGTGAAATCAGCAGGAAATCCAAGCCATGATGATGAGATAATATTGATTATTAAGAAGTTACAAGAAGAAGAATATACATACTGAGTCAAAGGCAAATTTAAGTTGGTGTCACAATAAGCATCAAATTTTTTGGACGTAAGCTAAATAAGACTGAAGGCAGCAGCCAAGGTACTCCTGGTATTTGATACAAAGTCACTACTGATGGTCTTTATGATTTATAGAACACAAGGTTAAGCAATGTTGCAGCAGCACTAAACTCAAACAATGTCATAAGTCTCAGTAGTTTACAAAAAAAAAGGAAAGTTTTTATTGACGAGCAAGATAAGCTAAAAGCAACTTTCCGTAATTTAAATGTCTTATTTACTCAGAAAATGGCAAATTTGGAGCAGAAACTAAATACTTTAAAAAAAGTGTTATTTCAGATTTCTAACATTTCTCCAGAAGATAATGAGAGTAGATCAATGTAATGGTTGTACGTGTGTAATTATTCCTCACATTAACTTACCAGACGTCAATGAGGATGAATCGCAAAAAGAAGATTGTAGTGGAGAAGCTCCACAAACCAGCTCGTCGTAACTATCTACATCGAAATTATGGTATACGAAAATTGGATAAGAAATGGCAAGCTGAACTCGTTGAAATAATATCTTATGCAAGAAAAAATAGAAGTTAAAGATTCATGCTTACTGTACTTGACATATTTTCAAAGTATGCATGGGCCATACCAGTGAGCCGAAAAGCAAGGGATAACGTCACAGCATCAATTAAATCCATATTAAATTAAGGAAGTGTACCAAAAAAGTTCTATACCGACAGAGGTAAAGAATTTTATAATAAAAGTTTCCAAGATTTTATAAGTAAGTACAAAATCCATATGTATTCAACTTGCAGTAACTTTAATGCATTAATATGTGAAAGATTAAATCGCACATTGAAAAATAGAATGTGGGTTAAACTCAGCTTATATGGTAACTATAAATGGCTCAATTAACTGTCAGACTTAATTACAGCCTATACTTAATCGAAAACACTGCACAACAGCTATAAAATAAAAAGATATTACAGTAAAAAATGAAGCTACACTTTTAGAACGTTACAGTTTTCAAGGTGAGCCTAGAAAATGAAGTTCAAAATTTAAAGTTGATAATTAAGTTCGTATAAGCAAAGTGAAAAACGCTTTAAAAAGGTTATACACCGAATTGATTCACAGAAATTCTCACAATTACTAAAATTTTAAAAATGAATCCAACTACTTACTATTTAAAAGATTATAAAAGTAAACTAATGTTCGGAGGTTTTTACAAACAAGAGCTTCTAAAAGCCAAGTGTTCTGATGTCTATTTTGTGGAAGAAATTCTTAAAAAACGCGGTTATCAAATGTACGTTAAATAGTTCGGATTTGATCATTCTTACAATAATTGGATTAAAAAATCTGACATCAATTGGATAAAATAATAAAGAAAAAGTAGAGGGAGCTAAGACCAACTTATTACTGTGGGAAACAACCTATGTCATTCATTTTCACGTCCATGGACCTTTTCTTTCTCTTTTTGCTCCAACGATATGTATCAATCAAACTTATATTACAAATATACAAACTGAAACTTATTATCACCATGATAAACTACAAATAAAGTATACTTTTAAACTTTTTTCCCTCAATTTTTTATACAAATTTTCAATTTTTTTCGATGGCTTTAGAGACGCGATCTAGAGCGAAGACTTAAAACTCATTATCGATAATGATAATGACCTTGCATCCAAAGTGGGTATTTATCTTCTTAAGTTCTGTTACCATATATCTCCTATCCTTTTCTAACATTGTTAACTCTCTTGTAGGGAGGTAAATGTTTTTAGTGATATGGTTTTAACCCAGCAAAGTCCATTTTCTCAACCACATCGAAAACTCAATCATTATGTGCTATTGTTGACAGTTTATTAAGTAAAACTAGCTACTCACCTTAAAGTCAAGCTCAATCTCTTATTAGATGAGAAGAGTTAAAATCTTTGTAAATTACTTCGAAGAGGACTCGATATGCTCTCTGGCTCGTTTGACGTTGGAATAACTTCTACAGGCTGATATACCTTCTTATGAAGGGCTAGCTTTTATCTCTTACTTAGAGGAGAACTTGATGTGCCTTTCAACTTATCCAGCATCGCAGTGAGCTCCTAGGCTTGGATAACTCCCGAGATAGGGATATTCTCTTTTCAGTACCTTCCTCCACTCCAATATCCTCCATTGGCTGTCGCTTTCTGTCTTTTTATTCTACTTTTTCGTCTGACTGCAGTAGGACTTGTAGGAATGCTTCATCCTCCTCATTGATTGTGAGTTTATTCCCCTAAGCAGTGTTTGTATTGTCAGTAGAATTCCATCGTCATGGATTTGGAGATGAAGTTGGCAACTCTCACAAAATGCGTGAAGTGAGTAGAGTTGCGTTGTAAGGTCTCCAAGCGTTTTGTAAGAGTTGCCAACTTTATCTCCAAATCTATGACGATGGAATTTTACTGAAAATACAAACACTGCCCCTAAGGCAGTGTATCTGTAGAGTCTAGTAGCAGATAGCGCTTATCATCTTTTTGACTCAGATTAATTTTTTTCTGTTTTTCGGTGTTAACGTCATGGTTCATAAAACGAATGAGATTTTGTACGCGTGGAATTTCAGATTTGTTAAATAAATAATCATCATAGTCTTTAAATCTTATTTTTGTCTTGACAACAGATTTTTTCACACCTTTTGCTTTTTCAATGAACTTATTGTCTTGCACACGAATACAATACATTTTACTACGAAGACCAATAAATTCTAGCATGATTTTACTACAACACTTATCCTTCATTAACCCAATCTCTTTCTTATTATTTTTTTAAGGTAAATTGATACTATTATTGTATGCATGATCTGATGTATCAAATTTATCTATATATTTGCCCATTACTTCATAAATGTCTTTATCTTGAAATTCTTAAACTAAACTATCCGTGTCAATGCATAATAACTTGCACATACTTGCAAAACGCTGCTTTGTGTATAAATAATGGAAGTCATATTTTAGTGTTTTTGATATATCGAGTACACTAAGTCCAATGTGGATAGGCTTTTTAATTCTGATATCTGTTTGTGCAGGTTGTATGGGCACAAGATTTTTAGTGAATATTGTACGATTGTGAAACTTGGGCTCTGCAATAAGGGTCTCTGCACCGTAGCGTCTATGCCATTCATAAAAGAGTGTCATGTCGACGCTTTTTCATTCATTTTTCATTGTCTTTACGTAAACCGTGTTAACTAATAGCTTAAAGAGGAGTTTTTCAACTCATTTCTTGCATTATTTCCCTACTAAGTATTTAAATTAATGTAGGGCTTTAACCATGCACTTTCATTAAATACCAATGCTTTATGTATTTCATGCAAGATGAATCCATGTTTCAAAGATTTCTTTAAATCTTGATAGTGTATGATATAACGTTTTTTGTTGTATAAAGTAGTCATCAGTTTCTTCTGCTTTGTACCGGGTGGTGTTATATGCTTAGGACATAAAGGTTAATCTCTGTGGTCATCGTGTAAGCTCCGAAGATACTCCAAGTCAACTTCTGATATATAGCCGTAAAAGTGGTTGTCCAGAACATGGGAAGAATGTAATCTACTTAGATCACTCACCCATATAAAGCCACCACATGGTAAGGTATGCGTCATAGCCCAACCGTAAAAGTTATTGGCATCGTAGAACATAACGAATTTTTCTTTTTCTACGTGATTATATCCTTCGTCAATGTATCTATTGTTTGCCTTTGGATACCAGATACAACTTTGACATGTACCACTTCTAATACTTCTCTCGATAAATGATAACATATCCATATCGATGAGAAGTTTGAATTTAACTTGTGTATATTCCAACATGGCATCCCATGTTAAACTAGGTGTCATGTAGTAGTGTGCAGGATTAAGTGCGTACGCGCTTATATAAGTTGTACGAAAATGTTTGAACACATCCACAAGCAATAATATGTCAATCTTTAAGTATAAGTCTGAATATTGAACAAGAGATTTGACACTGAACGTTTTTCATACGTTAAAGCATGATGATAGTCATCATTAGAGATGTCGCTCTCGGTAAGTTTGCTATAAAAGTCTCCTTTACTCTGAAATTGAACATCTCCGAGCTTTTCGAAGTAACTGACGTAATTATTCAGCAAAATACCTTTCCTTAATAATAACTTTTCTTGATCTTGAGTGTGACCATTTTGCAGAAATGCATTTGATGGTATATTGGACTGATCCAAGTAAGATGCTAGCTTTTTCAACGATGACGCGTAAATCTAAATGAGTCCATGAATCTGAAGTTCATATCACTACTACCATCAATATATTTTGTAAAAGATATGTATTTTTCTCTATTTTCAGCTATCAGTGTGACACGATCGTTGAAGTCTGCAGCTGTCACTATTTCCTTTATTATGATGTGAGAGTCATATCCAGTCAGATTCTAACATACAATAGGTATATATTTTGAATTTTTAGAGTTAATGTTACATCCTTTATGAGCGGCTCCTCTAAAATTTGCTGCTCTTGATTGCTGCTCTACTTGAACACGTCATTGACCTGTTATATCAAGTACGAGCACTATCCACTGGTACGAATGCTTAAATTTATTTTTTTAGTAATAAGTTAAAATAAACGTAATGCAAACGTTTGTTTTATTATAATTATAAAGTGTGTTCTTAGTGCTGCATCTGTGGTTGACCTCGATCGCTGATCTACTTAAACACGTCATCGGCCTGTTACATTAAGTATGATCACCATCTACTGGTACGCATGCTTGTATTTACTTTTTTAGTGATATAATTGAATAAACGAAAATGCATACGTTTACTTCGTTTTTTCTCTATCTGCTCATGAGGATGTGGTGCTCTCTGCTCTCAATGGCAACGTGGAGCTCTCTCTGTTGCCCATGATGGTGATGTAGTCCTCTCGATAATAATGCTGCTCTGTGCTTTCGACGATGACACTGCAATCTGATGTCGATGATGACTTGGTGCTGTCTCTGTTGTCTGCGATAATGACATAGTGCTCTTTTTGCTCTCAATGATAACTTGGTGCTGTCTCTGTTTCCAGCGATAATGAGGTGTGTTATAGCAGCAGCTCTCATAAATTGGAGCTTTACACTTTGACCATTTTGCTGCTTATATTTCACAAAATGTTGGTTAAGAATTACTTATCATTGGCTTATAACATTACTTTTTTTGCTGCTTTTCCTATCAAGAGAGCTACAATGACCACCGTTCAAAAATTATTTATCATGTTAACTATAAACTAGCCAAAGAATGATTTAGATCAGTAAGTAATACGAACTTTTGTTGTTGATAATTTAATTTCATTAAAAATAAACTGGCAACTAAATACTGTAAGCCACTTAATGACAGGGCTTGTACTATTGTCAACATACTTTTAATAATAATAATCTGACCAGTAACCACCCTGTGTTATCTGCATTTGTTTTTATTTATTCATTGAAGTTACCAGTAAAGACCCTGGACCATTTGGTGGTAAGGGCTTGCGTAACTCATTATCTATTACTTTTCAAATAAACTAGCCAGTAAACGATCCAGGTCTCTTGGTAATGAGGCCTGAAGGTTTTAATTATTATGTTGATATTTAACTTACCAGTAGTTACCCTACAACTTCAAGTGAAAGAAGCTTTTGTTATTACTTATTTATTTGAATTATTAGTAGACTAGTGGCCGTCCATCTCAGCTTTACCCGAGACTCCCTAAATAGAATACCGCAGTGTGTTGACATGTGATGTGGAATGTTTTTAGATTAAAACTTTACATTTACTCCTGACACTTCTTAGAATAAAAATTTTATTATTATTATTATTATTATTACTATTATTATTATTATTATTATTTCTTATGCATACAGTTTCATACAGGTTATTTAGTCAAATGATAAGCTGTAACAAGTGAAAATAACATAATTATGCGAAGAAGTAGCGTGCGTTTCTTACGCTAAAAAATTATCGTTAGCCCAAAGGGTCATTGATTTGGAGTTTCTTCCGTATAATATTTGAAAAAGGCTATTTTTTTAAGCTGTTAAGATTTAAAATTCACAAAAAATAGATAGTTACAAAAACTTTTTCTCTTATCGCACAACTGTATTACCAAAGCAACACAGTCCTGGAGCTTAATCCCTACATTTTTTATCGACACAAACATACAAATACATACTCTACCTACTTAAAAATCTAGAATATTTGAAAGATTACTGTAATAGTGACCATAAAAAAATGATCCCTCACTAGATAAATTCTTTATTTGTTAACCTTAATGCTGTTGCTTCAATCTTAATAAACGTTCAGCGTCAGTTTCTTGACGCCTTAAATTGTATGCATTAAACACATTTGAAATTTTCCTTTCAATCCGTCCTCTTGCCACTTCTGGCACTGTTAAGACTTTTGTGAGTCCTAAAGGCTGTTTTTCATCATCTTTGTCAAGTTCTTATATATTTGTTGGTGAAGTAGTTCAACGTCCGATAGTCCTAAAAGAACCAGTGAGCTCCTTAAGTAAACTCTTTCTTGACTGAAGTTTCCAGAAAACCTGACTGCTTCTATATCTTAGAGTGATCTTTTCTGGCCTGCTATTAAAGCAGCAGACTGATCGGAAGAAAAACTATGACGTTTAAAGCATTAGAGCTAGTTGAAGAGCTCTCTCCTAACATCTCCTGATATAATGCAAAAGAGTGTCTGAAGAATCTGCGTTTTCTTGCAGACTCAGTTGTTCTGGTAATTTATGGGGGAAAGATTGGTTCGTGATGCTTGTCCGTTGGAAACGGTCCCGTTTGCTAAAGATTACTTTTCCTTTATAGCTGTTAGGTTTACCCAGCGCAGACCTTGGAGAAGATCGGCAATTCCTAGTTCAATGCTTAGAGAAAAGAGAGTAATATAATGTAGGGTTGTCGGTCTCCAGGGTTTCCAGCCTTGTAACGAACAACATTGTTTTTGACGTCTGCCAACGAATGACTGACTAGGTTTAATAGTGGCCAGCTTTATATAGTCTTTTAGTCAACGAATCGTTGCTGGAATGGTAGTAAAAAATATCTTCTCTGTGGTGATGCTATTGGGACAATCACTGAGAAGGAGACCATTCTAGCTGCCTAAACTCCTCATGGTTGTTTTTCCTGACTTACTGTTGTAGAAAAATCTGCTCTAGTAGACCACGGATGGTTCGACGAAAATCCAGGAGTCTCCAAATGCTAGAGCAGATTGTGCTCTGGCTAGACAAGTTTCCTGGTATTTTGCCAGACACGTTAGCATTTAGAACATCTTTTTATTGGTGGTACTTGTCAATCTTGATGGTTCGAAACGCACTTTAACATAAGTCACTTGTTCTCTAAAGAACAGTCTCATTGGTGGTAACCAGGATACCAATCAGCTGTACGACTACTAGCTCTATGCTTTATATACTGCCAATGATCAAGTGTGGTATTTGGTACTTTGCTCAGGGATATAATAACCAGACTCATTTAATTCTAGTGCAGGTATCTTTGATTTTACCTTTACGCCACCCAGTAGATCCTACTAAACGGAAGTGAAAAGCTAGCGTATTTTTACAAAAACTTGAGCTTATTTATTGCAACTTTTACTGTTTTTTAAGATAAAACAATACTGAATCCGTTTAGGAAGTTTCAAGAATCAGTTTGCAAAATTTATGCAAGATCTATTGGGTAGTTTTCATGGTTAGCGATTACAATTGTTTTTGCGACTTTGCTTCATGTATTAGTTAGACTGGCCAGCAAACTTCTCAGTTTATCAAGATTGACATCTCGTGTCATATAAGTGTACTTAATGTTTATTACTTCCAAGCACAGGATTACATTTTTAACTATAAAAAGCAAAAGCTCAGCGATCTTTAAACATCGAGCAATCCACCTGTTTCTGCAATCGCGTGAGGTATATCTTACTACTTTTGGAATAAGCTACTGTCACAAAACTTGAACTACGCGTGCAACCTTCAACAATTTTATAAAGCGTTTATCTTACAACATCAATTCGCAGTGGTCCATCCAAGAATGTGAGGAATTAACAATTCCAACATTCTTTACTGCATGTATGTAAAAGAAATATGATATACAATTTTGATAACAACTTGTAATTAATGTAAAATCAGCAGTTTTAACCATTAATTGCTGTATCAATTGAGTGAAATTAGGTTAAGCTCTAATTGGTCGTTCGGATCCCCAACCAGACGTGTTTTCTTTAAATGCAAGAGTATAAGAACTCTTTCTACATAACAATATTCACCTGGTCCCTTGCATTACGTACTCTAAAGTAACTATAAAGATTGGAGAGTGAGTTCTGTTGCGTCTTTGGAGTGGATGTGAGACTTAGTTTGGTGAATAAGCTGCATAATAAAAGGAGAAACAAGACAGCAAGGACCATTGACTTAGGTTCTGAAGTTAAAAACAGCAGTCTAACTATCGTCATCGCCACGAGTACTTTAGTATAGGATAAGGATCATGGTTGTGGTCAACCTTGTAAGATCTTGTAACTCCATGTGCGCAAGCGGTGGCTAACCAATGATCATAGAAGTAAGTTGAGTTAAAAAAAACTTTAAATAGTACGAACATTTTAAATATGAATCTGAAACTTTCTAATTTGTATTGTTTATAAGATTAACTGTTTCCAGCTTTTTTAAATTTATTCAATTACCAGATAAGACATAACTGGATTGTTGATTAAATCAACTTTTTTAATTTAAAAATATTCTAATTTCTAAATTTTATAAAATATTCATAGATTTAAAATTCTATTTAGATATATTATTATTACTTTAATGAATATATTGAATATCGAGGAAAACTCAAATAGACAACATGTAACGAAGACTTTCATAAAGACGTGGGATAAAAAGATGAATAAGATACACTACTATTGCAGTACATAAGATATACATTCAAACAGTAGGTCAACGCCAACTCGCATATGACACACTAATACCACTGCACATATACCATTCGGTGAAACCTAACACTACCATGTTGAGTCAGTGATTTAAAAGAAAAGTATTTTGTAAGTTAAAGCAAATAAGGTTTTTGGGCTGACGGCTAGTTTCTGATGAACAAAAATTAAATTTATTTGTTTGTAGAATGAATCTACGAGTTTCACTTTTCACTTATAAAAGTTTGGACGTAACAAGGAAATCAGGGCTTGTTAAGGCTTTAAATTTGTTAGTTAGTGCTTGTGTGATGAACAACTTATTATTTAAATTGAAAACTGGCCAGTGAACGCCATGATAGGAGTTTTAGTATCATTTAGTCAATTTTGTTTTTGATAATAAACTGGGCAGTATACCCCCTAGGTCAGGTAGTCAAACGTGCTAGTATTATTATTTATTTATTACGTTGATAGTAAACTGGCCAGTATATACCCTGGGTTACTTGGTAATAGTGGTTGTTTTAGTATTTATTTTGTTTTAACTAATAAACAAGTCACTTAACGCTTTGTGTTATCTGGTGGTGAAGTTTTGTGTTATTATTTATTTATTACGTTGATAATAAACTTGCTTGATAACATTCTAGACGGCTAGATAGTAGGGCCTTTGTTGTTACTCACTTATTCTTTTAATCACTGACTGACCAGTTAATGAGAGACAACGTCCTGGGTCATCCAGGCATAAGGGCTTGAGTTATTATCTAGTTATTTTTATTTATCATAAAGGTATTAGTAAACATCTCAGTTGATCTTGTAGTAAGGGGTTGTGCTATCAATTTTGTGTTATGTTTATAATAACGTCCAGGGAACGCACAATGCCAGTTGGTAATAGGAGGTTCTACTATCATTAATTTACTGTTGTTAAAATGAAACTGACTAGTTAACGCCCTGGGTTATATGGTGATAAGGGCTTGGGAATTATTAATGAATTCTTATTAATTATTAAGTCAGTAGTAAGTAGGCTGGTAAAAGGGGCTTGTATTACTTATAGCTTTTTATATCAATAAGAAATTTGCCAATAAACACCACAGAAGCTTGTGGTATTGATTATTCTTTATGCTTCTATTTAACTTACCAGTAAAACACCCTTAGTCTCTTGGCGATAGGGGCTTTTGCTATTATTTTTTTTAATGATTAATGGACAAGCTCCTTTATTATTCAGGTGGTAGCTGCTTGTATTAATACACATTTATTAGGTTTTAGTATTAATTTTTCAGTAAACGCTGTGGTTAACCTGGTGATAGGAGCTTTTTTTATAATTAATTTGATTTTATTAAATATAAAGTCGATACTAAACCGCTTTGGTCGTGTTGTCACAGGTGCTTATATTATTAATTTTTTATTATATTTATAGTCATCTCGCCAGTCAGTGCCTATGGTCAATTCGTAATGGGGTCTTGTGGTATTGATTCACTAGTTATTTAGTAATATGTGTTTGTATTATCAAGTATTCATTATGTTGACAATAAGCTGGCCAGTAAAAGCTCCTGGTTTCTTAGTGATAGGGGTTTGTATCAGTAATTATTAAATTTTTTTAATAAAGAACTTCACACTTAACATTCTGTGTTATCTAGTGGTAGAGGTTTGTATTTTAATTTTCAATGTATTAACTAAAAACTGGCCAGTACATACCGTAATTTACTTCGTTATTAAAGTTTTTGTTATCATTCATTCAATGTTATTAACAATAAAGTGGACACTAAACGCCTTGGGTTATCTGGAAATAGGTGGTGGTGTTCTTGATTTTTCACTATGTTTATAATAAACTAGACACTAAGCCCCAAAAAAACGCTTCGGGTTACTTAGTGATAGGGGCTTGTGTAAGTATATGTTTATTTTTTTTTTTTCCTAATAAGAAACTGTACCCTGAGTGGCCTGTGTAATCTAGTAGTAGAGAATAGTGTTACTAATTATTTATTATGTTGATAATTAATGAGCCCTAATATGCCTTAAACTACTAGGTCAGAGGGGAATTTGCTGTTATCCATCTTTTTTTATTCATAGTCGATGGGCCAGTGAAGGCCCCGTGTAATCTTGTAGTTTTATTTCATTTTTTTTTGTGGAGGAAGGGAAAATGCCTTCATGCACAACACAGGGACAGTGGTAGTATGGGACACAGTGGGTTTTTTTATTAGACCACGAATACCCACTAACCTCCCCCCCCATGCAACGTCACCTTAGTTCCATCGTAGAACCGCGTTAGCATTACGTCAGGGTAGAGTCACCAGGGAGATCATTATATCTCACAGGATTAGCGAGCTAGCTCGCCATCATTGCTACCCTTAAACAAAAATACAAGTATGAGACCTTAAGCTTGGAGTACTCTCATCTTACGATAATTATTAAACTCTCTTACTACCACATTTGACTGTAGCTTGTCTAATATTAGAAAAGTAGTAGTTCAATTATTCTGCGGATGCTTTGCTTCCAAGTTAGAAGTTAGTTATAATTAACTTGGAGGGCCGAGCACTCAAGCAATATTGAACGCCATGAGCTCTAGGGTGGAAGCGCAAAAGCTTGATGTTGGGTGCTCTCAGGTCTTATCATCGAGCTTAGAAAGTTAAACCTCTTTTGTGTGCTGTATAGCACAGTATTTAAACTGTGTTTATTAGTTCCATATTAGACTTAATACCTATTTTAACATTAAATAGTTGTAGTTATCAAGTAATGTAAATGATAAATTGTATTTAAAAAAAATTAGTTTCTATGAATAGGTTATAAAGCATACTGTAGTTATTTTGGAGTTGTTAGTTATGTATATATATATATATATATATACTAGCAGCCCCCGTCTCGGCTTCGCCCGAGACTTACTAAATAAAACACCGTAGTGTGTTGACATGTAATGTAAAAAATTTTTAGTTAGAAATTTTACACATATTCCTGATACATCTCAGAACAAAAATCTTCTTATTAAAAACATATTTTTTCGGAATCCATATAGTTTGTTTCGTCAAATAATAAGGTGTAAAAATTCAAAAAAATAATCATGCTAAAGAGTACCGTGCGTTCTTTATGCCATAAGATAATCGGTGGCCATAAAAAGCCGTTGATTTACAGTTTTTTCCGTGTAATTCATGAAAAGGGCTATTTTTTTAAGCTATTAGGATTTTAAACCCCCAAAAAATTTTTATTGAAAAAAAATTTTTTTCTCATATCTCACAACTTTATTACCTGAGCTACAAAGTCCTGGACCTTAAACCCTAAATTTTTATTGCCACAAAAACACAAATACATTATCTACTCATTAAAAAATCTGAAGTAGGATCTTTAAAGATTTCAGAGATTGCTGTGAGGGTACAATGAAAAGCTGATCTCTCACGTAATGGACTCTTTAGTTGTCGATTTTGACGCTGCTGTTTCAATCTCGATAAATTTTCTTCGTCAGTTTCTTGACGCCTAAGTAAAATTGTATTTTTTATATACACTTAAAGTTTTTCTTCCAATTCACCCTCTTGCGACTTTTGGTATGCTTAAAATTTTTGTGACCCCTAAAAGCTGTTTTTTGTCAACTTTGTTAAGTTCTAATATATTTGCTGGCAAGGTAGTTTGACGTTCGATGGCCCTAAAAAAGACCGGTGAGCTTCTTAAGTTAACTCTTTCTTGACTGCAGTTAACAGCAATTGTGACTGCCTGGATACCCCCAGGGTGATCTTCTCTGACTTGCTGTTGAAGACCCAGACAGATCGGGAGAAAAATTACAAAGTCCGAAGCTTTGGGGCTAGTTGTGGTGCTCTTTCCCAACGTCTCCCGGTATAACGTCGAAGACATTGGTGTCTAAAGCACCTTTTTTATTTGCAGATCAGTTGTTTAGGTGATCTTAGATGGGGAGATTGGTTAGTGATACTTGTCCAGTAGAGGCTGTCCCGTTGGCTCAAGTTTTTTTTCCTTCATAGCTGTTATAGCTTTTCCCAACGCGGACCTTGGAGAGGAACAGTGATTCCTGGTTAAATGCTTAGAGTCAAGAGGGTAATATAGGGTCGACGGTCAGTGGGGTTCCCAGCCTTGCGGCACTCCACTTGTGACGTCTGACAGTGAATGACTGACTTTGTTTAATAGTACCCGTCTTTAGTTAATATAGTCTTTTAGTCGACGAATCGGTTCCGAAAATGTTAGTAAGAATGTATTTATTGGCAAGGTAGTTTACACTTAGGTGGATCCTAAAAAGAACCGATGAAATTGATGGTTAAGTAGGAAACGTAAATACTTATAATGGCCCTAAAAAGCGCCAGTGGTGAAACTTCCAGGCTATTCTTTATTATTATTCCTGATGATAAAGATCTGGCTACATGTAGTTTGATTCTTACCCTTGGAGTCTCGATGTACGGAGACTATGATGGAGGGAAGTACGCTGCTGACCAAAGAATATCTTGTCTTCGGGTCGTTCTCCGGATAACCAACCGCTCATCGTTAGACGGGAACATGTGGGTAAGCGCGTTGGGGACGCGACGACCAAGAAGGTAGCCGTTGTGGCTGCCCGTGCCCCTCAGAACTGTTTTTGCCTGGTTTACATTTGTAGTCAAAAATTCTCTTACTGCACCAGGTGGGATGGTGGGACTGCCACACAACTCTGAAGAGTTGGTGTAGATTGTGCTCTGGCTAGATATGTCTCCTGATATTATGCCTAAGACGTCATCGGTTGGAATTAATTCTTTTTTTGATCGCTCTCGACGAGATTCAGGGTGAATGGACACTTGGGTCCCTTCCCCCTTACAGAAGAGTGTCATCCGTAACCGGGATACCCAGCTGCAAGACTATCATCAGCATGCCCTGTGAAGCTCGTTGAACTGCCACAATACAACTGTATGGATATTGAGACGCTCCGGCTTATTATAACCACACTTATTTAATTCTGTTGCAGGTAGCCTCGATTTTATGTCGACGCCACCTAGCGGATTTTACTGAACTAAAGTGAAAAGCTGGCACATTTTTGCAAAACTTTGAGCTCATTTATTTCTATTGTTATTAAATTTTTTAATATAAAAACTATACTAAAACCATCTAGGAAGTATCATGAATTAGTGTGCAAAATTTCAGCAAAATCGGTTCAGTAGTTTTCGCGGTTAGCAATTACAACGGTTTTAGCGACTTTGCTTTATTGTATATTAGTAAGATATACATAAATATATATATATATCCATTATTCCTGCATTCATCTTTTTAAATGGAATGCATCCATAAGTTTTTTTACTTTAACTTTGAACAATAACAGTACAGCATAGTGTTTAAATGCTTGATCAAGTATACGGGTACAAAATTCTTACAATTCGTTCATGACATATTACTTTATTATAAGTTAGTAATTAATGTGAACGTGTGTTATACGTCATACTTGAAAGATACATACAAATCTTTACTTATTTGTGTCACCAGACATGGCCCTACAGGATGCATGTGTTTAGCAGAGCAAATGTAAATTGTTTCAATTTTTGGAAAAACTGGTCCTTTATCTATATACTTATTGATGTCAATAATTTTTCATTGCTTAATGCAAATGTATAAGACTTTTTAACGTCAAGTAACAGTTCTCATTCTAGATGGTTTGGATTTACTTTAATTTTTGAATTATGCATAACTTTTTGCAAAGTATTGGTCAAGTTATATTTTTATCGCTATAGATTTGGCAGGATTTTTATGTGATACAGTAGATGAAGCATTGTCTTTTAACTTAATATTCTGTCTTTCTAAAGGCGTTCCCATAGATTTTTTTTTTATTTCTTCATAGAAAGTACACAGTTTTTTATTATAAATATAATTATTAATATAAAACATGATTCTTTAAAATAAAAGTCCAAAATAAAACCAACATATATAGTTCAAACACTGAGCTACACGACGTGCAGAGTAGTTGAACACTCTAAGCTCGATGTTGGGAGCTAAGAGTGTCCAACATTAAGCTTCTGCGCTACCACCATGGAGTTCATGGTGTTTAATAGTGATTGAGCGCTCGCCGCTCCAAGTTGGTTAAATCTTATTTCTAACTTGTGAGCGAAGCACCACATCCTATTCGATTCCATTGAGTGTATTTGGGGTGTGTTCCAGTCATGACTACTGGAACACACGGTTACAGCCACTAAGTTTTAAGTCTCAGACTTCCATATTTCTTTTAGTGTAGAGGTGCTGATTTTCTCGAGTTCTAAAAAGGACTCAGGGTTCCTAAGAATTAACACCTGTGTCTAGCTCTTCTTAGTAGGCTGCATTCTTTTTAAGTGCCACTATAAGCTTGATGCTTCTTCTAGCAGATAAGTGACGTGTACTAAGCGTAGCGTGGATCCCTATTGGCTCCAACTCCTCTAAAAAATTCGATCTCTTAACGTTCCTGCCATTAAAGCTACCTCCTGGCTTCTTCTAGAGCTTGTCTGAAGATTAGGCAGCTTTCACTGGCAGCTTCATGTTTCATATCCCCTGTCTTACAAAGAAAATACTGTGCTGTACTACTACAGTCTTTTTTGCGGTAGTCACAGCTTCCACATTTGAAGTACAGCTTGAAGCGGTCCTCCTCTAGACAGTCATGGGATATGTGAGCATACCCCAGACATTTGAAGCATCTTGTTACAACTAGTTCTTTTTTAACACGGCAGGAGACAAAGCCAATCTTGACCCGGCCTTCGTGTGCGACTTCCTTGGTGACTGTTGCGTCAAGGTTCGGAAGCGTTATTTCTTGTCCCTTAGCATTTGCTTTAAGAAGCTTAACCTTTCAATCTTGGATTCTGCTTTCAATAATCTTCTTATATGGCTGCCTTATTTCTGCTTCTTCAACGATGCTGTCCAAATAGCGGACTTCGAGCGTCGTTTTTTGTGCAGTGGTTACCACCTTTTCTTAGCCAACCATGGATTTCACTACATTTAAAAAAAAAATTACAGTATCTTCCACTACTTTGGCTTTCAAAAGCAACTCTTTTTTCTTCGTGGCTACGATGCTTTCCACAATAGCTCCCATTTTTTCTGAGTTAAAACTTACTTTCATGGACTTGAATACTCCAGCGAATTTTTATCTCTTAGCTTCCTTTACCAGTACCTTTGCCGTCCTTTTTAGAGGTTCTTGATTTTCTCTCTTACTCTTCTAAATGCCTTCTACCAGTTTGCTCTCACTAATCTTCTTTCTTTTAAACGTCACTGTACTTTACCTTATTTCAGGATTTTTTAGAGGACTTATGATTCTTGTAGATCATTTCATGTCCATAAGAACGGTATTTAGGACTTTCCTCTGTATGTGCCGTCAAAAATTATCCCTTTTTTGCTCCCTTTTCTATAACAGTTCGAAGTTCACCTGGCTTTCATCGGATCGGAACTGCCCGTAGATTTCCTCTAAGAGGTTATCTACCGGGGTACTAGTGTTGCATTGACATTTTTCATAATGGTATCTTATTTGATGCGTGCTAACCCTTGGTGCCAGCATGACAAATTTTTTTTTTTTAAATGAAGATTTGGAAAGATTTAAAACCAAGACAGCAGCCCCATCTGTTTCTAGGAAAGGGTACTACTTGCTCCGGACAGCCAGTAGTCACCACTCTCCTACAGCCCCACCTGTGGAGACTACCCTGGCGTTGCGTACAATTTGTGAAAGTAATGGTTGTATGTAGTGAATGTTTATGTAGGCAAACCACAAGTGTCCCAGTGCGACGAGCAACAAGGATACAATCTTAGACCCAAAGCAGTGAACCCACGAAAACGAGCTGGCGTAAACAATGCACTAAAAGTACTACCATGTAGCCATCTCAATGGTAGTAAGCCTAGATTAGTCAGCCCACCACGTTTTTTTGTTTATGAGGCGTGCAGCTATGTCAGATGTTGTTATCGGCCTCATCGTCTGGCGTCATTCACTGCCTAGGCCTCCCACGCCAGCCAGAGAGAGAATCCGCCACCCACGACCTGAAACAACTCGTGAGTTTGCCTGTTTAGTGTAGTGAGAGTGTGATGCCTGTGTCTTAGAGGAATGTTATAACCACTGCTTACTTTTATACACAATGGGATAGTATGCCATCAGTTTAAAGCTCTCTCACACGACCTAGGCTGCAAGCAGTATGGTCTTCAACAAGGTAACACATACCATGGAAGGGGCGTAATATCTAGCAGTAAGGGCTTGTTTTACGAATTATTTATTATTTCTATAATAAACTGGTCAGCGAATGCCTCAGATCACTTGGTAATAGGGCCTTTTTTTTATAATACAGACTAGTTAATGCCTAAGGCCATCTGGTGATAGTGGCTGGCTTTATTATTTATTAACTTTTAATAGTTATTAAATTACCAGTAAACGACCAGCATAATCTGGTGGATAAAACTTAAGTTATTAAATTTTTACTGTATTTATAAAAAACTTGCCAATCAACACCCTAGGTCTCTAGGTGATAGAGGCTATTATTAAAATTTGTTTTATTTTAATAATAATTGACCAATTAGTAAAATCCTTTGTCTAACCAGTTATAAGGACTTGCCTAATTATTTATGTATTCCTATTCATAACGAGGTTTCTTGTAATTGCCTTGGGTCATCAGTTAGAAATGGCCAGTGTTATTTATTAATTATCATGTTGATAACAAACTGGCCAGGGAACGCCCTAACTTACTTAGCAATATTAATTGTTACAATAATTTTTTTACTCGCAATTCTCATAAACTGACCAACTAACGCCTTGGTTCATCTGGTAATAAGGGCTTGTGTTATTAATTTTTTTTTTTTTTAACAATAATATTAGTTGTGACCACCCTGGGCCATTTGTTAATAAGGGCTTGTGTTACTTATTATTCAGTATTTTTATAATGAACTGGCCATTGAAGTCCAGAGGCTACTTAGCGATAGGGGCTTGTATTAGTAATTCTTTATGTTCATATTTTACTTGTTAATAAACATTTCGGGTCACTATATGACAGGGTCTTATGTTATTATTTTTTTATTTTAATGATTAATAGTCCAGTCACTGATCTCCTCAGTTTATCTGGTGATAGAGGCTTGTATTACTATTTATTTTTTCTATTAATTATCAAGTCACTAGTGAAAGACTCCAAAAATCTTGTAGTATGGGTTGCATTATTATATTTGTTAAGAAACTTGCCAGTAAATACCCTTGGTGAAAGGAGTTTTAGGTACTACTTATTTAATTGTATTAACAATAAGCTGGATGTTAAACGCATTTGGTCTTCTGGTCATAGGTGTTGGTATTATTAATTTTTAATATGTTTACAATATAACAGCCAGTCAATGTCTATGGTCAATTTATAGTTAGGTATTGTGGCGCAATCATTTTTTTAAGATAAGTAAACAATTTTTATCATGCGCTGGCAGAAAGTTCATAAATACTCCCCAGTTTAAGGGAGCCAAGTAAGTAATTGTTTTCTGTCCTTCTTTGCTCAGAAGCGTACTGCGCATAAAACGGATGCTCTCTGTTGATAACAACTACCGTATTCACTCTTTTACTCTGCCAATAAATTTCTTAGTGAATGAAAAAAATAAAAAAAGTATAGACTAACAAAATTCTTCTTTCATTAATTTTAACATTTTGGGTACATTAAGTTTATTTAAATCTTACAATTATTTTTAACTATACAACATCACTCCATTTTAAATTTGAAATAAATATTGTGTGTCATTAAATACAATTTATTAATACTAATCTTTGACGCAACAGTCTTCACAAAATTTTCAATCAACGAACATTATAATTATTTTAAAAACAGAAATACGTAAGTGTGTGTTACATAATTAAATTTGATTCGTACATGCGTAATTAAAAATAAGCTGATAAATTCCACAATTAAAGAAACTATGGAGCTAGTCCAGACGTACATTAATCTTCAAATTGGTTTTTATTTTTAGTCTTATTCGCAAGCTAAAGTTTCCCTTTTTTGAGGCAGGTTCGTAAATAATATTTTTTTTTGTGCAGGATTACTCGGCTTATCTACGTTTTCTGATTTGCTATAGTTATTTAAATTAAACAAATTCTCTTCAATTATTTCTTCAGAAAATTTAGCAGGCGAATTTTGATGTAATGGATCAGCAATCACAGTAGTCGTCGCTTGTACGGGAACAGCTGAACAAGAAGTTCAACCAGCAGCTGATGTTTCTTTAGATAAAAAATCACTATTGTTGATTAATTTTTAAAAAAGTTCCTTTTTGTTTGTTATCGAATAATCAATTTCACCTTGGGCAACAGAATCAGATTTCCATCCTCCAAAAGCTTTGACTTGGGCCAAATCAGTCTCTGCATGAGAAAGACAAGTAGCACCAGAATCTCAGAAGTTATGCCCTGTATACTGTTCTAGATTTGTCAAGTTGAGATACAGAGCAATCATTTTTGGAATTTCCCCAATTTTGTTTTATCCATACGTTGATTGATATACTCTCCACTTTTGGATAAAATTGGGAGAAAAACCTAGGAGTGTTGACAGTACTAGGTCTTAATCAAAGGTACTTACGTACCTTTTCAGAAAATTTATTCTACTCCCTAATTATAAAAGATCTAGAGTTGTCTGCTTTAAAAGTAAGGTAAATGTCCCTATTCATGGAATATGAAAATTCATGTATTTGTCATACAACTAACTTGATAAAAAAATTGTGGTGGTTGTGTATTTTATGTATCTTTATAAATTCACAAGGAAAATTGTATTTTACATGCAATAAATGACTAATTTTAAAAATTATTCCATAAATAGGGACAAAGTAGTACAAAACCTATATTTTGAACTGTCCGTATTATGCCACCAAACTTTAACAAGGGATTTATATAGTTCTAGTAAACAAATAAATGATAGAATTATTTTTATTAAATAAAATAGTGTTATGCAAGTAAAAAAACTTTAATTGTCTTAAAATATTATACTAAATTTACGTTTTCTAAAAAGTTTTATAAATAGGGACATAATATGAAACAATAGATACAACGTTTTAAAATTATGTTCATTTTGGTCATATAATCTTTTTATAAAATAAATTATTTTAACAATTAAGAACCATATTTAAAAATTATAAAAGGAATGGTAAATCTAGAGCGCACCAGCTAATACCAAAATTTCTACTGTTAAAGCTCACAGTTAAGAAAAAAAATCAAAGAAGCAAGTATGATGAAGTTTATGATCATAATAGGGACATTTATCTTAGCAGTTGCTAGTTATCGGACGAGGCAAGCACTATCTCTTTCTTTCAAGTGCTGTAAAGGAATCTCACACATTAGTATTCAAGTTCTTCGCTTTCTAAGTTAATGGCTGATAAGTGTATGGCCTTTTAAGTGTAAGTTTTTCCACTGCCTACTTTTCTACCAGCCTGAGTCTACGGGCCGAGTGCTCTGTTCAGGCTTGGTCTACTTCTTGCTCGGCCGCGAACTGGTGATCAGCTCTTTGCAGCACAGATGCCACAACGCATCGACAAATAACACTTTTTCATGCCTTTTCACCAATTTTTTTTCACCTCATCTAAGTCCACCTACAACTACTATTTCTTTTTTTAATAGTGGTTTTTCACTTTATTTGTCCGATTCAAAGTTCATAATTCACATTATTTCAAGCAATTTATCAATAGTTTTCTTCGCACTTTTATGTTGTTCACATGTTTATGTTTTTCTTCGTTTAGTAATTCAATTTCTGCATTTATTGTTAATATTTCACTTACTTCAATAAATGTAGAAGTTTGTTCTGGTGATATCATTCATTGCTTTTTTATTATTGTTACATCGAGACGATGTAACGTAGTTATTTGTTTTATTTTAGACCTAAGCTAACGCTTAATAGCCTGGGATCTGAGTTGGTTCAAAGATTGTGGGAAATATCGGCGTAAAAAGTGACTAATTCTGGTGAGTGTGATAGCTTAGACTGAACAGTTACGGCGAGGAAAAGGCTTATTTCCTTACCTCCTTGGTGCATCTATTAAACATCTACCCCAAGCTTTTTACTGGGTAAGAGTGTACACCATCCAGTTCGGGTGAAGCTTTTCTCGGTGTGTGTCATACATGCGTGATTTGTAGAGCTCGTAGTACAGGGTCCCAGCCTCCGTAGCTATGGCTTACTAGTGCGGATGGCTCTGCTAATGAATAGCAAGTCTACGGATACGTGCCTAAGTGTGGTTGTATGATATGAACAATAAATGAAAGGGAGTGATTCAAATTTTGACTTACTGTTTATTGCTTAATGAGTAAGGTATACAAATAAGGGGGGGGGGGCAGCTACGCTTGGTGATTCCTTAATTACGACCTCCAGGTATCTGTCTCGGGAGTTCTTCTTCCCGTAGATGCACATCTGGTCGGTCTTAGTGTTTCACCGTCGGGTTATCGTTCCGAGAGTTTTCATTCTCGAGAGTGCACGTCCAGACATGATGTATCGTGTCGCTAGGTGCTCGTTCCCAGAGTTTTCCTTCTCGAGAGTTCACGTCTAGCTGAGAGACTACTCCAGGTTGGGTACCCGATGAAAGAGCTCTGATTTTTGGGTTCACCAGTGGTACCTTCTATACGGTTAAAACCATTAGCTGCCCATGGTGGTAGAGTGGGGTTCGGTGGGGAAGTATTAATGAACAGTTCTCGAATCGTAGGTTCTTTGTTCACTTACTACGTCATCACGGCCTCTCAGGTGTAGAGCTCAACTTTGTCGCCTCCGCGCTGAGTTTCACTGCACCAGAGAGAGAGGAAAGTGGTTATATAGCCCGCGTATTACTTCCGTCTCCTTTTAACTTATACCATCATATAATTCGCATATTTTGGTGTAGTTTAAATGCATGCTCTGTGACCTCTTTGGACAGTCATGCCTTGTCGAATTTGAACGAATCAAATTGGCCAACTCTATCGAAAGCTGCCGTTGGCTATGCACAATATCTATGGGTTGTATTATATTATTTGCGTGTGTATTTGTATAAGCTTAGACCTATGAGATTGTATTATAGCCAACTTTATTACTGTATGAAAAATTTAAAACATGTTGAAATAGTATGAATGTTATAAGAGAGAGCTGTTATCTCTCGGGATGCATGACTTGAGCCTGAGTGTTGTTGTAAGGAAGTTAATTATTCAATGGCCAGCACTGTTGCGAACTATTTCGGGCTCTATTACCAGTATCAAAGCTCTGACAGTGTCCTCTAAAAAATCCTTTTAAAATTATTATTTTAAATCGTTCATGCGCAACAATTTATTATTCTCTTATAAGACTCATTTGGCATTCTATATAATTAAAAATTATATCCACACATTATTATAAATTTTGATATTAGTTTTAAAATCTACGTAAGCTTGAGATTCAAAATCAAAAATAAATACAATTTCAAGCGAGTTCATTAGAAATAAACACTAGTAGCAGAGCTTGAGGCTTAGAAAAGCGAGAGGTCGTTAAAAAAATAATATGTCAAAGGTGATGTTACTAACAGCAATTGCCGAACAGCGTTGAGGAAGAGAGAGATAATCTCCGAGCAAGGAAGCTGTCGATCTCTTCTTTGCGCGGTGCTTCACAACAAGAAGCCGAGCCGTAGTCTAGGCCCTTCTTTTCCTTCTTTGCCCCACGGAACTTGTTACACAAGCCATCGTCTTTGGCTATACATACATACATACATACACTAAGTGTGGGGGAGACAAGTATTCTCTCAGATCTACTGGTAAGCTAACATTCCATTCTCCTTCTTCTTTCCTATGCTTACATGCTCGGTGGGTGATGCTCGCCTTGATAGTTATTTCATTCGTTTTGTTGCGCATTATTATAGTGATTGATTTCAAATTATTACATACTTGGTTCTTCTCATCGAATTTATTGGTAGTGGTAACCATTTCTTATTTATCTAGTTTGAATATTTCAACATAGATAAACTACTTAAATAACAGATTAAATTATCTCACATGATAAATAATTTTTATACTAACTTAACTGATAAGATTAAAGCAGAAATTCAAACATTATTACATTTGAAGACAAGATTAGAATTACTCGAGCAATATTGGCAAGCTTTCCACATACGTCACGAGAAGTTTCTTAAATATTAAGACACCGTAATTGATTATAAGTATTTTAAAAACGATGACTATACAAGAATTAAGGCTGAGTATGTAAGGATAAATGTGCTATCGTAACAAAAATTCAAGTTTTGCAAGGCCCTGCCCCACCTCTTCGTGATGGTCCACGTCCCATACCTATTATTCAAGAAGTTCAAGCTTCTCTTTCCCCTCTGCTGTTGCCAACATTTTTGGGTAAACAAAACAAGTGGGAGAGCTTTCAACAACGGTTCACTTCGCTTATAATAGATAAAGCTTCGATTCCCCGTATCATGAAAATGCAGTACTTATTAAGTGCAGTTTAAAGCATCACAGCACAACGGTCACAAGGTTTAGAAATAAGGGGGAATAACTCTTATGTTGCATGGGATAAATAAGCATGACTTTATGATAATAAAGGAATTTGATTTAATAATGCTTTAGATAATCTTTTAAATTTTCCGGTAGCTCGCACTCGCAAGGTACAAGATCTTAATTTTATTCTTGACCAATCTGAAGCGTCAGTCTGAGCACTTGAAGATCTGAAATACCCCATTGATCAAACTGACTATTTTACAGTTGTTCATATTGTACGTAAACTCGATGCAGCTACTAGAGAAGCTTGGGAGATTGCAGAAGAAAAAACAGAAGGATTTTTCAAGCATAAAAATTAAGTTGGATTTCTTGAGCGTCACATACACTCTTTACAGCAAGCGCAAACGTCGGGAGATTCGAATAATCATCGCTCAAAAAATCAGTCTACTATAAATTCATGCATAAACCCAAAAACAGTTTCAGTTAATACTACTCAAGCCAGTTATGACCCAATACCTTTAATTTACTGTATACTTTGCAACGGAAAGCATCCACTTAATCGTTGCCATTAATTCAAAAAAAATGAGCCAAGCTCAATGTTGAGACTTATGTGAGCTTAAAAAGATATGCGAGTATTGCCTCAAAAATACACATTTTGCAGGTAAATGCCCTCCGACTAATCGATGTTTAACGTGTCAAAGTAAGCACCATACATGTTTACACTATGATAGTGCTCGTCCAAGAACTTCTGAACAAAGCCACAATCGATTCCAGAAGCTAACGTTAGTTCAGCTGTCAGTTGTCACTCGCAAGCAATCTCAGGATATCATACAATCACATTGTGCTTCAGTAGGCTCTTTGATCTTATTCGCTACAGCTTTGATAAGGATATATAACACTCATGATAATTCTCTGATTATACGAGCCTTAATTGATCCAGCTTTAGAGAGATCGCTGACATCCCAACGCGTCATGTCACAATTGAGTCTTGTTACAGGGGGAGTAAATTTATTGATCACAGGAGTAGGAAGTATAGTAGGGTCAAAGGCTCATAGCAAAGCGAGATTCATTATTGGATCGAGTGAGTTAGCAAAATTTTAACACTCAGTTTCCGCTTTGATTTTGACGGAGCTTAGCCAATGGTTGGCAAAAAATAATATCTCCAATGCTAATTTGCCCCTATATACAAGATATTGATTTGGCTGACTCGCATTTCTCTGAGCCAAGGTGAATAGATTGATTAGGGGCTAATGTGTATCCTTTGATTAATGGCCCAGCTGCTACTCCGATAGCACAACGCTCAGATTTTGGTTGGTTGTTGACTGATTGTAGCTACTCAATATCCCAGTAGTAGTAATTTTATATAAACCTTTAATACTTACACTTAACAGTCAGTCGTTGATCCATTTTTGAAATTCTAGGAAGTTGAGGAAGTGCCCGCAAGTTTCTTAATAATCAGGATGAACAATTTTGCGAGGATCACTTCCTTTACACACGTACTCGAAATTCAGAAGGCAGATTTGTTGTACGCTTAGCTATGAGAGATAAGCCAAATTTCAAAAACATTTGTAAAATATTTGCTGCTTGCTTATTGCGCTGTGAGAGAAGGCTAAAGCGCACTATTGACCTTGCAACAGCTTATGATAATTTTATGCAGGAGTATATTGACTTGGGCCATATGCAGCTTGTATCCTCTGACCAATTACATTGAGCCTCATATCATATGCCGCATCATGCTTTAACAAAATCCAATAACCCTAGCAAAGTGCGCGTAGTCTTCAACGCATCACAAGGGGACTTGAATGATTTTTCCTTGAATAATATTATGTTACCAGGTCCCAAACTGCAATCTGATATTCTAATGGTCTTGACTAGTTGGCGATTTAATGAATATGTATTTACAACAGATGTGATTAAAATGTTTAGACAGATACTTGTTAGTCTTGAAGACTGTGACTGGTAGAGGATCCTATGGCACTCAAGTGACGCTCAACCTATCATAAATTACAGGTGCCTTACGGTGATCTACGCCACAGCAGCTGCTCCCTTTATTGCGCTTCATGTCATGCAATAGCTGGCAACAGATGGCGCGGCCTCTTATCCACTTGCTATGGAGATAATAAATAATCAGCTTTATGTTGATCATTATTTTCTCTGGAGGAAATACCATTGAGCTCGCTCTGGAACGCCAAAATCAGCTGATCAGCCTGTTAGCTACAGCTGGAATGTCTCTGGGAAAATGGACAGCTAACGCGACTCAATTATTGGAAGACAGTACTACTGTTGAGCTCATAAAAATTTGAGTTGAGATGAAACGAAGTAGTATCAACTCTCGGTATTAAATGGCTTCCTGCTAATGATATATTTATTTTTAAGTTTTTAATTAGAGGGTTAGAAATTGAATATACAAAAAGTTCAGTTCTCTCAGAAATTTCTTGGTTGTTTGACCCATTTGGCTAGATTGTCCCTGTCATTATTACTGCAAAAATTAAATTACAGAAGATTTGGCTTCTTGACTCTGGTTGGAACTCAACGCTACTTATAGAGCTCTCACAGCGCTGGTCACAGTTTCGACATAATATGGAAGATATATCTATGATTCGAATTCCAAGGTGGTTTGGCTCCAAAGATCATGACGTATGGTACCTGCACGGTTTCTCTGATGCCTCAAAAAGGGCATATACTGTGGCTGTCTACGTAGTAAAATGAGGTACCTTGGTGTCTCTCATAATATCTAAATCAAAACTCTCTCCAACGAAAGTGCAGACACTACCAAGGCTGGAACTTTATTGTAAAACATTATTAATTCGATTAATTAAGCACATCGCCTAGAGTATAGGACACCAACCCACTACGATTAACTACTGGACTAACTTCAATGTGGTGCTTGAGTGGCTGAAGAGTCATCCGTCACGATGGCAAACCTTCATCGCCAATCAAAAGAGTAAAATCTTGTCTACGGCCCCTACAACAAAGCGGTGACATGTTCGATCTACTAAAAATTCAGCTGACAGTGCTACGTGGGGACTATCACCAAGTACAAGCTTTCGTCTGCCAGGAAGAGTAAGCATCAACTGACAAAGATAAGTCGTCCGTATCTAGGTGTCCTCCACCTCTTGAGAAACATTTTAGTAACAGTAAGATTTTTCGAATCTTGAGTTACTGTTACGGGTGGTGTTTATTAGTTGCAAGAAATACCATCGAACGACAAGGTAATTCCAGAAATATTCAAGAATGGAAGATTTCGCGAGTTGTATGTTTCAGAGCAATTCAGATTTATCACTCTGCTGTGGAAAGGAAGAACTTGGTTGATTGCAAAACTTTACAAGCTGGCAGTCCATTGAAGCGTCTCAACTAGTTCATTGATGATCAGGGACTTTTGCTTGTAGGTAGTACACTCAAGCTCTCATACAAATCTTATAACGAGCGCCATCCAATAATCCTTTCTAGCTGCTGCATATTCATTGCACATTTAATGAAAGAAACACACAGTCTCACGATGCATGGTGGAGTGCAGCTCATATTTTCACATCTACGTCAATATATTTTGATTGTCCAGGCATAAACAGTCGCTTCGAGTGTTTTTCACTGCGTCACTTGTACGGGATTCAATGCAAAGGGCTCAAATCAACTTATGGGACAGCTGCCAGCTATCAGGTTAAATCCAACTTGTCCCTTAACGTATACAGGTCAAGACTACGCTGGCCCTGTACCTATTTTATTCTCAGAGGGTCATGGTGCAGAAACTACCAAAGATTACGAAGTCATATTTATTTCCATAATCGTTAAAGCCGTACATATTAAAGTCGTATCAGATTTAAGTGCTGAGGCCTTTCTTGCTGCCTTTTCTTAATTTTCAGCTTAATGAGAACTGTCTGCTGTGATGTTTTCTGATAACGTGACTTACTTCAAAGGTGATGCCACTGAGTAAAGAGCGATGTTCGACCAAGCCTCAAAATCGAAAAAAATCATTACTGACACGCTTGCCATGTAGGGAGTAGAATTTCGATTAATTCCCCCTCGAGCCCCTCACTTTAGGGTGCTCTGGGATTCTGCTATTTGTTGCTTCAAAAATCATTTTTACAGAGTCATCGGACAGTCTAAGCTCTCTTTAGAGGAAGTGTCAACTCTTGTAGCAAACATTGAGGCATATCTAGTAATCAGCGATACTATTCGATACCACGATACCATGTCGATACTTTTGTCCAAGTATCGATACCAATACCGATACTTTTAGGTATCAAGAAATAGCGATACTTTAATGCTCGATACTCACAGTATCGAAGTATCGGTATTTTTTGCCAAGTATGACCGTGCGTCGGTATATTATGACACCTGAGAGTTTTTCTTTTGATCTAAGGCCGCGGTCACATGGAGAGCGTAACGCGTACCACGTAACCATTTGAGCTCATAAGAGTAAGAGAGAGGTTCGCGTATTTAACCTCTCTCACACTCTCATGGGTTCAAATGATTACGCGGTACACGTTACGCTCGCCATGTGAATGCGTCCTTAGTCTTTTCTTTCAAAAAGAAGAAAAGACACGGAAGGATGGGAGGTTGTTTCAAAAGCTGCAAAAAGGCTGTTGCAAATAAATTGTGTTTACTAGGTCATGGCCTACTGCAGTGGCTGCACAATGGTTTAATTACAAAGGAGTCTTCGAATTCTTCCTCACATCCTCACTCTTTTCACAAGTAAGGTTAGTGCTGTTTGTTATTGTAATTTAGAATGTTAAATGATAATAAATAATTTTTAACCAAATAGTCAGAGCAGTGTCAGCCATGACAAGTGATTCTCAATTCGTAAATCTACGCGATGACGATGTTTCTTTGTACACCTGTGGTTGATGTCAAACTAAACTCCTTTTTCGAAATATTTCACAGCATCCGTGCTTTGATATGTCATCCAAAATCTCTGTCAAGGGAGATAAGACAGTTTACCCCTAAGATAGTACGTTTTTTAATATATTACAACGGTTTGAGTGTAGTGTCAGAATTTTCTTAAACAAATATATTTTGCACAGGTGACGGGAGGACTTATTATTCGGATCCAAAAAACAATTTTTATAGTGATGAGCATGGAAAAATTGAGAACTATCTAGAAGAACCTAACCGTAATTCTCCAGTACAAAATGCTAACTCTTCAAATTCAAGTCATAAAACAGATATGAATACTGATACTAATAATGTTAACATCAGCCTAAGCTCAACTTCCACCAAAATCAATTCAACTTCGCCAGTGATCATAGGAAAAAAAAGGAAACTGACAGATCCAAAATCAGTAGCTTTAAATGTTTCAGACCAATTAATGATTCAAAGTATGGGTAAAAATTTTTATTTTTATGGTCAGAATGGTATAATTGTAAAAAAAATCATTAGTTACTATTTTCTTGTAGATTCTTCAAACGCACAAGAAAAACCCAGCTGGTCAAGTGAAGTTTGGAATTATGCAAATTTATCTAAGGATAAAAAAAATTGGCACTGCCAGTTTTGTAAAAAAACCTTTAAATACAGTTAAAATACATCCAATTTGAAGAAGCATTTTAATTTTATTTATCCTTTATTTTATAAAAAAAAAAATAATACAGACGACAGTAAGCCATCATAAAAAAAAAAAAGAAAAGATCAGGTAATAATTGAAATTTGCATTTTAACAAAATGTATTATTTTTACAGTTGTATGAATATTTTAGGAAAATAGCAATGTAAAATATAATATTATATATGATTTGCCAAGATTTATTACCTGTCGCACGTAGAAAATATTGGATTTAGATTTTTGATAAAAAAATTAGCCTCTCTTTTTGTGATGCCAAGTGCAAAAACTATGACAGTTAAAAAATAAAAAAAAGTATGTGGTAGCTAAAGAACTTTCTAAGACTGATATCAATAAGGCTATCGCTTATTCTACAACATTTAATGTGTGGACAGATAATACCAATCAAAGTTACTTGGGTGTAACTTTGCACTACTTGCAAATAGATTTTCGATGGGAATTAATGGCATTAGGCTGCTATCCATTAGTAGACAGGCATAACTCTAAATATTTGAAGGACACATTGAGTTGAGTCTTGGGTAATTTGAATATTGATTACGAAAAGCTTATAGTTATCGTTTCGGATGGCGAGTCAGCCTTCCAAAAATCTTGCAAAGAGTTAGTTGGAAGAGATAAATACTACGTTTGTGTAGCCCATACTTTATCTCACATTATTCCGGATGCGTTAGGATTGTTAAAAAATGAAGTTGAATCTAGTCCGATATTAGAAACAAATAAAAAGTTGTCTAGTGTATCCCAAATAATAACTTAATTGAGAAGTGTGGTAGTAAAAATTAAAAAAAGTGTTCCCACGACTGATAAACTTACGTCAATGCAAGTAAACCGAGGCATATCAAAAGGCCAATGCTTGAAGTTCCAACTAGATGTCTCAACACGTTGGACTTCCTTGATAACCATGATATCCAGATATTTGGAGTTAGAGGAATATGTATATGCAGTTATGAGTGAATGCCATAATCCTATAGATATTTGGAATCGTGAGAAAGTTTCTACTTTGAAGGATATCTTTTCACTTCTGACGCCTGTCAAGGAAGTAGTTGAAAACAAAGTGGCAATTCCTATCCTACCTGTAGTGTAATTATTCCACTATTGAATGGTCTAGTTGACTGTCTAGTTGCAGCTATTCTAGATCCTCAATTTGGAAAAAAATCTTTCAAAAGCCTTTTGGCTGTTACTGGTGCTATAAGCAGTATAAAATCGATTTTAAAGGGACAACAAACAAAAACATCTGAAATTTATCATGAAACTGCTTCGAGTGAAGAAGTACACAAAACTACAAAGCCAAGTGTGTGGGATTTTCATGATAGAATGGAAAAGCAAGAAAAACAACTAAAACAGTTTCAAAATGATCCTTATTCATCAGAACTTCAACAATTTTTAAACTTACCTAAGCTTGAGCGACAAAAGAATCCTACAATTTACTGGAAAGAAAAGAGTGAAGCATTTCCAAATCTTAGCAGCTTGTCACTTGAATACTTAAGTGCCGTTGCCACTTCTGTACCCTTAGAAAGAATGTTTTCCAAAGCAAAAATCATAAAAAATGATTTAAAAAATAGGCTGAGTAGAAATCATTTGAGTATGATGATTTTTTTAAATGCCTTACGATTTCAGCATTGGGGAATTGATTAAAACTTAATTTTTTAACTGTAGCTGTTTTTTAAAGGTATGACCAAATATACAAGATTTGTATGTACCTGTTAATTTTAAAGTTAAGTGTTAAAGTCTGCGCACTTAAGTACATAAATAAGTCATTCATAAAACTTTATAATAAAAAAAAATTTAAGTCAACTCATTTTCTTTTTTTTATTCACGTACTGACGTACTATATATATCCACCGATTCTTCGATACCAGACAATACTTGTTTCAAAGTATCGAAGTATCGATACCAATACTTTTACAAGTACCAATTTTCCGATAGTTGAAGTATCGATACTTTTTCCGAGTATCACCGATCACTCGGCATGTCTAAGCTCTAGACCTCTTTGCCCTATCGCCAGTGAAGCGAGTGGAGACTTGATGCTGATACCAGCGCACTTTCTGGTAGGATCGTCGCTATTAACGCATTCTGGACCATACAACGAAACTATGCACACCGTGAATTTGAGAAACCGCTGGAGGCTACTAACAGGTCTACGCAACTCATTCTGGTCTAGGTGGAGAAAAGAAGCCTTACACCATAACTTGCAACTCAATAAATGGTTAAAAGCTTCAATAAAATCTACAAAAGGATGACGTAGTTTTGCTAAAAGACGAAGCAACTCCACCAGCTACCTGGCCTCTTGGATCAATCACCAACACGCACCCTGGTCCCGATGGGTTGGTAAGAGTTATATCTGTCCAGAAAGCCACCTCCACATCCAAGAAACCCATTGTAGAGGTCATTAAGTTACTCACTGAACCCGAGCTCAAGCTATCATGAAACATAACAGTATTAGGAAAATCAGTATAAAAAAGGTTCAAACCAATCCGATACCATAGTGAAAAGCAATTAGTGGTTTTTTGACATTTGTTTTATTGAAAACTTTGTCGTCTTTTGTTTATTTTATTTATATCAGTCAACTGTTCTAAGTTGATTATTTATTAAATCACTATTTAAAGAAATTATAATTATAATTAAATATCAGTTCAGATATCGCGAGTAAAAAAAGAAAAAAACCAATAGAATTTATTAGTTTGTTTGTAAAAAGATAGGCGATCCTTCTAGATTTTAAGAGTTATACAGTCTCAAGTTAGAGAACTGTAAGGATTTACTCTATTTAAAGTTAAGTCTCTCTTATCTTTTGATTCTAATGCCGTTGCATCAAAGTGGGCGGTGTATTTGCCTCAGAAGTAGCAGTTGCTAGTTATCTGACGAGGTGAGCAGTATCTCTTTCTTTCAAGTGCTTCCAAGGGCATGGTAAAAAATTGTATACACTCCATGGGAATAAAAGCATGCCACTCACCTCCAGTGTGTGGCACCCTCATCTCGCTCGGGTGCCAATTACACGCCAGGAGAGAATGACATACTTTGTTCTCTTGGGACTTAATATACTATTTTAAATATACTTTCCAGAGCGCGCGGTGGCTCGGTCGGCTAGGTCGGGGATTGGCACGCGGGAGACCGTGGTTCAATTCCCGGCCAGTGCGACTTTTTCGGGCAAGTACCTCTGTGTCTTTCACATGTGCTTTTTCACCACGCAATGCTCCTCGAGGAGGGTTTAAGTGACCTTCTCGTAGCATCATTGCCTAATTCCCCCTACCCCCCTCCTGTAATGGGAGGCCTCCCATCCCTCTTCCCTTCCTTCTCCAAAGTGCTAAGTGCCCATAGTAGTGCCCTTATTAAAAAGGAGCCGGACGTAGAGCACTATAATATAAAAAAAAAAAAAAAAAAAAAAATATACTTTCCAGATTAATGGTTGGTAGAGGCTTGAGATACTATTGGTTTATTTTCTTTAATAATAAACTAGATACTGAATATCCTAGTTCATTAGCAGAGAAGGGCTTGGTCTATTAATGACTTGCTATGGAGATAATTACCTGGCCTGTAAACGCCCCACATCATTGGCTGATTGAGGTTTTGTTATTATTTTTTTCTTTTGATTAATATTAGATTAACCAGTAAATATCCAGTGGCATCTGGATATAGGGGCCTGTGTTTTTATTTCTTTGTTTATATTAATGATAAACTGAACACTAAACATCCTCGGTCCTTTTGTAATAGGTGCTTGTGTTTTCATTTATTTATTATAATGATCATTAACCAACCACAAAATGTCCTTGTTCACGTAGCGGTAGGGGCTTGTGTTAGTATTTTTTTTCAATAATAAACTGTACACTCAATGGTCGGTATCATCTAGTAATAGGGGCTGGTGTTATTAATTATTCATTATGTTAACAATAAACTAGTTCAAAAATGCCCCAGATTACTTGGTAGTAGAGAATTTTGTTAGTACCCATTCATTTATTCATAATAGACTAGCCAGAAAACACCCCGTGTCATCTGATAGTATAGAATTTTGTCTTTTTTTATTTATTCATATTAATATCAGTGTAGCTAGTGAAAGCCTCAGGTTATCTAGTGACTAGGGCTTAAGTTTTTATTTATTAAATTTTATTAGATATTCAGTCACCAGTAAATAATTTGAGTCATCTGGTGATACGAGCTTGTATTATTCAATGGTAATTACATTAATTAAACATCCACCTGTACACCCTAAATACTCAGGTTATGGGGGCTCTTGTTATTATTCACTTATTTGTATTAATAATTAAAAGGCCAGTAAACGCTTTCGATCATTATGTGATTGGTGCTTGTGTTAATAATTTTTTGTTATGTTGTTCTTAAGGTAGCTCCCTTGCGATAACCTACGGAATAAAATATGTTTAATTCAATAAGTTTTGATCTACTAAATCCAGCGGTGTCCTTGTTAATACCCCAAGTGGAGCAAAATCTCAAGATACTTTAGCTCAAAGTTGAACTGTTTAATACGAGCTCAAATGGCAGAGCATCAAAATATCAGCTTTACAGGCATTTTCTAAATCACAATAAAAAACCTGAGCAGACAAATTATGATGTACTCGTAGAAAAATCCCTGTTCTTTTTAATACTATCATGTAAAATGCTGGTAATGGGGCATTTTTCAAAGATATTTGCTCAGGAAGACGTGAAAATCAGCTTCATAGTTATAAATGATAGACGGTAGCAGAATACCAACACTAATGTACGTATATACGTATACATACACAAGTAAAACTCTCCTACTTGACTAGAGTAGCAGACAAGGAAGTTACCTTAAACAAGCTAGTTGTTCTCTGGGTCATCCATAGATACGTAATTTATTAAGATGTTACAGGGTTGTTTGGTTTAAGGTGCTGGTGATATTAGACCCGATCTGAATTAGCACTTTACGTTCGATTCTACTTTTGGAGACACTGACATCGGCCGTTGCATAGCGAGTATTTTTTTACATTATTACAATTAAATTCTGTAAAATTGCATATTATGTTCTCAAATTTTGCATACACATGCTTTAAACGCTGCGGCATAAGTTTTTAGCTACAATTTTTCTGACAGTAAAATAGTAATGTTATTTCACTTTATTCTAAAAAACTTTGTGCATTAATTGCTGAAGAGAGAGAAAAAGAGAGAAAGCAAGGGAGAGACAGATTTATTCTACATCTGGGAACTTATCATTTATTTCAGTTCTTTAATTACAATCACAAAATAGCTTTTAATACCATATGTAAAAATGGTGATAAGACTTTTTTCATTAAGCGACCTAGAGGTTTAGAAAAAATCACAATTATAACAATTAAAAACTTATTCTTCTACTACTAAAGATGATTAAACAAAATTTTACTTCTAATATTACTAAGTAACAAACAATATTTTAACAACACGTAATAAATACAATTTTCATTCAACCAACAAAACTCGAAAAAGATTGATACTAGACTCTAAGTTGTACTATGGCATACATTAAGTAAATCTTGATGGTAGAAATAAACGAATTAATAATATGTATATAAATTTTGTCTTAGAAACGCTATAATCGAGACACGTGAGGTCTCATAAAAATACATATAATAATTTAAAATTTAATTATATGAATAAAAAACTTGAATGTACTAGATAGTTAGCGTGATGGTATACTTTTGCAAATAATTTAATCACAAAAGTACAATGTAAAAGGTGAAAAAATAATTCGAGAAAAATTTTGAAAGACATTTTTTTTCTAAGAATAACTTTGAATACTGGAAAAACTGCTTTGCTTTTGCTCATTTCATAGAAAACTGAATTTTCTTTGGTTCTATCTTTTTATATAGATGATAATAAATCTGAAGATTAATACTGCAATAACCTTCGTTTATACTTAAAGAAATCGTTGTTTTTTGAAGGTTAACTTGATTAAACATTATTAAAACGCATAAATAAATTCAGGATATTATTTAAAACAGGAAGAAAGAATCATTAAGATGTAAAAACATTGCTTGGAAAGACATTGTTAACCAAACAATATTTTTGTCCTGAAAAAACAACTCTTTGTGGTGTATAAGAGCTTTACACGATGGCCCGTGAAAGTCTGTCATATTTACAGGGCAAAATTTCCATAGTTCTTATCTTTTTATAACTATAAAAATTTAAGGTACACAGTCGTATGATGTCATGTACAAAAGAAAAAAACTAACGTGCAAAGGACTTCATTATCACAAATGAACTTTTTAACATTGTTTTTAATACTTGCTATATATTTATAAAAATGAGGGATCAACTGTTATAAGCTTTTATTTATATGATTAGCATTTGTTAAGTTGATCTATTTACCTTCTGGGTAAGATTAAAAAGTAGATAAAATGATTTTCTATTATCAAAACAACTTTTTTTAAATAATAGCAAAGTTTATTTTGAGTAGAAAAATTTTTTTGAAAAGCTATCTTTAAATGTTTCCGGAACAAAGAATTAAAGTGAGGAATCGTAAAATATTGACAATATTTTAAAAAGATTCTATACTGGCATCAGAAGTGCAGTGAAGAAGAAGACAAAATGTTGGGGGTGGTGGGAGTAAGAAAAGTCGTGTGGGGGAAAAGTGTTTGGTGATTTAGGGGCAGTAAGGGTGTGAAATACCCCTCACATTTGGGAATATAATATAGGTAGATGTATAAGTAATAAGAAAATTAATTTTTCATTAAAGTAGTTGATGTTACTTTTATTATAAGGCAAGTACTTATTTATACGGATTCCTTTATTAATAATAAGAATTAAATGATTTTTAATAGACCATCACAAGCGTTCTACCCTTGTCCTCCATCAACCGTCGACGAGGACCAGCAGGACTTCGATCCTTTCGACTATTTCAATACCTACGTAAGAATATTTAATCAATATGCTAACCCGATATTTTCTGCCAGTTTATTTCTCGTGATTATATAATTGTACTTCACTAATACTTTTGAATAAATAAAAAATGTATTTAGTGCAGTCTCATTATTTTTTTTTTTTTACGTGTACGTGTATGATTTATTAAAAAGAATCGTCGTCTATCTACAAATTTTAATTTAATTAAATAGAAAAGTGAAAAACAAACTGGCAAAAAAAAGCTTCAACATATTTTTTATTGCAGTACTAATACTATGAACAGTTGCACGAGCATGCTCATGCACAAATATCTATAGTAAATCGTATTGTAAGTAATCTTCATTAGAGTGTTAAGTATCTTTCTTTCTCTTTAGATTCTCAGTCAAGTTTTTGCACAACAGTGAGTTTGCTTGCATCTCCCTCTCTCTCTCTCTCTCTCTCTCTCTCTCTCTGTCTCAAAAATTTCGTTATAACAATATCATTAGTTAAATGGTAAACAAACATCAAACACGTCAATTAAAACCTATTAAAGGTCTGTGGATGTAGTGATCGCCAGACGGAAATTCGATATGCAATGCCTACGTACGAGTACCTCTATTGTTTATTCGGCTTTTATTATACTGTACTATATATGCACTCTTGTACTGATAGAAACAAAATTAATAATTAATGGGGCAGTAAGGCAACCGCGAGAGTGTTGTTTTTGCGATACTTAAGTTACATACATTTTACTTGACATAATACAAGTGTTACATAGAGATTATAGTAATTCAGGTCACATCCACTTGCAGGAATTTAACTGTTGAATAATATCCACAGGTATATCACGGGCTGCAAGATTAATGTCTCTTAATCAGCATTATGTAGGCTCTGTTATTTTTTCAAGGCTTAATAACCTGACCTCGTGCAAATCATTTTACCAACGTTTATGTGATAATCGCATTAGACAGTGCTATTTTGCAATTATGAAGCATCAAATAAATTTATTAACGCAGATACCTTAAAATAATGTTAAGTTAGCTTTATTGTATGAGTTCCACAAAACAGAGTAACGAGTTACAGGACGGGACAAACGATCTCAAATATTATCTGCACTGTATTAAAGTAGAGTAAGGAGGTTATTATTACTTTTATGTGAGAAAGAAGTTGTTCAAAAAATTGTACGAGTAAATTTTGATACTATTAACATTTTTCTATTGCGAAGGGACTACTATTACAGTTCTATTAAAATGAAATTATAATTTTGTTACTTATAATTAATTACACACTGTTACAAAAATGCTGTCAAAGTATAATTTTAACTTATTATAATTCAACAGTTAAATTAAAAACCCATTAAATAACTAGTGTTTTGTTCTGTGTTACAAGATAATAATGTATTACAAGTGTACAACATTAGCTGGAAGTACTCTTAGCATTAAGTACTGCTAGGGAAAGTAAATAAAAAGTGAAAAATAGTATAAGCATAGTACTACAGTAATTTTTTTTCTTTTATATCATAGTGTCAAATTGTTCATAAGATTAATTTTGGAAAATTTTACGACGGAAAATTTTTCAATTTTTAATTACTTTCTTACTGTACAAATATTAGGGTTAAAAATTAGATGTGGCACCGAAACTGTGAAAAACCTGGGGAAACACAATAACTTTAAATCTACTTCCTTCATAGATATCTTTACATACATAATAAGTAAGTGCCTTTTCAACCCATGTAAATCAAATATTACAGCCAATGAAACTATGAAGAGTCTTTTCATATTTTTTAAAAATCACTAGGAATAATATATATATTAAAAAAAGCTGAGACTAACAACAACTGAAATCATTAATTATGATAATTATATTTTGTAACTTTTCTTCGTTGCGAGTTCAATCAATTTACCATTAATCGCCTTTGTTTATATGAATTATTCATTTAATCCATTCTTAGATCTTTTAACTTGAAGTGTAATACAAGTTCTTTAGCGCTTTATACATAGAACTCAGTGTACTTGTAACACACAAAAGTAAGAAATAGAGCCTGGCAAGTTATGTCATCAGTAAATGTAATAAATCTACTGCGTTTACTATGATCCTTCATATGTTACGTTTCTCCGCAGTAGTCGTAAAATAATAATATACCTTATATCATTGGCATAATTTAGTGGCATTGTAAAATCGATTTCATGATTTTGCAAATTAGATGTTGTATTATTTAAAACTCTTTTGTTGATCATCATTAATAGCACCAGTTAGTATGAAAAGCTCTTGTATAAAATTAAAGAAAAGGACATCGTAAATTTTAATTTTAAATGTTGGGGCCATGTGCAATTAATTGAATTATGAAGTTTACATTATGACAAATAATAATGCTAAGGTATTGGTATAATTTTTATTAGAAAACAACATAAGTGCAGAAGAGAGCGCTGTACCATTAAATTAACAAACATTATTTAAGTTTCTTATTTTCAACTTGAACTATACAATCACTCTAAGTTTTTTATTCATGACTATTAATTATAAAAATAGTTTCCGTAACTAATTGTTACATAATAAACTTTCCTAACTGTTTAGTATCATTGAAGGTAGTTTTTATGGATTTTCAATATACATCATGTATTACATGCTAGGTCACAATGTCTACAGCATTACCTTATTAAAAAATACCAAAAATAATTTTTTTGATGTTAATTATGTAAAAAAAAAAACATTAATTAAATACTTTTTTCACAACATACTCATGAAAATAATAAATATTACATTAGCACATAGTTTTGCCTCTTCTGTTGAAAACATTTATTGTATTGTTAGGTTACGTCTTAGTTGTTTCAACTGCCTACCGATGGTGAAGAAAGGGAATAGGGATAGGAAGCCTCCCACTACTGGGAGGGGGGTAGAGGGAGATGAGGCAATTTTCCTGCGAGAAGGTTGCCTAACCTTTCTCGAGGAGCATTGCGGGATGAAGCTGTTTGATTATAATAATTCTTACGTCTATGTTATACTTATTACAAGATCGTTAGTGGTCACAAAATTCCAGTAATAATATAGCACTGAGGAGAAAATATACCTAAATGTAAATTTATAGATACTTTTAAAAGTTTTCATGAATATTTATTTTTTTGTACATTTACTTCACTTACTTTACAACCACCACTCACTGGCCCTGCAAGGCGATGCCACGTGCCAATTTTTCGTTACAACGTTGTTATGTCACTTGCATCCATTTGCTGTGAGAGTGAAAACATCTAGGGTTATAGTCGGCAACTTTTTGCAACGCTGCCTGGATAGTGGACGATTTCCACGATGAAAGATCTAGAAAAAATATTTATTACTACTAATGAAGTTTCTGCATGGTTAAGCAAGTGTTATTAAAAGATGATGGGGATAATCTTCTTGACTACAAAAAAAATTTGAAGTGATTATAGTACGTGTACAACTGAAACGCCTGTGAGAAAGTAAAAAAAATAGCTCAATGCAGCTACTAGAAGAAAACGTGACGTCAAATTTGATGTATCTGACTGTCCAAATAACAGAAAAAGGTTAGCTTGTTTAACTTTTTTTATGGCACACGAAATATAGACGCATTAAAATCACTACACATATTTTTGTAACACAGAAAATTGTTCTTACAATCTTTTAACAACATTTGCACAACCAAATAATTTTATTAATTGCAATCAATATTTTTTCTAGATTTTGCATAGTAGAAATAGTCCGCTATCCACCGAGTGTTGCAAAAAATCGCCATCTCCTATGCTATTTTGTCTAGAAATTATACATTTGTCTCTTAATTTACATGCTCACTTTCAGAGATATATTTAACTTTACAAAGAGTCGTTATAGGATACTAACGACCATCTACTTATGTTAGAGACTAAAAAACAACAAGCTATAAAACAGTGTTGTCAATTACACATCTATCACATGTAACTTCTAAAATTTTTTTGTAGGATACACTGTTCAAAGTAAAAATTCAAAGTATTGTACGAGAAGAATAACTATAATAATTGTTTTCTTAGTGTTCAATGCTAGTACAGCAGTTTTTATAACTTATCTTTCCTAATGTATAGTGCTAGCACAGTCATTTTTGTAGTTTCCTTCTTCTTTTCAAATTTAATGATAAAACAGAAAGTTTCATAACTTTTCGCTCTGATCAAACAGTGATTATTATAGTGTATACGTAGCCGAAGTTTAAATGCTTACTAAATTATATTTTAATTCATAACTTTTTTAGTCTTGGAACATTCATTCGTTAATTAATTTACAATTAATAGAATCTAGTTGAATAAAATTTCGATTATTCTTGTTAAAGTTTTACAAATCTTTCACAAACTTCTCGATGTGTAATAAATTTAGAACAGCTATTCCTTGTAACTACAAATTATAAAATGAAAATCAAATGATTACTCTTAGCTACATTAGTATACATCATACATTTAAGAAGCAACCTTGTAACGTTTCCTCATTAATTGCTTATCCATGCAATCTTGCTCGACTCGTGACTTCAAGTGTTGTGACACTGACATTTGTGTGCGTTTCAAATTTCCAGAGTTATCGACTTACTTGCTACATTTAACGTCTAAATTTTGCATCATCATTGAGACCACCAGGATAATTTAACGATTATCGACATCTCGCTAATGAATCTTGCACAATGGCTGGACTCGTAGGCAATACCTTATTTATATGGCGAATATTTCACTTCAGATCAATAATCTTTCCGTTCAAAACTTTTTAAGTATTTCAGTTGATAAAGTATCTAAAAAGTTAAAAAAACAACTTTTTAAGCTGAGAACACCTCGCGAGAATGAGTGAAAAATTTTCTTGCGAAGGCAGCTGACCTTGGCATGTGACATCAGGGTCGACTTAAGTAAATAATTGCATTCGTTGCTCGAGTGTTGTGCCTACGAGCGACATTAGGTGTTTACATTACCTTTATCAGCTCTTAATTGCACCGAAAATTTGTTTAGCGATACAGTTAGATTTATTACCCATACATACATAACTTATGAACCTAAGACGTCATTACCATCATCAGACTACATTTTATGAATATATATTTTTACATATACAAATATATAACCACTTCTCTTGATTCAGTCTACTGATTTTTATGCAACAAGGTACACTTGTATTTGTTAATTTTTACTTTCGTACTCTTAATCAAATCTTAAGAATTAATTGGTTGGTGGATCTTTGGGTACCCTAATATAAAGTTATACTGCTCTTGCAGATACTATATAAATGTAGATATTCCTTTTACTTAACAATATATCATATAACCTACTGCAATGTATCGTAGGTGATGCAATTATCCTTGCAACTAAAATATTAGCTAATTAAGTGTGGTTTGAATGAACATCTTAATAACTAATAAATCAAATCTTGTAAAGGAAACTATACATTTCATATAATATAATACTATCAGATAAACAAATTTGTCAAAAGGATCCATAAGCTGATTTTTTAATCAAATAAGAAAGAAGTGGTCGAATATGCGTAAAACCATATGTATTAGCCAGGTGCATGTCATGCAGCGCCTTTCTTGAAGTCAAAATCATGCAACCGCAGTTACCCACATTATACGTCAACAGCCTACACCGATGCACACTTTTAGTAATAATTAATTAATTAGCAAAAAAATAATATATTTATTTATCTGATAATGGATGTTATCATGAAAACAGGCTTTAGGAATATCACACACTCGATTTGTTTTAACGATGAAGCCTTCAAAAAGGTAAACAGTTGGTTGAAAGTAGTCATATCTGCGATGTTACAGAATTTCAAAGTGATGGAGTTAGTAATTCGACAAGTGCCGTCGTAATAAGGCAGACCTCGGTTAACTTCAGCTTCCCATAAAGTTAAGCTGCATGTATGTTTTATTCAGATTGTTTTAAAAATTGTCGAAGTTGCAATGCACATGAAAATTACCTTTGTATACAGTTGAGTAATTTCGAAATTTATGTAATTTTACTCCATCTGTCTTTGCGCTACTGTTACACAGAATAATACAGCACTTTCTTACACCCATATTTCATAAACGTTTAAATAATAGAAATTACAATGATCATGTCTTATTTCGCGTGCTTATCTTTCTTTTTGCTGTCTGCTTCTAAGAGTATGCTCTGGATCGAAAACTAACGAGGCTTTATTAATACATTGTTACATTCAAACATTTTACAACCGTTCTTGGCACCACATAGCTCATTTCTTTACATTTGTGTAACTGAAATTTCATAATATTGATACTATTAATGCATGCGTGATGATAACATCTGTAAATTTGACGAAATACTGTTATTTTTTCCTTAAATAAGCAAAAATGACAGAAATTTGGTACCCCAGATTTTCTGTTTTCGCCACTACGCACGCTGACCTTGAGTCATCTATCTCCTCTCATCACTTGCACTTGGCCAATAGGTATATCCACATCAGCAAAATTTCCAGCATGGCTGTAGGTTTGCATTTTTCTTACCTCTCTGAACCTTCCTCCTGAAAAAATTTTCTTCTGCACGTTTTCCTGTGCAATAAGACACCAGTTTATTTGCTGGAGAAAACAAAATTTACTCAGTTTCAGAAACGAGTAATTTTTCTCACTCTTTTTAACCGTACAATACGGGGTAAGTAATTTTTTATTTTCAATTTCTTTCGACTTTTCATGCAAAAAATTAGAGCCATAGCAATAAATCACTACAAAAATTTAATTTAACTGCTTATGTAAAATACCTTATAAGATTTTTTAATCATTCGTCGTTATGACAAACATTGTCAGTATTCAAGTACAGTGACAGTTTCATTTTTATTTATGTTTTTTTTTTCGATTTACAAAAACAGTATTAGCAACAATTAAAAACTTTTGTATAAAAACTCTTTTTTTAATCCTGCAAGAACTAGCGTACTTTATTAAAAAATTTTATTACTTGGTTCGTATTCAGTACTTATAAACAAATAAGTGGTCGTTTTTTCGCCAAAATTTCGTCAAGTAGTCAGTTTTTGAATCGAAGCTTTTTATTTAGAATCCTCCCTTCACGAAAATAGGGGATTGTGTCACACTTTTTCTTGCCTCTTCTTTCCTGTTCGTCCCCCCACCACCGCATGCTCTTTCGACAACGAGAATAGTAACTATGCGGTAGCAGGCGTAGGTACGCTTTCTCTCTCTTTCTTTTTCTCAGCATCCCCAAACAGCTTGAAAATTTAAAAGTCAAATTAGATAAGAAACTCAAAAATGGAATAGGTGAAGTACGAATTTTTAAGATAACATATGAGCCAGAAAAATATTAAAATATTGAAAAACCTTGATCAGAAAATTTCTACGTAAGCACCCTAGCTAGCATACGTTGGTCCTCGTGTGGTAAATGCGTTGCGTTAGATGGTGACGTGATGTTACGGGAGAAAAACTCGGCTCTATCTAGACATCCTAGTTTGTCTACATATGTATGTAAAGTATATTTATATACCTATATAGGTATAGTTTACAGAATTATTTTCCATAGAATTTTCAGAACTTTTTAATTTTAAAGAGAACAGCAATCAATTAAAGAAATTAAATGATCCATAATGTAATCGGTGGATAAAACTTTAATCACTTTAAAAAATTTATACTTCAAAGACACCTAAATTATCCACATTGGCTCTTGTAATTTTTAAAGCATGATATACTTCTGCATTGTTTTGCTAAATTGAGGACCTTGCCTACGTATATGAAATAATAACAGAATCTTATGAAACTTAAGGAAAGTAATACTTAAACTGTTCTGAATACACTTACATTTTTTCAGCATGTGTTATAGTATTAAATATTAAGAAATAACACGATGGAAAATCATGTTTAACATGGGCTTTTATAAAACAGCTGCCGTATCAGCATTAAAGCTATGATAGAGGTTATACATGACAACAAAATTAACAGGACTCATACAAAGCTATTCAAGAAGTAATGGTGCAAAGCTTCTATCCATGTAATGATACTTTTTAAAGACCTAAACATTAAAATGATTAAGATCCGTTAAAAAATCACTCATTGAATTTGTATTTTGTTTTGCTAAACCATTTTATTTAAGGTATGAATAATGTAGTAACCTAAAAAAACACATTTACTAAGAACGTTGCCCTGTTTATGCAAATAATAACAAAACTAACTAAAACTGAAAAGTATTGTAGACTAAACTATTCTGCAGTTATTTCTAAATTCTTAAATCAAAACCCCTTTTGTAAGGGCATATGTCATTGTAAAACCATATGAAATGCCGTATGGCTTTCTCGAAGTAATTACACATGAAATTCTGTCATCTGTTTTCCAGGTAGATAGTCTAGTTGAAATTTTTGATCGGGAATATGTGTAAACGTGACGTTCCCAAATGGCACAAAAATCTAGAAGTATATAAAACAAGACGGCAACAGTAAGTGCAATAAATTTTTATAAATATAAAATAACGAATAAGCGTAAAGAAATTTTGTATTTTTTAAATAAAATAAAAAAAATTTTTTAAATAAAAATAAGGTTTTTCGATAAAAATCTTATCGAAGATTCGCTTCTTCCATGGATTTCGGTACCTATTTTTTTTTTTTTTTTTTTTTTTTTTTTGGAAGTTTAGTGTAATTTTATGACTTTAATAACAAGAAATTGTTAAAATGTCTTCTTATGATGACAAATTTTTCAAGACTGTATCTAAAAAAGTTATAAATACTACGCTTATGCTCACAATTATATGCACAGGCTTTTGACTTCAAAAAAAATTTTTCTTATTTTTCCCGCGCATTGATACTTATTTTAAAATCCAGTATTACTTTAAAAAAATATTTAGCTACTTTCTTAATGATAGCAGTTCAGCAATAACCACTAGTTTATCATTTTTCCTTATCATAATTGTTATGAACTGTAGGACAAGCTCTGGAGGTTGTCCATAAATATGTGTGACTTTAAGGCCAAGCTCATCCAAACTTTTCATAACTAAGATGGTTAAGGTTCATACTACTGCTAGAATTATTTTGCTATCTTAGGATCGATTCCAACTGTCGGCAGTTTTTATTTTTTATTTTTTTAACGCGAATTATTATCCTGGTTTAATTTCTTTTATTTATGTTTCAATTAAATTTATAAATAATGTTGCAAACACTTCTTCTCCTATACCTGGAAATAAATATTTTCTTAATACTTACATTTTAAACTTCGAAAAAATGATCAAAATCTTATGTAAAAGAGAAAAAATGTGATAGCACAAAATAACTTAGACAAAATTTTCTAAATGTTTATTTACAGTTGTACAAAATTCTTAAGTACATCAGCTATATTTAATGTATTGATTAAAAGTACAATTTCAATTTTAATTATGAAATGTAGATTCCAGATCAAAGTTTTAATTAGTGTATGTAGAAATCAAAACTTAATCCTTCTAAAATTATGAAACACAAATCTTAATAGTAATGAAAAACAGATCTTGTAGATCTGGACTGATTCTTTCATTGGTAGTTAAAGCTTTTCTCTTGCGTACTATTATTAATTAGAGCTACTCAGCTAAACTTCATTATTTGTCTAAATTATCAAGGCGAATCATCAGCGTCCTTATACTGCCAATTACCGCATGTTGAAATTTTTATCAGTAAAAAACATTCAATAAACACAATAAAAAACATTTTTGTAACAATTCAAAATTGTTTTAAGTCCTTAATCAGGTAAATAACTTACTTCTACTATCAGACTGCAAAAAAAAACAAAACATCATTTCGATCAGTAATAAAATAAAATTAATTAGCAAGTTTCAAAGGCATAAGGATTTTTTTAAAATATCTTATTAATTTGTTTACAAAAAAAAAAATTTTAACTTATTAGGGTGATGCGGAGTAATTAGATTTTATTTTTGAAATTAAGGCATTAAGAGCAGTGTTTCTTGTTAAATAGTATTTTAAACAATTTAAATGGATAACATGAGTGTGCTTATAATCCAAAGATTATAATCATTGTATAGTAAAATAAAAATATTTTTGAATCAGAACAGCCTGTTCATTTCTTAAAAACAAAATAATTACTATGAATTAATGGAAGTTATATATGAGCTTAATACTTTAATTTGTTTTTAAATCGATACTGTAAATAAGTTACAAGTAGTTGTTATCTCAAAGTATAAATTATAAAGAACGTCAATATAAGCCCGAAAATGCAATACATATGTATGCAGACAAATAATCTTGTATAACGGGATATAGGTTGTACTTTGCTGGTAAGCATCATATTTGTTATAATTGTAATAATTTGTAACAAATTATTTAATACAATTGGTCTTAAAAATACATTTATTTTGTCGTATGAAAAAAAGTGTTCGCAACGTTATTTATGAATTTAAATAAAATATAAATTAAAAAAAATTAAACCAGAATGATGAATCGCATTAAAAAAAAAAAAAAAAAAAAAAAAAATGCCAACCATTAGGATCGATTCTAAGAAAGCAAAATAATTCGAGCAGCAGCATAGACCTTTACCGTCATAGCCATCGAAAGTTTGGATGAGCTAGATCTTGAAGTTGCATATGTTCATTGACAATCTCTGGAACTTGTCTTACAGTTTATCACAATTATGATAAGGAAAAATAATGAATAAGTGGTTATAGCTGAACCGTCATCCTTAAAAATGTAGCTGAAAATTTTTTCTTAAAATAATAGTGGATTTCAAAATAAGAATTAACGTACGGGAAAAATAAAAAAAAAAGTTTTGAAATCAAGAGTCTGTACATATAATTATGAGCATTTAGTTTCACAATTAAATTAAATAAGATTGATGGATAACATTAAAGCAAGAGTGAGAGCAAGAGTTGGTTAAATATACATAGCATATACTCGGTTGCAGTCAAAAGAGAAAAACTCGTGTCGTCGCTTGCTTTGGCTGTGCGCTCAGCTATATAGCTTTATAGCTATAGTCAACACTTCTACTCCTTTTCTCGTAGGGACAAATTTAGTATACCCCTTTCACGTGTCTCCAAAATATGCACCTATATGTTCATTTCCACTCGAATCCACTCCTCTTCTTGGAGGCGCACGCTGTTCGATATGAGTCTCGCACTTTAAAAAAATGTGCACCCAGTTCGACGGTTGGCTATGGCGCACAGTGGTCCCGAACGATCTTTTTTTGTTCAAAATAACCTAGAGACCACACTTTACATCCGATTTAAGAACTTTTTTTTTGAACTAAAGCTAAGAAGATTGAGAAAAGAATTTTGGAAGCCGATTAGTAATTTTCTTTTTTAAATTAGTTGTACATAACTTCAAAACTCGAAAAATAAGAGAGCCTGATGAATAAAACACTGTAAATCAATTATTAGGTAACTTATTAGGCTCTAAAACTACAAGATATCAGAGGTATGATATAAACGCTTGATTTTCATAATAGTGAGAATAGTACAATAAATGAATCCAAAATGGCGAGTCCAATATGGTGGACCAAAACTTAAAAATTTCTCAAATCACGATGAAAATTACTACTCAAGGGTTTTTGAGGTCGCTGATTACGAATCTTCCATTGCAATTTGTATTTTCAAGATGGCTGATCCAATATGGTGCGCTCTGGGCTCAAACGGGATTTTTTTGTTCTACATAACTTAGAGACCTCACCTTTCGTCCGATCTTGAAATTTCTTTAAATTGGCTAAAAAGATTTAGAAAAGATCTCTGAAAGCCAATTGTTGATTTTCTTGCTTAAATTAGTTGTACATAACCTTAAAACTCGAAAAATAAGAGAGCCTGATGAATAAAACACTATAAATCAATTATTGGGTGACTTATTAGGCTCTAGAACTGCAAGATATCAGAGGTATGATATAAACACTTGATTTATATGATAGTAAGATTAGTACAATAAATAAATCCAAAATGGCGAATCAAATATGGTGGACCAAAGCTCAAAAATTTCTCGTTTGTGAGGTCGCAGATTACAAATACATTATCTTAATTTTTAATTCAACTATGGTGGATTTCTTACAGCAAACAACACCACATTACCTGATCACTCGCTAAAATTTTGATACAAATTTTGATTCAGGGTTTTTTAGGATCACTGATTACAAATTAATCATCATCATTCGTATATGGCAGATCTAGTACGATGACCTATCCTAAGCGCTATGGTTATTGGCTTATCACAGGTGGAGGTGTAGGGAAAAGTACTATGGATTTCTCACTTAATTGTACAATGATTTATTGGTGTGAGTATTTAAATTATATATTTATTTTTCTTGTATCACAATTTAGAAGATCAATTTTTGAGCTCCTATACTTCAAAATAAGAGAGAGCTCGAAATATCGCGCTTGCAGTTAAAAGCATTTGTAATTTTTAAATGGCAAGAGAAAAAATTGGACTTGTACAGGCACAGATAAAATTATTGTATCCAACCACGCTAAAAATAAATTATATAGATTGCAAAATAAATCATAAGCTCCACTTGACCATGATCGACGGCAAAATACAGCAAGCTTTGACCAGCACTCCTTCTCCAGCTTCCTATACAATTTGTCAAGCTACTCCTTCAGAAATGAACAATGTAGAAAAAGTAATGAAAAAGAAAGAAAAAGAAAAAAACTTCGATTTTGCGCTATCAAGTTTACATGCTTGGATAAAATTTGTTGAGTGTATCGTTCACATTGCGCTGCGTCTAGAATTTCGAAAGTGGTCTGCCCGAACAGATGATGTTATTAAAAATTATCCAGAAGGAATTTAAAAACAAGACTGGACTTCTAGTAGATTATCCAAAGCAGGGTTCAGGTTCAGAGATCTTTTCTAAATCTTTTGAGCCAATTAAAAAAAATTTCAAGATTGGAAGAAAGGTGAGGTCTCTAAGTTATGTAGAACAAAAAAATCCCGTTTGAGCCCAGAGCGCACTATATTTGATCAGCCATCTTGAAAATACAAATTGCAATGAAAGATTCGTAATAAGCGACCTCAAAAACCCTTGAGTAGTAATTTTCATCGTGATTTGAGAAATTTTTGAGTTTTGGTCCACCATATTGGACTCACCATTTTGGATTCATTTATTGTACTATTCTCACTATTATGAAAATTAAGCGTTCATATCATACCTCTGATATCTTGTAGTTTTAAAGCCTAATAAGTTACCCAATAATTGATTTACAGTGTTTTATTCATCAGGCTCTCTTATTTTTCGAGTTTTGAGGTTATGTACAACTAATTTAAAAAAGAAAATTACAAATCGGCTTCCAGACATCTTTTCTCAATCTTCTTAGCTTTAGTTTGAAAAAAAAAATTCTTTAACTGGATGAAAAGTGTGGTCTCTAGGTTATTTTGAACTAAAAAAGACCGTTCGGGACCACTGCGCGACGGGTTTCTTTGATCAGTGCCAAAAAGTCGTCTCACATCGTAGCATTAGCGTTAGCAATCTCTCTACTCATCTCTGATAAAAGTATGCTTGTTATACTAGTGATAAGTTATCATCAGACTTTTAATATCCAAACTATCAACTAGTAGAATAAGTATTTTCCAATTATACCTTTGGATAAACAATTCGAGCTATAAATGGAAACAACTGAATCAAGAATTAGGTTTATTAGAACCTGCGGTGCATGTAAATGCACAGCTCCTTGGTAGCTTAAGTGGTACAGTAATTATCTAGTCAGTAGGATTGCGTGTTGGATCCACACCCAGAAATTTTTTTTTATTTTTGCGAATAATTGAAGAATAATTCAGACGCATAATGTAAAAATACGGTGAAGAGTTGCACATTTATTGTGATTGACCAATCTGGAGTGCTTTTATAATCTTGTTATGTTTCTCTACGAATTTCTAAAGTTTTTAAAGTACAAAGCATAATATTGTCAGGGTTCTTAAGAAACGATTACCTTTTTTTTTGTTCTGTTTTAATTTCAATTCCAAATGTTACAAAATGACTGAACGCACAATTTGGCATTATTAATACAAAAATAAATTGAATAAATAGGTAAACAATTATTATCTGGCGTGAGATACAGTACGAAAAACTTTTTATTTAAATTTTTTTTAAATTTAAAGAAAAATAGTAAGAAATGTATAAACAATCGTTTAGTTATTGTAGAAGTAAAAAAACAAAAACCAGTAAATAAATATTTATTAATACTTTTAGTACTAGAGTATGGTAGTAGAAAGTAGCACTGTAGTTGTAAGTATATTCCGTTCGTCCTTCCAACCACCCCGTATAATGTACCTCTCTGTCAAGCTCGAAAATCAACTCTGTGTGAGGCTTAGGCCCTGCTCAACGGTAATCAAAGTTTTTTGGCAGTATATATAGTAACTGATATTTCACTGCATTTATTTTTAATAAAAAATTTACTATAAACACTTAAAATAATTTATTCAACTTTTTATTTCTTATAAAAACCTTAGATTTATGTATAATGCCCATTCAGCTGTTAATCAAAGACTTGAATTAAATAAGAACCTTAAATTGTTAAACAATAATAAAGAAACTTTGACATATATTTTTTAAAAAAAATCCTATAGCTGAAAACTAGAAACATTAAAGTTAGTGCACTACTTCCAAATAACGAAATGATTTTTTTTTTATAGTTTCAGACTCAGGTTTTCCAGAAAAATTAAATCTTAGTGTGTATCCTTAAGAATTACCTAAGAATCATCAAGAAAAAAAAATATCTAATAACTTATTTCATTTGTGGAACCCATTGTTTTTCCTTTGATGTTCTGGTTAGATGACTAAGGATGGAGTACTAACTATTTAAAATTTCCTAATATCAAAGAAGGGACAAGGAACGTTAGACACAATAATTTTTTATTTTTTTTTTACATCATAATAGAAAGCAATTCATAAAACTATTTAAGAAGTCACTTGAAAAATTGGAGAATTGAATGTCATGGAGGCTTATTAGATGCGATATTTAACAGTGCTTCAAACGTTTTTGAAAATTTTAAGACAAAAGAAAAAATTAGGAATATTTTTATGTTATCATTTAGATACATAGGAGATCCCAGACACATGCAACAGCACAATCAAGATATAAGTTGAAAATAATATACCAATTATTTATTATAGTCAGATTATTTTAAACCAAAGTACGGTACATTTTAAATAATATTAAAGACAATCAGTTTTTCTATAAAGTAGTAGTTTAAAATTATACAATTGAACTTTAAAAATGTGGTCTACCACATGCACATATTCTAATAACTTTGCATCCTGAACATGAATTAATTACACTAAAATATATAGATGGTGTTATTTCTTCTGAAATAGTATCAAACAATAAGGAGCTTATGAAAACAGCTATAAAGCATATACTTTTATAACCTCACAATGTTAAAAGTCCTTGTTTAAATGATTGCAAAAAAAAGTTGTGTAAAACATTTTCCAAATTTTTTTGCCAACATTACAACTTTGAGAAAAAATAGTTACTCAGATTATAAAAAATTAAACAAAATTTGTAATAACCATATTTAAAAAACTTAAAATAATAGTCAAATTCCAGTAGATAATTCTATGGTTATGTGATACAATAAATTTTTGTTCATGAAATATAAATGTCACTATAATAATAAATACTGTGCTTCTATACAAAGTATGGAAAATATATTTATGAATACAGTGACAAAGGTAGTGATAAACCATGTCTTAAAATGAAAAAATTTAAAGATTCTAATAAAGAAAATTGAGACAAAATTAAAAATTATGTTGATGGCAGATACTTAAGCCCGATAAAGTCAGCGTGAAGATTACAAGAAATCCTGACATCATAAAAACAAACAAAATTAGTATTTAAAGAAAATAATATTAAAAACACGATAAAAATCAGCAAGCTCCACTAAGTGCTTGGTTTGAATTAAATGAAATTAATGATTTTGCAAAATCAATCAAGTATGTTTACATTTTGGAATTCTATATTTTTGATAGTAAACTTTGAAAATGAAAAAAAATGTAATGAGACAGGCTGCTATCGGTAAGTAAAATATAGTTTTACTTAAAGATTATGAATTATTTTCTGTAAATTTATATAAAATGTAGTAACTGGAGCAAAATTATTTGGAAATCTGAGAACGAATGATAAAATTATCCATGAAACTTTTAAAGATGTTGCAATTGTTATGGGTTTAATTTAATATAACTCTTAAACCGGAAATACTTTTAAAAACCCTATGACTATTGTTACGTGGAAAAAAAATTATTTACCTGGGAATGATTTACACTTATTACATTAAACATCTTTATTTCAGATGTTGCTTTTAAAAGGTAAAATTGTGCGTGGTCTCCCTTTCGAGCCTTTTTTGTGCACAAGTACGTGCGTACGCGCGCGTGTGGTTGTGTGTGTGGGTGATGGCTTCTATATTATCTATGTCATTTGTGTAGTTCTTATTCTTCCATTCTAATCTAAGGAACAGCCTTTCTCCTTACATAAATAGTTTTACCCTTCTTATAGTTCGGTATTTTCTTATTGTGTGCTAAGTGTGTAACAATATATACTGTTCGGTAGAACTGAAAAGAATAGACACCGTCTTGGATTCCATTATCCTTTAACGTCTTGTCTAGATGTTATTAATATTTATATTAGCCGATTCTAAGATGTTTTTAATATTCGTATTACCCATTCCAAAATAGGTAGTAGTTGGCTCCTCCTCTCCTTTTGATGGGGCTGCTATGCGCACGTTCATGTTGTGAGCAGCACAGCTCATATTAGGACATAGAACGTTCGTGCCTCTTAGTGAAACTGTTCTATGATTCGAGTCTTAGCACTTTATAAGCAGCAGCTCCTCTTATACTGCTTTAAAATCCCAAAGGTTTCGTGCATAAAATCGGGCCTAGTGTGTATCTTGCAGTTGAGCGACTTAAACCAACCATTCTTATCAATCGCTTGTATTGAACTTTAAGCTGTGCTTCGTATTGATGGTGTTACTTTATCTCTCATTAATTCTGTATGTTTGCAAGATAAATAACTCTTGCAGTTTCTTATAGCTAAAAAATTTGAGAGCCATTATTACCATGTATGTGTTAATTTTTTTATTTATGGTCATATATTCATGCTCTAGCTACATATAAGTCCAACTTTTGAAAGTGGTTGGGCTTTTCTGCTTTATTGTCAAGAGCAAAACTCTATATAGATCGGTCTAATATAGATCTAGCAGTAGTATGCTTATGCATCATATTAATTGATTGTTCTGCATTAGAATTGTTAATTTGAATATGTTTATTATTTTAAGTTAACTAATCAGAGATCTTGCACTCGGAAAAATCAGCTTAAGTTTGGATGGTTTTGCCTGTATCTTAGAGTTATAAAAAATTGCAGGCGATATCAGCCTTGGGTGTGTTAGTCCTCTTACCTCAAAGAAGACTGCATTTATCATGGAGTCGCAATCTACCATGTACTGCTTCATGTCTCCATCCATTGTATTTGTAGCTGCAATTGTGAAACTGTATGTTTTCTGTGGATCATTAATGTTTTCCATCCACTTTATATCTGCTTGCATTTTTTCCACTCTCTCTTCTACATCTCTTACTCTGCTAGACGTTATTTCTGTCTGGGTAGCCAAAAGTATTGCTAAATTATGTGCATTGATTTTACCTAAGTCCAGCGCATCTATTAACGCTTCATGATCGTCACCATCTAATGTTCCTAATAGAAATTTTGGGAGTGTCCCTCCCTTCAAGGCATTATTATTCTTTTATGTCGGTTATTTATTTCCTGTAATAAGTTTATCAATTGCTTGTAAGACTTCATAGCTCCTGTTATTTCATCATTTTTTGTTTGTAGTCTGTTCCTTTAAGCCACTTTAGGTACTAGTGGTTCACTTTTTTTTTTTAAAATTGTTTTCATTTCGATCTTAATTTGAGTCCTAGCAAGAGGTGGACCAATAGGTCTATTTTTTGTATAATTATTTAATTTGTGCTAGTGGTAGCCAACAGAAAAATCTTTTTCATGATTAATCCTGAATTGTTTTGTAACTGTGTTATTGACCACTATAGCTGCTCTGGTACCTCTAATTATGCCCTAAAATATACAGAACTATTAGTTTTTTGTTGTTAACTCTGGTCTCGACCTATGGGCATGCGTTTCAGTATCTGTGCTAAGTACCTCTTCTATTTATACTCCATTATTAGTCATCTATTTGAGAGTATTACCGTATGTACCGTACCTTTTAGTTTATCTTTTCCTTTTTTGTATTCAGCGTTGAGCTGCGAGTGTTGCTCTGTCTTTATACGTATAAAAAATGCAATAAACCACGCATCTTTTAATTCTTCTACTCCCCTTTCTTGTATAGTTATAATTATTTATCTTATTATTATTATTAATATAAATACTTTTGTGATGTTTGACTATCTTGTTTCCCAATCTTCCGTTTTCGCTATCTATTTTGCGAAACACTTCATTCAAATCATTAATCTTTTCCTTGTGCTGTACTTTGACTTGGTCAAAGTCGTCTTCGTCCTCTGTCACTGGTTGTGCATTTGTTTCCGATGGTTTTTTAATGTTATTGTCTGGGATTATCTCTCACTCACTTGGTTTGTACTTCACTCTTAGCTGCCTTGATATTTTGGCTCCGTTTTCCCCGGTCTATCCTCCTAACTTCTTATCCTTTTGCCTAGTCTCCCTCGCTGCTGTTTTGATAATGTCTTACCGGCCTTTTTCCTAGCTCACAATCAGGGTTTACTATGAGGGACTTGTATAAAAGGAGTATAGTGTGCATGTTCAACGATGCCCTCAAGATGTAAGTAATAAAACTCACTATCGTTTGTTGCGATGTAATGTGTGTAAATATAACTCTTATTAGTCAGTGCCAGGTAAGCCCAAATATTTTTCTTGAATTCTTAGGAAAACAGATGTATGTAGTCATCATTCCTACATGCTGTTTGTCATTTTAACATTTCTACTGTTTCCTTCAGCTCTCTGCATTTTTGTAATAAATTTCAATTGCGCACCATTACTCGCAGGTTGCCGGTCGATAGATTGAGACCAAACAACAATATAAGACTGAGGAACTGACCGTTTCCGTGTGGGTTGGATAGTGTTCCTGACACGTTTGCCAAGATGCTACCAGGTTGTGTGTATTCCCAAGTAGTGGGATGAAATTAAGTTTTTGGGAATGGAAATTCAGAGTAACGCAAAAAAATACGTTATAGAGAATTAAACAATGCCAATCAATTGTAATAAAATTAAACAAAAAATAAATTCCGATGAGGCTTTAAAAAAATTACAAAAACGGTAAAACAAAGTTCTTAGCGTCAGAAACGAGCAATAAGCCTTAAAGAGAAAAAAAAAAAAATAGAAATATGCATGGCAAAAAGACAAACAAAATAAGCTCTCGTTTATCCCAATTGGTTCAGTGGTTTCTCAGCAAAATGCAAAAAACTTCATTTTTAGGCCAATATTCAAAACTAATAACTCTGTTTTGCATAAACATAAGAGCTGAAGTTTGACAAAGTTGTAGCTTTATTTACCACTAATAACAACACCAAATTCCAGCAAGATTGAATGGATAATTTTTGTAAACCGCAGTTAAATGCGAAAAATGGTATTTTGGTAAAACAGCCTAGAAAAATTGTTTACGAGGTCAAATGTAATTTTTCTTGCATAATCATATTCTTCAATACTTACTGTAGCATTTAACAAAGGATCTAATTTTTTTGCTATGTGAAAGTTGCTTAAAAAATAATGAACCACATAGGTATTTTATCGCACGGTATTACGGCGAGTAAGATGCAATGAGCCGAGCCGCCACAGCCACTGATGAATAAACCACGTCTACTCTCTAAAGCTTGACTCCAGTGTTATCGACCGAGTACGTTCAAACTGCAAGCGCTTTTAAAAATAACGATATGTTGGGAACCAATAACCAACTTCTACACTGCTAAAAAACTCGATACTTTAGTCAGTTTTAGAGTAAGTATTAAAGAATATGATCCCGCAAAAAATTGCAAAATTGCATCTAACGTTGTAAACAGCTTTTTTAAGGCTGTTTTGCCTAAGTAATTTTTTTTGCATTAAGCTGTGGTCTGCAAAAACCATCCATCAGGTCTTACCAAAATTTTATGTGTTAATTAAAAATAACTAAAGCTTAAACTCTGCTAAAATTTTAGCTCTTAATATTTATGCAAAAGAGAGTTAATATTTTCAGAATATTGACTCAAAAAACAAGGTTTTCTACATTTTGCAGGAAAACCACTGGACTAATTGGGATCGACCAGAGCTTATTTTGTATATTTTTTTGCCACGCATACTTCTATGATAAGAAAAATCTTTTTTTAATGCTTACCGTGTGTTTCTGCCGCTAAAAATGACAATCAAGTGGCACTATTTAATCCTCTACAACATACTTTTTTCGCGGTAGTCTGAAATTCATAAAAATTTATCAATATTTTAGCTAATTCAATCACAGTAAGGGACAAAAATTTGGATGCATGGTGGTGCCAGTGATATATACGGCCACACACCTAACCGTTCGTGCTGCCGTGACCTCATATTTTTGAAATGTGGTGTATATATACACTAGTGGCCACCCGTCTCGGCTTCGCCTGTGACCTACTAAATGAGATACCGTAGTGTGTTAACATATAACGTAAAACGTTTTTAGTTACAAATTTTACATATATTCCTGACACTTCTCAGACCAAAAATCTTCTTATTAAAAACGTATTTGTTCGGAATCCATAAAGTTTATTTGGTCTAATAATAAGTTGTAAAAATAAAAAAAAATATAATTATGCTGCAGAGTACCGTGCGTTCCTTATGCCATAAATTAATCATTGGCCATGAGGGGCCGTGGATCTGCAGTTTCTCCCGTATAATTTACGAAAAGAGCTATTTTTTTAAAGGTACTAAAATTTAAAACTCCCAAAAAATGTACATTAAAAAAAAGGATTCCTTCCTCTTATATCACAACTTTATTACTAGAGCAACAAAGTCCTGGAGCTTAATCTCTACATCTTCTATTTCCACAAAAATAAAAATACATTTTCTACTTATTTAAAAAACTAAAAGATTTAAGAGATTACTGTGAGGGCACAATGAAAATCTCATCCCTCACATAATGGATTCTTCGTTTGTCGATTTTGACGTTGTTCTTCTAATCTCGATAAATTTTCTGCGTTAGTTTCTTGACGCCTTAAATTGTATTCATTAGATACATTTAAAGTTTTCCTTCCAATTCACCGTCTTGCAACTATTGGCATGCTTACGACTTTTGTGACCCCTAAGGGCTGTTTGCTGTCAACTTTGTTAAGTTTTCATATATTTGTTAGCAAGGTAGTTTGACGTCCGATTTTCCTAAAAATGACCGGTGAGCTTCTTAAGTTAACTCTTTCTTGACTGATGTTAACAGTAATTGTGACTGCTTGGATACCTTGGGGTGATCTTCTCCAGCCTGCTGTTAAAGCCCCAGACTGGTTGGGAGAAAAAATACAAAGTCCGAAGCTTTGCAGCTAGTTGTAGAGATCTTTTCCAACATCTCCTGGTATAACGTCAAAGACGTTGGTGTCTCAAGCACTTTTTTTTTGCAGACTCAGTTGTGTTGGTGATCTAAGATGGGGAGATTGGTTCGTGATGCATGCCCGTTGGAGACTGTTCCGTTGACTCAAGTTTTGTTTTCCCTTCAAAGCTGTTAGGTTCACTTAGCGCAGATCTTGGAGAGGATCGGAGATTCCAGGTTGAATGCTTCGAGTTGAGAGGGTAATATAAGGTTGTCACTGAGGTTTCCAGCTTTGTGACGAACAACTCCGCTCGTGACGTCTGCCAGTAAATGACTGATTTGGTTTATTATTGGCCGTCCTTAGTTAACGTAGTCTTTTAGTCGACGAATCGCTTCCAGAAATGGTAGTGAAAATGTATTTGTTGGCAAGGTAGTTTAAACTTAGGTGGCCCTTTAACGAACCGATGAGATTGATGGTTAAGTAGGGAACGTAAATACTTACAATGGCTTTGAAGAGGGCCAGTGGTAAAATTTCTAGTTATTCCCTATTATTATTGCTGATGATGAAAAGCTGGCTGTGGGTAGCTTGACTCTTACCCTCGAATTCTCTATGTATGGAGACTGTGATGGAGGGAGGTACGCCTCTGACTTAAGAATATCCAGCTCCAGCCAATTATAACCACACTTATTTAGTTCTGTTGCAGGTAGCCTCGATTTTATGTCGACGTCACCAAACGGATCCTTCTGAACTAAAGTGAAAAGCAGGCGTTTTTTTGCAAAACTTTAAGCTTATCTATTTCTATTGTTATTAAACTTTCCAAGATAAAAATTTTTACTAAAGCCATCTAGGAAGTGTCAAGAATTGGTAAGCAAAATTTCACCAAAATCATTTCAGTAGTTCTCGTGGTTAGCAATTACAACAGTTTTAGTGACTTTGCTTTATATATTAGTAAGATATTACAACTGACGAAAAAATTGTCTATAAATACACAAAAATAATATTTTATATTATATTATATAAACAAGTGAAATGAACAAGTCCTGTGATGATTTTTTTTTGCATAATATTCTATTAATGATATATAACGTAAAATAGTCTTCAAAACTTCACGTGTAAAATTAACACTCTTTCATCTACAGTTGTAAAATATTTACAAACTAAGTGTATAGGGTAACACATTTTGTGTAGTACATTGAAGCGCTGCCTCTAAGTAGTATGGAAGGTAATTAAAACATTTTTTTTATTCTTTATTGTAGACCATTTTTTTTTTTTTTTTCTTTATTTTTACTTACACAATGACGTACTAATAATTAATGTGGAGACGCAAGAAACAAATCTCCATTTGATCGAGTGTGTAATGTACAAGGCGCTAAGTAAAAAGTCTCTGAGTGCTTAACTAAGTATTACTTTTTTTTTTTCAAGTATAAATGCATGAAATTTCTCGCTAAATGTGGTCTCTTTACTAGTTTCTCCAAAAACAAAATCGTTAAAATATTTAAAAAATTTTAAAATCGTACCAAACTCTTCTTCACTTTGTGACATACCCAAAACAATAATATTACCTACTGTAAATTTCACCGTCAAACGAATGTTTTGGAAAGCTAATAATTTATCAACAAAGTTCTCGATAGTAGTCATAATTTGTGTTTGAGTTACAAATTCATTGACAGGGCCTACAGTAAATTTTTCATTGTATTTAATGTTATTAAAAATTTGGCATACATTAGGAACTTGCGTCGTAGCTATACTAATAAGTATAGTACATTATATTACAAGCAACAAAACTCGATGATCTGCTCCCGGCATTGAAGTCGTTTAACCGCCGTTGTTGTGTACTGGGTGATGTTTCGTGGAATGTACTCGTTTACTATTTCTTTTATTGCTTTGGCCGAAATTTCTTGGTTCAATAGCCATCAGAAAATAACTAGCTTAATATGAAAAAAAATTTTTTTACTACCTCATCCAAAAACTTAAGTTTCGGTAGCAGTGTATAGGGACAAAAGCTTATGTTTCTTCTCTATTGACGCGACATCTGTATCGCGTAGAGGGGTTGAGAGAAAACACTCCCTGCACCCTTCTTCTCCTTGCTTGAGAGAGAGAGAGAGAGAGGGAGAGAGAGAAAGAGAGAACAAGTGGCAGTGCATAAGTATTAAGTTCTTAACTACGCTGTGATTGTTTATTTTTTCTGAGCTGTGAGTAAATTTCTACATAGAGTACGTGTCCAACTCGAGTATGACCATCATTTTGTCGTGTAATGCATGTAATATCTTTCGGCAATATGCCACGTGATAAGTTCTATTCCCAATCTCAGAACAAACACAATGAGTCAATGACTGTTGGAAAATCTTATAAAAATCAAACATGTGACTTTTGCAGCAACCCATACCCAGGAATCTAAAAAATGATTATGTTATCGTATTACTGTTGGAATGCTGTTAATATGTAAAAATATATATCAAATAATAAAATGTATAAGATATCATGTTGTACCTAATAAAATTTAAGAGATTTTTAATAAAATTAAGTTGTCCTGACGGACTTCTTTTACTTTTCAGGCCTCTTAACATTTGCTAGCCAACAGTCCTCGCTTTACTCAGGTCGTTGAAATTAGCGGATGATACAGGCCTTTTACTTTTGCCCTAAACATAACCTATTACCACTGAAGTTAACTGTTTTCTGATAGCGAATGAACCACGAATTTTTGGCCGAACCATTAGTAAGAACAATAGTATACATTACACGGGACGTCACTCAATAATCTGCTTCGGTGGTTTGCCCCCCTTGGGAGACAACTTTATCGCTGGGAGTTTATCATCGAGTCTCATTCATTGTCATGTAATGTACTATTTTCTACTAGTTGAACAACCATTATCATAAATTCTTTAATTAAATGATTTGAGTCTCATTGTCCAGTAAAGTATGCAATGGCCAAGTTCTTCTAAAATTCATGGATAATGGGTGATAATGTGAGAATTTAGTTTAAGAGGACCAACAAGCTCTCTTCAACTACTATTTAATTGCCTTAGAGGCTCTTTTAACGCTTAACAATTTGATGGTATGATTAGTGAAGAAAGAAGGATATTAATTATTATTTAAAACACTTTGTACATGTCCCATTACTCATTATCTTTTGGAACAATATCACCTCAAATGAACCCTAAAAATGTACAAGATTAAGCATTTCTGCAGAAGACATTTCCAGATTTAATTTTTCTTTCAACCTATTCACGCTTGTAATTATAGGCTTGTTCATACAATTGCCACAGTTGAATATTTTGATTTTTGTGTTCAGTGAATTAATTTTCTGATCAAATGTGTGTTTACAAAAAATAGCTCGAATCACATACTTACATACACCCTCCAAATAATCGTGCATTGTGTCAATGCTAAGATTATCTTCGATGTGAAAGTCAATCACGTCATGAAGCACACACCGCTCTTTTACTCCAGTATTAGATAAGTTATTTTTGTTAAGATCTTTCCTAACTTTTGCTTCATTTCTTAATTTTGTCGCATCTTCAACTGTTAACTAAGCAGCTTCTTTGTTTGTACCTTTACAGAAACAATAAAATAAGTAAGCTTTAAATGATTCCATGAAACCAAGTACGCCATTTAATCATTATCACCTAGTATTAAAATAAATTGAAATTTTTTATATTTTTTTCATCCCGTTAATAATAACTTCTATACCTTCTAATTGTAAATAGCTAAGTTCCTTTATTGAATCTTAAAATACGTTAGCATTTGTACGCTTTGTTTGTCCTCAACTGAAACTGACCCATCAAATACCTACCTCTATGTCATTATGATAAATATACAACTGTAAAACTATATTATTTTTAAATTTATTGGCAAATTTTGTAATTCATAATTTTCTTTAAATCCTGTTAAATATTACAAAAAATTCTTTTCTGCAGCAAACCTTCTTTTACGACGTTTTGGGGCCGGAAGTGAACTGGGAAAAATTGACAGTTTGACATGCTTCCCCCACTCCACTCAGTTGCTGCAGTAGCAGAACGTGTTATATACACTCAGAGATTAGTGGAACGCCCTCTGTCCTCGCACGGTCAGATAGAGTACTAATGTAACGTACGCCTACCGACCCAGGCAGTGGGACAGCTGGCGAGCCACTTTGAACGCTAGGCGGACCACCGTAGTACAGCAGCAGTACTATCTATACAGTACAGCAGTTGTCCCGGTATCTAGTGCATGGTCTGTTCCGGTTCGTGGTACAGTATATGTCCACGACATAAGCTATTTATACTATCTATTAGATAAGTTACTTGTATCTTATAGATAATAATGTATGTATATGATACATAGCACATCAATACTGGACATACCTATATATACTCTTCTTTGCATAGGTGCTACCTGTGCGTTACTCTGACACAAAAATGATTTTTAAAGTAACGAAAATTCAAAATGTTTTATATTATTTCTAAAAACTTTTTTACATATTAACCCTATAACTGTATTTTATAGCAAAAAAATTATCTCTCCAAACTGTAAAATAAAAATTTTTGTTCCAATAAACTATTATAAAAAATAAGTATTCATTTTTAATTTTTATGATATTTACTTTACATAAAACTATATTAAAAATTATTATAATGTATAAGTTACCAGTGTCATTTACAATAACGAAATAAGTGGCAAATAACAATACAGAATATGTTACTCCTCGAATAAATTGATCAATCTTAAAACATACCGTATTATTTTTAATATATTTTAAAGCGACACGATTTATAAACGTGCATACATACAAACGCATTCAATAATATACATATATACATCTATATACGTATGCACACATGCACGTTACATACACACATGCGCGTCGAGTACATTATAATATATTCTACTCGACGCTCGGCAGGCAAGCTACTGTGGGTACATCGAATGAACTCATAAATAGCACGTTAATAGCACCATACTTGTGGCACATTGCTTGTGCTGCAAGAGTGGAGTGCCCGGCGTCCCACTCTGGGTCGTCTCTCGTCCCAACGTACGTGGTAGCTCAGCTGCAACACCTGAAGGACAGAGGGCGTTCCACTAATCTCTCACTGTATATATCTGTTAAGCTGCTGCTGCTACGCTGCTACTATATTCGGAGTTGGTCGTATAAGTTTGGAAGCGGTCGAGTTTTGCCATCTCCAAGGCCTCTCTGATCTTTTGTCCACTTCGTATACAACGTCGTAATAGTATTTACTTATACACGTACCTGAGCTTAAACAAAAGTTGGTTGCCTCTCTAGTTCGTGGGGCCCTACTTAGGCAGCCTACTGAGGGCACTTGTAAGCGCGTCAGGAGGTGTGCGTAAGGTACTCATTAGGCAGCCTACATAACCTACCTTTATCTTACCTTACAAATTGTACATATAGTTATATCAGCTATAGTTACAGTAAAAATTATAGCTTTAAATTACATATAGGTACATAAGTTACGAGTGTTTATATTTATTTTTATTTAAACAAATAATAAGTATTTTTATAAACATAAAACTCATTTAATCAGTCGACTTTTAAACTTGTTGTCAACCAAACAAAGTTTCTCAAAGTACCGGTTTTAGAAACGATTATATTGCTTCAAGAAATTGCGATAGAAATTATTTAAAAACCGTACTTACATTACTAAATTTTTACTTGCAAAAGTTTGTACACTGTATTTCAGCTGTCTGTTAATTGTCAAGTCAAGTTCATCTGTCATTCAATTACGTCAATATGTTTTCGTATCAAAAAAAGTGAACTGCAGTGAGAGCAGTTAATTTGTATTTATTTCTTCATTATAATCAAGATTTATTGTCAATAATTGTTATTTAAAAGTCCTTGAGGTTGAACTCACACAAACCATATACACATATTGTGAATTAATAAATAATCAACAGTGAGTGATATTTTTTAGGTTCCATCGACACCTTCATATACATAAAAATTAATTTATAAGAAAGTTAAATATAATTCGTTTAAAATGGAGCTTGACTTTTGTTTAATTATTTGCTCCGTTCACAAATGGCAAAAATTAGAACTTCGATAGCCAAATCCCATTCATAATACATATAATCACCGACACTAGTACGAAATCCATCACTTAGTCGCTAGTGTCAGTGAATACATGTATTTTTGAAAGGATTTGGGTATCAAAGTTCTAATTTTTGCCGTTGTGTACGGAGCGAATAATACAATGTGTATTCTCATATGGACATATTTATATTTATAAATTAAGAAGTACTTTGGTTACGTCAATTGAGGCAGCCTACTTGGGGCCTACCAAACGCCTCCTGATGCTGCCAACGTAGGATCTCAGTAGGCTAGAGAGGCAGCCTAAGTAGGCCCTACTGATCGCCTACATACAATTTCTGCTCAGGGTGCTGCATGGACCGTGTATATAGTTTATACTATTTTTCATAAATTTATTTTGTACATTTCTGATTATATTATTCATTCTATTTCAGAACATGATCCTCTCTTACATGTTTGCCAATAAATTGTTGGATATTTAAAACATGTATGTGTCTGTGTGTGCATGTGTGTCTTTTGGCATGTATATGAGTGTATCTGCTCACTTTACTGAAAGCGCTTATGTCGGATGACTTTTCTTAGTTACACATACAAAGCAGCTTTACTTCTGTCGGGGGTCTCGGGACCCCTCACACGGTTTTTGATTAATTTATAAATGTAATTTTCAATATCACTTATCATATTCGGTATTCGCAAAGGACATCTAAAAGAATCTTGAAGCCAAATGTGTATATATATATTTATATATATATATATATATATATATATATATATATATATATATTTTTTTTTTTTTTTTTTTTGAGCAGTTATCAGACCAAGTTTCTTTAAATGTTTTACTGATAGTAAACAATTCAAATTTTATTGAGCCATAATTTCTAAAACTCTTAAATCTTATTTATTTTGTAGATCTTCATAAAAAATACTTTTGTAACGGGACATAAACAACTTGATTTCTTTTGTAACATTTATTGGCACATTATGCTTTTTTAAAACATTAATATCCTCGAAACGAAATGACGGTGAAAATATTATTTTGATAAAGTTATCAGTATGTTCAATAACTCTGTTGAATGGTTCCGATAAAACACGATAAAAAAAAATTATATCAGGATAGATGTGTGTCTTTGCACCAAAACCTAATATATTGATCAGTGTTTTCGTATGAATATCCCAGGATAATTTAATATCAACTTTATAGGATCATACAAGTTTTAAACAGTATTGTAAAATTTATAAATTTTTTCCGATTTAAACATACGACTTACAATTGTTTATAAGTTTTTTTAGGGAGAGTATAGAGCTAACACAAAATCGTATCATGTCGTATAAGATTATAATTACATTACCAAATTATTTATCAGGATCCACTAAATTATTACGATACGTGTGATATGATGTTATAACGCACTTATTATGTTTCACGCATGATCATACTCAAATATTTTACCTGTAATTATACGATCAGCTAATTAATATACGTGACTGAAAATTTAATATTTAAAAAAAAATGAGTTTAGATGTCTGACTAGAACTCAAATCTTTTGGGAAATTCGATTAATACACTATTTTAAAATTCAAACATATTTTTAGTCAAATAAAAATACTTTATTATAATTTAAAATAATCATTTGTAAAAATAAAAAACGTATTAAACGTGCCTTTTTTCGCGGCTTGCCTTTGACTAGACTATCTTTACATATATCTTATGTGTTTTTACGTACTTAAGAGCCTCAATATAGATCATATCTCAATTACTAAGTATTTAATTAATGTAATATGGTTTATTTTAGTTTAACAATTATCATTATTTTTCACGTACTAACATAACTATATATTAATTACCACCCTGAAAATTAAATTTGAAAAATTTGACCGTGAGTTTGAATCGAACCGGAGTCCACAGGCATTTGAATCCGACGTGTTACCGCTGAACTATGGCAACATTGGATTCGAATAAAGAAAAACTGATATAAATCGTTTAACTGATCTAAATGTACCTACGTCACGCGGGAATTCATCGATATCTTGTGACTCCGTTACATTGAAGCACACGTCGGAACGTGTATATCACATATAGTTGTTCGTTTAATATCCGCATTGAATACCAAACCAGTAGAAATTAGATGAAAATCATTTAATAACATCATATGACACTTTTTAAAGACTAAAATTATAAGAATTTATGTGTGTATTTGCACCTGACATATTTTATAAGACCTTACATACCGAGAATACATCAAAATACTAAGAAAAAAATAATATACATGAAGTTAAATGTATATGATCCTATATAGTTTATGCATAGTTATTTGCTTGTAAGACATGATACAAATGTATAAAGAATTTTCTTATACAAACTTATCAGAAGTGTATCAAGAAAAACCTATGTCATACAGTTTGCGTCATAAAATAGGGATATTTAATTCTGGACGGGTAATACAAACAAGTCGAAAAATTGTAAATAAACATCAAAGTTCGCCATACGCAACCATCAGAAAATAACCTATATAAAATAATATGTACAACTATTTTGTAAATTACCATATGTACTTGTTATCCACATATAGGTATATTTCGTTCCGAATCATGGTAAATATTTTTACATCATATACACCGATACATTGAAAAGACAAGAAATTTACTGATAAAATATTATACCTCGCAATTTTATGTCCGGTATACTAAAAGAAATTTATATCAGGTTTTATCATGTTGTACCGAAACTATTTAACAGGGAACTTCTTGTACAAGTTATAGTGGGTAACTAAGATTGCCATAGAGTTAAAGAACAAAAGTAAAGATGTATTTAAAAATAATTTCTTTCTTCATGATAAATAAATTTAATTAAAAAAGAGGAAGACTTATGACAAATGCTTGAAAAGAAAAACCTTTCACGTATACTCGACTTTACGACAGTAAAATTACATTTGTTCAATGTTATTCTTTAACGTTAAAATAGCTGAAGAACTTTTAAAAGGTTTTTCTATTTTCTACATGACAGTTTGTATCACTGAATATACGTAATCACACAAAGCAGGCTAAGTACGCAGAGTTGTCAAAGGTTAATATATTACTTTAACAGTCTTAGTATGACTTTTGTAAAAATTTCTCACCAATTATAACAACACAAATTCCTGAAATATTACTAACCAGACCACAAAGTATAGGGTACGGCAAGACTAAATACAGGTTTTCTGCTCTAAAGTCTTTGAATAGTTGTTGTTAATCATTTTTTTCACTATTTTCTGTAATAATATTCAACTAAATATCATTCGCTGTTTTCCTTGAATAATGATTTACAATAGTCCTATATAAATTTGATCTCACCTCAACATGCAAAATAAAACTTTACTAAGTTTGTTTTTAGGAATTTCCCCGTTATTTACTTTTTTTAGAATAGCCATGCATAGGGACAACAGCAATAAATCTAAGATCTCATTATAAGTACCTAGGAAAATTGACAATCATGTATAAAATTACGTACTCATAACGCTAAATTAGATTAATGCTACGATTTAAAAAACTGCAGTAAAATAACATACCTGCTTCTATGAGGATTTTATTGGTGTGAATCGTGTTTTTCAAAAAATTATTGTACCTCTGATGTATGGGATTTGTTACAAATCTGAAATTTTAGGTGCTACAAGTGGCCATGTTGTACTCAGTAATAATGGATAAAGCTTTGCTAGATCGTCGTCAATAATCTTATTTTGTGTAACACAGTTGTGTGTGCATCAAAATCTAATTCTCATTGAAAGAAGTTTTAGAATCTTATTGAGTTATTACAAATTTTATAAGTGACAATTACAGGAATAAAATTGAATTGTATATCAGTGTAGTTCAAAGTGAAGAAGTCAGACACGAAAATGAATGAAAATATGTTTGCAATGAATCTGTGATGAATTGTATCTGATAAATAACCGTCATATATTGATGCTTGACCACCTGAGAAATTTTTTTTTTTTCAATACAATAAATATAATCGAATCGCAGTCGCACTTTATGTTTCTGCTAAGATAATTTTTTCTGGAATTTGACCTTTTTTTAGAACTTCCGGAACTTCATTATAATCGTGTAGTATATCACCTTCAAGTAAGAACTTATGCCAATATTTAAAGCCTGAATCAAGTAAACCTCTAACACTTATGGTTTGGTTTTATTTATTAATGAAATGGGACTCCTAAACATAATCTTTGGTTTTTTCCAAAGGAAAAGATCCTCAATTTTATCTCTCAAATGGAGAAAGTGACCAGCCACTGATCTAAAAAACAAAATTAAAAAAAATGGAGCGATAACATGATTTAAACCTTTTTTTATTATACACGGATTTATACGCTAAATTTTCTGTTTCTTTTAAAAGTTATACAATTTACGCATATAAGTGTTAATACGTGTATACAGTATGTAATGACCAAAGCATAATGATAAGACTATACGATAATACTACATACATAAAACATTTAACTCTCAGAATCTATTGATAAGATGTATCGTTGATAATGTACTAATTAAGAATAACTACGAAAAAATTTATTGTGTTAACAAAAATATAATAGCTTATTCATAGTCTTCAGCTGTATATTTAAAAGAACCCAAGGAACGTTTTTTGTGATAAAAGTTGCCAGTAAGATGTTTTTATTTAATACTTTTGTAGTACAATTAAATAGAAAAAAAAGTTATAAAAAATATTTTTTCAAGTATTATAATGTGACGCCCCAACTAACACATTTTTAGTATCTAGTATTAATTTTACGGTACTACGTCATGAAAAAAAATTGGACGAGTTCTACGGACCATTTTTTTCTAAATTACATTTTAATGAGACTCCTTCATAAGGTTGCGTGTTAATATGAAGTATTTTTAATATTTGATAATTAAAGAACGGGTACGTAAAACGGTCTTAAATTTTAAATCTAACTTTCCTATATCATTACAAATGTTCAGTTAAAATTTCAGAAAGATTCTACAGAAAACACAATGTGTGATAGAAGCCCTCACATTAAGGCTTCAAACTGAAAATGCCGTTCTGATCGATTTCCGAAAATGTCACTTAAGGTGGCTCCTCACCGTTATACAGCACGTATTTGGAATATTTTATTAAAATTTTTACTGAAAGTTATAACAAGTGTCAGTTAGTCTGACAATATTATAGCTAGTGCTAAACGTTGTGCGATTTTTTTCATAAAATTTTGTTGATAAATTTCTTAGATACCGAAACTTGGAAAAAATTCAACAAATTACTGTAATCTTTTTCAATTTACATCTATAATATTTAATTTTTTGCGCTCATTCTCTTCCTAGAACAAATTTATCGGGAGTCACCACGGACAAAATGGCAATAACTTGGATAGGTTTCCCACAAAGTTCAGTTGTTTATATGAGAATACGAAGAATAAGTAAACAAATTAAATTTATGGAAAACCTATTTAAGTTATTGCAATTTTGTCAGTGGTAACTCCCAATAATTTTGTTCAAGGAAGAGAATGAGCCCAAAAAATTAAATATTAGATGTAAATTAAAAAAAGATTACAGTAATTTGTTGAATTTTTTCCAAGTTTTTGTATCTCAGAAATTTATTAACAAAATTTTATGAAAAAAATCGCATGATGTTTAGCACTAGCTATAATATTGTCAGGCTAAATGACACTTGTTATAACTTTCAATAAACATTTTAATAAAATATTATAAATACGTGCTGTATAGGGGTGAGGAGCCACCTTAAAACGACCATAGTTCTTGACCACATTAATGTGTATATAACTTTATATGAGCTTAAATCAACGAATTTTTAATAAACTGTCCAATAAATTTCAGTTTGTGGAAGATATAAGTTTTGTAACAATATACTAATGAATATACAAAAAATCTCATTCTTGACGATTTTTGGTGCGATTCTTAAAGTAGCTGTAATTTTGGAAGTAATTATTATTTTTAACTTTATTAGATTTTAAGTGGAAGTACTCTAATAGGCTTGAATAATTATTTGAGTTGAGTATAAGTTTAAGCGTTGTTCAAAAACTAGCAAAGATTTGTTTACCACGTACAATCTACGTTCAAATGTAAATCAGAAGGCATTTGTATCGATGCATCAGCATATTGGATTTCATTAACCTGTATGCAGGTGAAAAACGGAAATAACGGTTAAAAAAAAAAAATCAAGATGAGATAAAAAATAGGTTAGAATGAGTTTAAATAATCGTACCAAAAATCGACAGAAATGTTATCTTCTGATGTTTAAGCCTTTACTCACCGTAAGTTTTAGTTAGATGAACATTTGTGATTTAACCAGGGTTAAAAATTAAGGCTTATTTAGAGCAGCTTTAATTAAACCTTAAAAATTTTTAAAACGATTACTTGGTCCAGAAGCACACCAAAATTATTGAGATCGAGATTTTCTCATAACTTTAGCAATAACTTTTAACAAAACTTTCCAACAAACTGAAATTAAATTTGAAATAAAGTTTTTAAATAATGAGATACAAAAACTGTCGATTTCTTTAAGTTTTTCATTTGCCTTCAATAGCAACGTAAATATTTTTAATCAAAAATCTCTAATAGATCTTCCATACACTCAATTACCGATAAAGAAATATGTCAATGCAGTCTTATTATAAACATAAGAACATATCAAGCATGGAATAATGTAGCTCTTAATTATTTTACTATTATTTCAATAAGTAAAATGATTTAGTGTAATTGCTATAAACTACTTGTCTGAACAGCTAAGTAATCCACATTTAACGTTACCATCTAGGTAGTAACACTAAATAAGCCTACATGTTGAGCATGAATAAAAGCAATCCAGAAAAATCTTTGGTCTCAAAGAGCTGTGTGAATATCTGACGTTTATAAAATATTTAGTTAGTACATCGAGCTGCCAAGAAAAATAAACCTTTCCGCGTTGTAAAATATCGCTTAGCTACTTTTATGGTCTTACAACTGGTTGTTATTAACAGTTCTTCAACACAGCAAACACTTCTTAGACCGACGTCATTTTGAATTAACAATACTTAGTCGTAGAGATTTTTGAACTTATAACCATTGAAACACCGCGTATTCATACGACAGAGATCGTGAGTGTCAGGTAATCTTTTAAATTATGTACCTCAGGTTCTGTACAGAAAGGTTCTCGCACCCTTAATAAAAAAGAAGATTTTAAAGTTGCGTATTACCACGGATAGAAAATCAAAGTAGTAGAAAATTCAGGCCATCTTAAGAGGCTAACAAAAAAACAGCCAAAACAGATAGACAGAGATAGAGAGAGAGAGAGAGAGAGAGAGAGAGAGAGAGAGAGACAGACGCACTTGAGTGGTAGGTCTAAAAATATGCGCGACCTAAGACTTGCCAAATTTCGACAAATTTAAGCCAACTCTCTGTAACATAAGTTGTTGACTTCATTGTTGTTTAGTCAGTCAGGTTTGCGATTTTACAGCAGTCAAAGTCCTTTTACCCCTTTCGTCCATCTGTCTGTCAATGCACCTGAGATAAAGCGTAGCCTCGTAACCCTCAGCTAGATTCACACTTGTTTCGATTTCACTCTAGTTGGTAGTAGCCCTTGGCAGTGAAATAAAAATAAGTGCAGGGTAAACTATTGGTGACACAAACACAAAGTGTAGGAAAGGACAAGGATAGCGAATGAAAGAGCTAAAAGATAAATGCTCGCCAAGTTTTCACGTTGTGCCCGTGCGAGGGAGTATTTGTCACGTCATCTGTGACTTAGGGATGTGAAACAGTTAAGAAGAAAGAAAAAAAGTGTGGTTGAAGGGTAGAGTTTTGTCTGGTCAGATACTGACCAATGCTTACCCAAAATTCTGATGATACCCTAAAGTTTTAAGGCATAGACAGTCGGACGCATGCTACAGCAGCAGCAGAAGAAGATCGACAGATTTTCAAGCAGGTCTTTTTTCGTCTGCAACGACAACTTCGTTGTAAGTCTGAGCTTGATTAGGAATATTGAGCCCGTTATTTTTAGTAACACTGTATATAAACACCTATACATACACGTATGAAGACATATTTGTATATGTTCGTTATGTGTATCTCTTCATGTTATATTGTTATTGGTTAAGAATGTTTAATATATACAGTTTTAATAATGGATTCAGCTAAGACTTTGCCAGAGTATGTGTAGTAAAATTATATTATTAGATATAAAATTTAAGACTTTCACTGCACATTTTTTTTGGATACTGTGTGTTGAAAAAGCGCGATTTAACACGTAGCGATATGAAAGTATCACATAAACTTCCATTAACTAGTTATTACCCATTAATTTTTTTGCCATTTTTCTTCGGAATTAAACAATTTCTTTATTACCTTTCTCAGATACTGTAATGTTTTTCAACTTCGTTCTCATTATCCTACTTTTCTATTCATTTGTGGTGTAGTAACCTTACGATGTTTTCACCACTGGTCAGACCACTGCCTGGAAGGCTAGTAAATTCAGATTTGTTTCAAGTACTCAATAGATCAAGATAACTTCACTTGCTTATGAAAAACTTTTTTAGTACATAAAACTTTTCCAACTTTATAGAACATCTATTTTTATCCTATTAAAAAAACTTTTCAATGTACTTAATCAATACATTATTGCGTTATTATACTGTCACTTTTATTTTAAATTTTATTTCTAGTCTCTACCAAGGATAGTAGAATTTAGTAGTAATCCTAATAACATTTTAAAAAAGCAAGCTATTATAATAGTAATGTTTTACAAGCCGTTTATTTTAACAGCCCGTGGATGTCATTTGAATTATACAACTACGTAATCTCAGCTTAAACTAATCATATACCAAAGAAGAGGCTTTATTTAAACTATTTCTCTTTTTGAGATAAAAGTTTAAATAGAAGAATATGAACAAAACTGTTTTTTAAAGAAAATATATATTTGCACATACCTACGCATAGCTATATGCGAATGTTTATGAATAATAATTAAATATGTGCCCAGTTCACCTGTATATTAACTTATTTGGGTTATTTTCTCATACGTTGCATGAAGTGATTAAGGTTTCAGCTGAAAAATATTACAGCAGTTTATTTATATCCTATGCATCTCTACTTTACGCACAATATAGATGTATAGAATGAAAATATCCAATGTGACACACACTTTGTACGTTTATCTCATTCAGTATTCTTAGTTTTACGATAAACACTGAATCAGGCTTGTAAGACAGTGTCACATATTAAGTGTCCTTTTAAATTATGTAGAAGAGGCTTACTATCTCACTCTCCTTAAGAATATAGGTGTAAGGCTATTTAGCTGTTTACAGATATATATTCAGCTTATCATATACAACATATAAAACCTCTTAATTCAAATGTCTCAAGCCCAATAATCTGGGAGCGTTCGTCTTCTAGTGACAAGATAATTCATTGTAAGCTAAGTGCTTCAGTCTTTTTAATTCCAATAAAAGTCAATATTGATAAATAAACAAGTATCTTTCAATAAACAACGCAACGGTCCAAGCTTTTTATTTGTTCAAAATATTTTTAAAGATTTAATGTGTCATAAATTGTTACATTTGTATATACAACAAGACATTGAATAAAATTTCGTGGTGCCAATGCATTTGAGTTCTCTACATTCGTTAAATGGTCTAGCTTATTATGTAGGCATTCATTCTTAGCTAATGTCAGTTAACCTACGCCTGTTCAACAATCTACGCAACAATCTGTGCGCTGTCGTGTTTTCTTGTGTCATAAGCAGTATTTTAACCATAATAATAAATACACTCAATTTAACTGTACGTTATCTAAAAATTAATAACCCAATGCTCAGCCTTTTTTATAACTTCAACTATTGTCATGTTACCACTTAAATGTCAGGTTGTAGAGCCCGCACGCATGTAAGACAGTGCAAGGAAGGTTATGGGTGTAGGACAAGTGAAAGTTCATATGCGGAAACGAACGATACGTACACTCGCCGTACCTTGATTCGCAAACCACGAAGTTTGAAGTCTTGAAGTAATTTATCATATTAAAACACGAGGAACAACCATAACCACAAAATAAAAATATAACATTAAGCAATTATCATATTAACAAGAATTGAACAATATTAAAATCATATCTTATGTTTATTTGTCATAAAAAAATTTAAGACTTCAAACTTCGCGGTTTGCGAATCAAAGTACGGTGAGTGTACATACAAGGCCAAGTGGCAGTAAAAGCTAGGCTATTAGCCATCGATAAGCTGAAAGGGCCGTAATAACTACAATTTGTGAATACCGTTCAGTCGTTTCAACAGAAAAGTAGATAATTTGTGAAGTACAAACAAAACACCAAAGTATTGTCAAATCGTTATGGTTGCCAAGAAAGTCAAGAAGGCCATGGCAAAACTAACCTTGGCAAAACAATCCATTACTCTTCATGCACACTAATAGAATAAGGACGGCAAAGGAACTGTGGAATAATCTTAAACGTGCCGAGTGTATCATGTGTTAATAGAAAATATCTGCGATTTTATTTATTGCTTCGTACTTGAAAAAAATTATTTTATATTTCTACTGAAAATACGCTTTATTTGTGTTGTTAATACAGAAATATATATTTGTGCTTGACTGATGTTAGTAACAAATTTCTCCAAAAAATGTTTAATTATTTATTAAATTGAGAGCTTGTCCTACAGTTCATTACAATTATGATGAGGAAAAATAATAAACCAATAGTTATAGCTGAATTGCTATCCTAAAAAAAATAGCTGAACATTTTTTCAAAATACTACTGGATTAAAAAATAAGTATTAACGTACGAAAAAAGTTTTTAAAATGTTTTGGTATCAAATTCTGAGAATATAATTATGAGCATTTAGTTCCACGATTTAATTGAAAGTAAGATAGATAACATTCAAGCAAGAGGGAGAGAGCAAGAGTCAGTTAAATATACATAGCACATACTCAGTTGCAGTGAAAAGAGAAAAATTCGTGTCATCGCTTGCTTTGGCTATGCGCTCTTAGCTATATAGCTATAGTCGAAATTTCCGTTCCTCTCCTCGTAGGTACACATTCAGTGTACCCCTTCTACGTGTCGTCAAAATGGGCACCTATATGCTTATTTCCACGTAAATCCACTTCTCTTCTTGTAGGCGCACGCTCTTTGATGCGAGCCTCGCACTCTCGAAAAATGTGCGCCTTGGTTCAACGGCTGGCCGTGGTAGGTTGCCCCGACCAGTGGAAAAAAGTTGTCTCACACAATAGCATTGGCATTAGCAATCTCTCTACTTATCTCTGATAAAGGAACTACTGTATCACCCATTATAATTGGTGGCAATGAGGCTCTATCTAGTCGCATGTGCTGCTGGATCACCGCGTGTAGGACCACAACAAGCTTGCCATCGTTCAAAGGCAGTCCCCAATCTCCTGAAAAATCAGTCACCACTGTCATGTTACATGCCAATAAGTCAGTATTACGACCTAACTCTGAGGATGCACACTGGATGTATATTTTCAAATCATCCGCAAATAACATAGCCTTACTAAGACGCAATACTAATAGAACGAAATTTATGAAAATCAAAAAAAAGTATAGGCCCCAAAGAAGATCCCTGTGGTACACTTAAGGTACTTGGCAATCTATTTGTTAAAGAAGCATTAAAATTCAACACTGACAATAAACGATCACTAATGTAAGAATGGACCCAACGCACCACATCACTCAAGAATCTGGATTCGCCAAGTACACGTAACAGAGTTTTGTGAGTAATGCAATCAAAGGCTCTGCGAAAGTCAAAGTATACTTCTAGAGTAATAAGCACATTGTCAGTCATTTTCAACAAAGCAGACTGGGTGCTATAACCATGTCTAAACCCTAATTGTAACGTAGAGAGTAGGCAGCGATCCTCAAGAAAATCTGACATCTGACGTGTTATCAAGTAATCAATAACCTTGGCAATAACTTCACCAAAATGAGGTATCAAGCAGTTTGAAGATGCACACATCACAGATGCACAGTACCGACCAGGTCATCAGCTGATAGGCTCATTCAAGAAGGACAGGGCCTACTCGCTGCTATCCCAAAACGCCCGAGTAAGCGCCAGTACTTCGATTGGTTGGTTATACCATCTAACTGCTTTATCAAATAGTGATTACGTGCAAGCCTTCTTTGCAATGTAATTTCTCTGCGCAATCCTTTATACTCAGCCAATTTATTTATCCCATTTGAAACCTAGCCCTGTGATACAGTCGGTCACCTCGCCTACATAATGCCTGCAAGTTATCGCTAATCCAGGGTGCAGGTGTTCTGCAAAAAGATCTAGCTACATAAAGGGCATGTATATCAAGTAAATTAGTCAATAAATAATTAAAAATTGAGATTGAAGATTCTAAATTTGTAGCGTATAAACTTTTAGACTGAAGCTGTAGTTAGTCACGACGAGAGATCGAATCCTCGGGAGAAAAATTTGGAAAGTCTTTTGATCAGACAATAGGTGCCTTATGGGTCAAGAAATGCAACTCATAGTCAATGTAAATGTAATTATGCCCACTAATAAGAAGAACCAACGATTGATGCAACGCCATAGTTTTATTAATCTTATCGAATTGACTATAGAAACATCTAGCCAAGTATGGGCCGTGTTCCTATTATGGATTGGTTTGAATGGTACAAGATAACAAGCATATTCAGAGATCAAATAGTAAAGGTCCTTAGAATAATTATCCTGGGTGAGAAGATCAGAATTAAGATCACCCACTGTAATACACCTAGAGCATGAAAAGGTAAAGTGCTAAAACGATTCAAAAAATCGAGTCAGAATCTACCCTTCAGACTATTATAAACACATGCCAACGGTATTTTTCCCAGATTTAGGACATAATCCTATAATAGTAAATTCAGTCTCATTTATATCTTTCTTCAGTGAAGAATCAACAACTTTAAATTTAAGGTCAATTTAAACACAGCAAGCAACTCCACCTTTCTGCAAATATTTCCTCTTACCTGTTTTAGAGATTACATCATAGTCATTGTGTACCACAGTGTATCCAGCAATATCCTATGTGGACTAAGATCGCGTGGAAGTAAACCAAGTCTCAGTGGCACATAAGATATGAATCCTATGATGAATAATAAACTCACTAGTATTATAATAATGATCCTTTACTGAATAGGCTTTAAGGTGTGCAACATAGATTAATCCTTCCCCATTGTTATCGATTCTGGAAGCACGTTCGCATGGTAGTCAAATCAACTTGCGGAAGTCAAGCTCAGAGCATATCATAAGCTTTTGACATTGCTGATCTTTCCAAACAAAAATTGTATCCTTACGTACCCAAACAAACTGATACCCCGCATCCCTTGCCGGGCCAATTATCAAGTAGTCACTCGAAAAACTTCACTGCCGATTCTTACTTGGACTCTGGTACCAGGTCAACATACTTCAGCACACCATACTTTCTTGCCGCTTGAAGGACGTGGTTACAGATATAAACAGACTTTAAGGCAACCGCAAATGTAGAAAAAGCCGACTGAGGCCCATATCCGCCGTTATCAGTACCAAGCGATACGTTCCCTTCTGAGGCACTCCTTTCAATTTTAGGTAAGAAATTACGAACTTCAAGCAAGTCATCTTTAAAATTTAGGAGGTTAAAGAGCGTCAATATTTTTAATAATATGGGCTAAAATCCCTAGACAGTATTGACGTGTATACCAGGTATCTTAGTCTTTGGCTCATGGACTCGAAGACTCGAAGTTCATCCATACAACGATTCGTTTGGGCAGACATCTTAATCAACCTGCTATTATTTTTCTGCATCAACATATAAAGGGCCTCAAAACGTTGGTCACTATCAAAATCTCATCTTTCAAAAAAAGTGAGAGAGAAAGAGAGAGAGAGAGAGAGAGAGAGAAAGAGAGAGAGAGAGAGCAAGGGTCAGAAACTATGGTGACGAAAACCATACATAAGAACAAGGCATAGCATTTTGCTGTACAGTATAAAAATTGTAAGTCAAAATCAAGTGGATTTACGAAAAAAATGATTGACAAATACGTCCGTGTCTCACATTCGTTTTACTAATTCCACAAGTCCTTATGCGGCCTTAAAAAAGAAAAAAGAGTCTGGAGCCCGGGGGATTTGAAATTTTTTCGATTGATATACATCTGAAAAAAGTTACTAATAATGCATGTTATTTCTTAATATTTCTTTGTAAATAAAACTCTTATCACTATTTTTGGAAAAGAATTTTAGCTTTTCGAATGAAGTAACGCAATGCGTTACGTAACTAGAGGCAATTTTTTATTGATTAGCAATATCATAAACAATATTTAGGGATCCCAAACGCAGTACAGTACTTGATTAAAGGCATAGAGACGTATGCTTAGTCGTTAACATTGTTACTTATGAGAAACGAGAAAACTCGAACACATTGGGTAATTTGATTAAATACACTTGTTTATACATGTACATTGATATTTATTTAAAATACAGAGACTGAAGTGCACTACATCACATGGTTAAAAACACTTGTTTTTTAATGAAGTATATTTATTTTAAGAAATAGACGATCTAATCTAATTGTATTCTGTAGGCAATTTTCAAATTATCAACTCACTTTCCCTATGACTTGGGTTAAAGAGATTTGGGTTACGAAATATAATGATAAACTACATGGTAAAGAAAATCTATGTCTTTAAGTAGTTAAATATATAAATCTATCTATATACTTGATGAAAACTAGACAGGGGTCTTTTTGACAGCATCAAAAACTGAGGTAGAACAACAGATTTTTGTAAACTACCTTAATGCTGTTTTACTTCAACATTGCATATTTTTTTATGGAGAATAAGACATGTTAAATAATAGTATGCTACGTCACAAGACCGTAAAGTGGCTGGTGGATGGCCACGTGATGTCGCCTTTGGCTTCCCCTCAGGGGACACACTCGACACATACGACTTTTCGTTATCCCATATAGGAAAATTTGTTCAATAGGTTGATTTGGTTGACAAAGGGGAAAATGAATCGCTTGGTGAACAGTACGTTCTTTATAAATATTGGTCCTACACACCAAGGTCCTAATGGAGTCTGAACGAACAAACGATGGATAATTGAACATGCCCAATAATGAGTATGTTTTTTTCGTGATCGGTTTTTCGATCGTTCCGATTCTTTCAGCATGTACATCTATATAAATAGTTAAGTTCTTTTTTTTTTCTTATTCATCATCGCCTGTAGGCTCAGACATGGCTTTCTTTAATACAAGCACAGTGTTTATTAAGCCATCAGTGCACCTGAGTTATGACCAGATGTTTACACGGATATACACGAGGGCCAACTCAGTTACACCTATGATCATGTAGACGAAGCGTCAGAGAAACAGTTAATCGACCCACGAGAATTAACAGTACAGGCGAAACGGCGAGACTTGAACGGTCATCCATCTAAGTACTAACCGTGCCAAATGCTGCTTAACCTTGGAGATCGACAGAACTGCAACTCTACCATTGCGCCACCGTAACCACACAGTTTCATATTCGTTGTAGGTCTCGTATATACAGATAGATATTCAGAGTGCATTTAGAGCATGGACCTCGTAGAAGCGCCTCGCTCAGCGGCCGTAAAGAAGGCCTGTGGCCGTACATTTGTCGCTTTACGTCTTACTAAGCAGATGTAAACAACAAACTTTACCGTCAGGGATGATGAAAATTATATCATTATCGCAACGTCTGCATCGTATCTGCACACTAGGCACAAACTTGACTATCCTCTTTCTCTACATATGCTTGCTTACTTTCTCTCTACTTCCAAAATCCCTACCGTTCTCTAGTAAGTCAATGCCTGTCACTCAACTTTCAGTACACAACCATTTTTTTTCCTGGCACGATTGTACCGGAAATGATCAGATTCATCAAACGATTCGTAATTATTTCAAGTTTACGTTCCAAAAGAACTTGCTGTATAAAAAACTTCATAGAAATAATTATTTTCGATGTCCTTCACATTTTAAACACATATTGATCTTATTATAATGTATCTATGTTAAATAAACAGTATTAAAAATTTCTACTAATGAGAGTTTGTAGTTATTTAGACTGTGAAAGCTCTGGAGACGTCTGTAACTTATTGAGATAAAGCAATGAACATGCAAGTTTGAGGCACACGTTTATTGTCAGTGTTGATTGATACAGAAAGAGCTATCTGTACTACTAATTAATTACATCTATTAAAATATGTTCTGCCAGTTTGTAGCTCTCCAGGAGATACTCCCGTTATAATGTGCAGATTCGGTCAATAATTAAAAGAATATCTGGCTATGGTTTTTTAAATTTGTTGTCACATTCTTACAAAAATAACTATTTTTAAAAGTTTTAATTGCTTTCTCCGCTGCGTCGCAGGATGCTACTAAACTGAACGGTATTAAGAGTAGGGACGTCACAGATCGTTTTTCCTCTATATGAGTGTACCAAACTGTGAACAGTGGCGTTCTCACTCTTGACAAAGAACACGTTAAGGATATTAACTCGTCGTTACTGGTACGTAATAATACGTATTTCAGTGGATAAGTTGTATTTTAAATTTGAAATCATTTTACTGGAAAAAGTGTTTGCAGTACACTAAATCCGTTCGTCAGGACACATTGAGCTGAGTAATATTAGTGAGGTTTTGCCCTATAATTAGAGGCAGAGGATGTTTAACTTTTTACCTCTTTAAGGTTAAAAATTCTAGTGTATGTCCTATTTTTTAACATAGCAATTTGGCAACACTTTGAAGTATTTATTAACCTATAAGAACTACTTTTAACAAAAATGAAAGGTTAGGCAAGTTTGGAATATTATGATATATATTATTCGTAGACTAATGATTATAAGTAACAGTAATTAATAACGAATTTGTTGGGACTGTATGACTCAAGTTAAAAAAAAAATCATATAAAGTTTGTTAATAAGATTGTACATTTTTCCTTTCTATACTTATGTCCTCTTATAATAGAAATTATAACCATACCTAAGCATAAATGTTTGTCATTATTTGAAATACATTTTTCAAATTAGTGGCAAAACGCTTACGCATTTGGAATAAGAAATCATAAATTCCTTATTTTCAATTTCCTACAACAGCTTATAATATTAAAAATTACAATACTGCACAATGAAAATCAGAAAAAGTCTAACGTGCAACAACTTTTGACTTGTAAAGTCATGAAATTGGTTTTAAAATGTCAAGTTTTGTATTTTACAGTGGGACTTAACGTACAAAAAACTTTTAGACAAACTATAACTTTTAACATATTGATTGTGGCATATCTATACGTTTTGACTAATCATTAATTCTGCAAAGCGTGATGATTGATATAAACACAAAACATTAAGTTTGTATTATTAGGTCAATAAGGTGAAATTGATCATACAAGCTCTAATGAGTTGTCAGATAACTCTTACATAAATATTATAGTTTTTATTCATATTATACAAATACTAATTTCCATAACTATTATATGAATTGAAACAAAGCATCTGCAAGCATATGAATTTTGAGTTGTAGTAGGATGGAATTAAGTCGCTGGCAATGAAAATTCTAACTACTTAAAAAAAATCTGTTGTAAAAAATTAAAATATGCAAATCGATTATAATAAAATCGAACAAAACATATTTTCCACGAAAGCTTCAAAAAAGTTGGAAAAAGTGGCAAAACACAATTTTTATCGTTCAAAACAAACAGTAAATTAAAAAAAAAAAAACAAAAAAAAACTAGTCATAGTGTCACATTCGACCCTAAGAAAATGTAAAAACATGGATATAGATATGTGCTACTATTTTTTATTGTGTTCTGAATCATGCAACACAAAAAAAATTAATTTCTTGAAATTTTTAAATAGTCGACTTTACAAATAGTAGTTGTGTCCTTAGTAAATAAAAAATGCGAAAATGCATATCCTATTTTACGCACGGACAAATGGGAAATACCGCAACTCTCATCTCTCTCAGTCTCTTCATGTGGCTTGTAGACCACTCGCCTCACCTTTGAATCAGAAAGACCAATATTATCGTAATTGGTTCAGTGGTTTTCTGGCAAAATAAAGATAACCTCATTTTTTTATCTAATGTTCAAGAATTAATAACTGTCTTTTGCATAAACGTTAAGAACTGAAATTCGAAAAAGTTGTTGTTCGAGTAATTTTTAATATAATGTGAAACTTATTTAGTGGATCGGGAAATGAGCACTTATTGGTTAATAAAAAATATGTATTCAATAAGTAGAAAAAAACGTATACAGAGTGCCAAGTTAGCCACTCTTACATGCACACAACTGCATGCTTTGACGGACAGACGAGATCTCTCTTGTGCCCGCGTTCGAGCATCAAGCGTCCGCATATATGATGGAACTAAAATTTGCCAGAAATGGCACCCCTAGCTCATCTCTCAGACATATGCTTATTTATTAATTGTGTCATGGCTGTATAATTCAAAGTTTTACCAATAAAAATTGTTGCTGTATAGTTACATAGACTTATATATACACGTTAGTATAAATGTACAATATACTCAACACACCTCCTTACATTTATATTAACACAACTTATTCATTGAGCCGAATGTAACATACTTCTGATTTTTTCAAATTTCAAGCTTCGAAGTAATTTTGTAAAAATATCTGTTTTATTACTTTCTGATTTTACTTTTACTCTGTCAATAATTTCTTTTGAATATTTTTTACGAATATAATGATAATGCACCTCAATACCTGACCCAGTCAGTCACTAAAATTTTCGAATTCCGCAATGCTTCAAGCTCTTGAATTGTATTCATAAATTTCTATCAGTTCATTCATCTTTAACTGAAAAACGTCTACTAAATCTCTTATTAACTTTAATTTACTTACAGCCTTTGACAAAGCAACATACTCTTCTAAAGTGGAAGACTTTGTTACACTGTTTTGTTTGAACGTTTTCCAATAAACCACACTACCTAAAAATCTTATTACATAGCAAATTTTTATATTTTAAATCATTTTATACTTTTTCTGCTTAATCCAATTTTAAATTTACTTTTATCACAGTATTATATAACCTTATATTTACAAGCTTCTACTTATTAGTCAAAGACTCAATATAATTATTCTGACAAAAACATTTTAATATTCTTTTGGTCATAGCTAATATTTATTCCTTAATAACTTATCACTTTTCCCAAATCTTTCTGACATTTTTCTTTTAATTACATCAATGATATTTTGACTCTTGCAGCAAATTAATAAATTATCAACGAAAAGAGCAATATATATATTTTATCTTTTCCATTGTTCATAAAATATAAGCAATAATCAATTTTACTATTTCTAAATTTTAAACATTTTATAAACTCATTGAATCATTTGTACCAATCTCTAGGACTTTTTTTCAAACCATACAATGCTTCTTGCAATTTATACTTTATCACAATTTTTTTAAAAGCCTCGAGATTGTTTTACATACACCTCTAATTGAACTTTAGTATTAAAAAATGCAGTTTCCACATCAGTCTGATCGATAATCAAACCTTCATGACAACAATAAGATAACAAACTTTTTGAAGCTTGCGTCTTAGCTACAGAAGAATAAATATCTTCAATAATTTTCTTTTGATAAAAACCCTGTAACTACTAACCTAGCTTGAAATTGGTTTTCATCTTTACACTCATTTGACATCTAAAACTTTCTTATTTATTGGATTATCCACCAACGTCCAAGTCTTATTTTTATTTGAATAATCAATTTCTCTTTTCATTGAATTTTTTAGTTATCAGATTTAAAACTTTTCATCGCTCCATCAAAACTTTTAGGATTTCCTGCACTACAATAATTAACATAAATGGTACTATACACATCACTATCATCGTATATTTCTTGACGCTACACATTTCTTTACGGTCTACTGTTAACAGTGTTCTCTTTGTGATTTTGACATCAATTTTCTCTTTCAGTGAGATCAATGTCGTTTTTATACTCAGCATCATAAAATTTGTCGCTTGACTTGGATTTGTCATCTACAATTTTATTTTAATTTTTTAATTCGTCATCATAATTATCCTTTAATCCAATACATTATTTATCTTTTTGAACTACATCAATATGTCTTGCTACAATAATCCTATTATTTATCAAAACTCTATATTCTAAGTTTTCATAACCTACAAGGATTCCTTAATCTGCTTTTCTATCCTATTTCGACCTCCTTCTATGTTTAAATACGTGTAAAAATACCCTGCTTCCATATATTTTTTCATGTTTAACATCAGGTTTTACACTAAAGAAAGAAGTTTTTGAATCAGCAGTATTGGCAAGCGTCCTGTTTTTTTAAAATGCTACCATGCATATTTCTTCCAGACAAAACTTTTTATCTATTCTAGCTTCAGATAAAAAACATATAGCAATTTATATAATGCTTCTATTATATCTTTAGGCAGTACCATTTAATTTGTGCATATACAGTGGGCATGCATCTAGATTTATTCTTTTTTCTTTTACTAAATCAAAAGTTCTTTTATTCTGGTAATTCTTTTTACTGTTACATCATTATTTTTTTATTTTTTTTGCGGTTATATTTTCAAATCTATTTACATATAAAACAAAACAGTAATAGACTTGATTTTTCGATTTCATTGGGTATACTCTGGCTATTTTACTACAGTCATCAATAAAAGTAAAAAAATATTTTTCCTCATTCAATCCAGTAGTATTGTAAGGCCCATTCAGATCAGTATGTACTAGTTCTAAAATTTCCTTGGGCTTTTGTCTATTATTTTTTAATGGTAAATTGTGCATGTTATTTTCAAAACAAATAGCACATTTCATAAAATCACTCTCAATTTCTTTTGGCAGACCTTCTGTTAATTCACTTTTACATAAAACATTCAAATATTTAAAATTGAGATGCCCTAAAATACGAGGTCATTTTTCCAGTAATTTTATCATTATTTTTGGTATTTATAGTATTAACGTTAATCTTCTAATCATTTCGATTCTCACTTTGCACTCTGTACAATTTACCTATTTTTGCCATATATTTTTAAGCAATAACTTTATTTGTAGTCGTTACTTTTAATAAACTTAATAAATTTTCTTTAATTACCGTAACATTGTATATATAAGACATTTAAATTCTTACTAATTTATCGTACACTTTAAATTAACTCAAAACCTTTCCTATTTTAGTCGCTTTCAAACTTCTACCGTCTCCAATGTTTACGTTTACTGAATTTTTTAATTCCATAAAATTTATGAAAACATCATCTCGATTTACCACATTATTAGTATAATCACTATCTAAAACCTAGTCCATACGTTTACGTTGCATTTTGCTATGCATCGCAGTAGACTCAACGATCTTCACAGAAAACGCAAGTGAGCCGTTGCCTTGTTTTCAAGTATCGTGTTGTGACACGTGGCCTCTACCTCATTGTACGCTCAAGCCTCTGCCTCTACCTCTGCTTCTTGATGTGCACCGTTTTCATGGTATTGTTGGCGTCTGCCCCTTTGTGCTCGACGACCATAGCCAGCATTGTTTACTTTCGGGCAATCTTTCTTGAAATTTCGAATTTCGTCACAGCCGTAACAGGCTCTTTCTTAATTCTCATGACCGTTTGATTTTGACACAAAAACATTCGATTTTACCCTTGTGTGAGTTCTTTTACTTTTGTTTTTGATTTTTAACATTGTAATTTTATTAATCACATAGCTAGCTGTTTGATCTTCCGATTTTAACGTGTCTTATAAATTACTCATATAACTATACGATTTTAATAATGTTCTTCATAAATAATTCAACTTTTCTTTTCTATTTACTGTAGCACCAGCTGCTTTCAACTTGTTTACTGATTTTTCAAATTGAATAATAAAAACTGATAGTTTTTGAAAATACTTCAACCAGATTTTCTCCAGCTTATTCCAGCATATTATCTGCAAAGCTGTTAATTCCTGTGAATACATAACATCAAACTTTTTTATAGTCTTGAATGCCGTGTCCAAATTACTGACAAATTCCAGCTGCTTATTCGAAATAGCACTGTAAACATAATTTACGACCTTTAAACTGTTCTCGGTCCGTTTGTCTTCTTTGTCCATCGATATTTTTTCTTTTTCTATCACCTTTGAACATTTTTTTAACTTTGAAAACATTTTTTTTTCGAGTGTGCATAATCTTGGTCATCAAACACATGTATCAAAATTTCCACCATTTTGGAGTTGCTAATTTCCTCTCTTAATTCTTATATATTTTTTGATTCTTCTCTCTCCTCGGAAGTATACTCTTTTAACACCAGTATGTTTTTGATCACATTTACAAAAACTTCTCGTAAGCTTCTCAGTGTAAGATTGACACTTTTTTTTATCTGTGATAACCTGCATAGAGTCTCTTACATTTCAAAACTGAAACGCATGTTTCGACGAACAGATGCGTCCACATACATCATGCATTTAAAATTTGGCAGAGATGGGACCCTTAGTTTACACTCATACATATACTTGTATATGTACACGTTGGTATAGATTAACAATATACTTAGCAGTTATCTTCAATAATCACACTGAATTTTAGCAAGATCAGATAAATAGTTTTTGCAAACCGCTGTTAAATGCAAAAAAAGGACTTTGGCAAAACATCCTAAAAAAAGTTGCTTATGACCCGAGATGCAATCTTTTTACGAAATCATATTCCTTAATACCTACTTTTCTACTTACAAAAGAATCAAATTTTTTTGCAGTGTGGAAGTTGCTTACAAAATGATAAACCACATGGGCATTTTTTTTTTAATACGACAGTAGGGCGTGTGTAGAGCAATGAGTTGCCGTGCCGTATCTGCCGACACATAGGCCACGTCCATTTTCCGTAGCTCGGTTCTGGTGTTACCGAGCAACTACGTTCAAACGCTCTCAAAAATAATGATATCTTAGAGACAAATTAGCAACTTCCATACTGCAAAAAAACTCGATACTTTGGTAAATTGTAGAGTAAGTATTAAAGAATATAATCCAGCAAAAAATTGCATCTAACGTTGTAAACAGATTTTTTGAAGCAATTTTGCTACAGTACCGTTTTTTTAATTTAGCTGCAGTTTGCAAAAATCATTCATTGGATCTTGCTAAAATTTGGTGTGTTTTTTGAAAATAACTAAAGCTACAACTCTGATAAATTTCAGCTTTTAATGTTTATGCAAAAGAGAGTTATTCATTTTTGAATATTGGCTCAAAAAACGAGGTTCCTTGCATTTTGCAGGGAAACCACTGGACCCATTAAGATCGACTAAAACTTATTTTGCTTATCTTTTTGCTACGCATGCTTCTATGTTTTTTAAATTTTTTTTTAAGCTTGGCATGTGTTTCCGACGCTAAAAACCGTGTCTTAACATTTTTGCCATTTTTTTTGAGCTCTTAGCGAAAAACATTTTTTGTTTGATTTAATTGCAATTGATTGGCATTGTTTTATTCTCTATAATATACTTTTTTCACGCTAGTCTGAATTTAACGAAAAATTACCGACATTTGAGGTAATTTTATCACGTGATTGGAATATAATAGGTAGACGTTCAATGTAACTGATTACTGGATTATGCCAATGATATAAGGTGCTTTATTGTTTTATGACTACTAAGTACCAAGAAACATGATGTACGGTGAATCAAAGGATATGTGATAGTTGTATTACATATTATAAACTGATGACATAACTCACCAGATTTTATTTTTTTAGATGGGAACATAAAAGCCAAGATGTTAAAGTATATTTTGATAGTCATTAAAAAAAAATGTTTTTCGTCAATTTAAAATTGAAATTTTTGAATTCAAACATATTTTAAACCTTTTAGTTTTAGCGCTATCGTCGAGATAATAGCACCTACGCTCAAATAAAATTAGGTGGACTAACTTTGCAGCTGTACTATGAATAGCACCCCTAAGTGGTTGGTGCTTTTGTTCACCTAAGTTGGATGAACTGTTCACCTAAAGTGGGCGATCAGTTGCCTCAAGAGCATAGTTAAGTAGCCTTTTATCGCTGCTGCTTACCTTAGAATCTCATATTTAAATACATTACTACTTAGTTATCAAAATAGTTGGTTGGTTCCATAAACCTACATTATAGTTAAAATTTTGAAGAAGCATCTATGTAAACAGTTATTTACTATCTTAAATGTATATATGTGAGGAGGGGGCAATGATGGCAATAACGTGTTCAGATGCTCGGGCAGTACCTACTTCTTTCTTACCTAGTCACTTTCTTAAGTAAAATAGCAATGTTCTTGTTGATCTTATTTAGATCAACGTAATCCTATACAAAAATCTAGAAAATTTGATACTTATCTGTTGTGATTGGAACAAAAGTTTCCTTTATTTTTGCATCATTCAAATAATTCTGTTTAGATCCAAGGTTGTAGCTTTTCTAACACAAGAGTTATAATCGTTCTCCATAACTTTGGAATTAGTAAAATTTTCATCAAATGATCACTTGAGGATTAGGTCAACAAGGTTATCACAAGACTTACTTAAATGTGCCTTTTTTTCTTTTTTTATTAAATAAACTTGTCAAATTATCACCAACTAATATAGAAAACAGATGTCTACAGCTCGTACATTCAATTTTTTTTCTAATGACCAACTGTCATTAAAAAACAATGTAGTTTATAATTTGGTAAGCCACTTTATACTATTATCACATGCGTCTTTCGACAGCAACAACATCTATTAAGTAAAACAGTTTCGATGTTCCATTTTGATAACACTCTCCAACTTAGTGCTTTTCCAGCAAACGTTTTATCTGAAAATTTCGTATAGACATCTTGTAAATATCTTATACCCATCTGAAAACTTTTGCCTTTACTGATATCTTTCAGGTTGAAATTAGAGGATATTGTGATACGTTGATATCTATAAGAAATCTTCACACAAAATGTTTGCTGTGTTATCTCGTTTTTCATGGAAAATAAGCTGACCTCGTAATCCCTATTGGTTTTTTCTTTTTTGTACCGTGATAGGTTAGCCTTTTATACATTATATTATCGTATCTTCGACATAAATGTAAAAGCTCATTATAATATAAACTAAATGACCGTTGATTTTTTCAAATCGTGACTACAATGCTTTTGCTTCATACGAGTAAGCGGCTTGAAGCAGTAGACAAGGACAAGCAAGTATGCCGATGATCTGATTATTCATACATTTATTATTATTACTAAGATTTGTTATTATTAATACCTAAAAATCAATGCTTATCGCTCTTACAAATTGCTTTTCATAGTTCGTCTAATAAAGAAATGATCGCGATGTCGTATACCAGGGCTTCACTTGCATGGGTCACAATCATAATGCACATTCAACAATTAGATACGCAAGTTTTTTTCAACTGAAAAAGTTTTAAAAACTCATCAATTTTCCTGGTAAAATAACCCATTTTTGTCTTCCAAGCGCTGATGCCAGGATCAGGGCCAGCACCCAACGGCACAAATCTTGTACGAACCTAATATTAACCACGAGCATGAAAATCGCCAAGTATGACCATAAGTAACCGATACGCACGATCATTGAGCAATATATGTAAAAGTTGTATGCATGTATGTGTCTCGCCACAGATGTATGGCCGGTACACGAAGGATCTTGGCGAGTATGCAAAGGAGGAGGCACGCCGGCTGCGCAATGACAAGCTTCTGCGCAACAATTTCGACAAGGTACGCGCTCAGAAATTCAGCAAATCAAGACAAGGTCCGTTTACCCGTAAGCTTATCACCCTATTGGCCTTTGCCTGGAAGCACACTGGTGCACGCCTTGGGGAAGACTGGGTCTTCCTTGCGCTACTTGGCATCATTATGGCCTTCATCAGCTATGCCATGGATCGTGGAATTTCAATGTGTAATAACGGTCAGTCTTTTATATACTTTACTATTGATTTATGTAGACATATTGTACATTTATGGTAAATAAGTGGACGAATTACTTTTATCCTAAGATTTTATAAGTGTGTTATTAGTTTTGTCTGTAGAAAATTTGTTACACATACGTCTAAGCCTTTTTTAACTTGATAACTTAAATTCAATGTAGATAGTTTTTTTTATTTGCTGTTATCTCATAATAAATAAGGTAATTTAAGGTTGATTCAATAAATTTTTACAATGAACACGAGTCAATTAAAACTAGAAAACATAAAATATTTATGAAGTACCTATCAACTTGATAAATCATTAAAAAATACAGTTATTCACTCCGAGGGTTAACAGATATAGATGGGTCACGTGGTACCCCCCTTTCAAACAGTGATGACGCTTTAGCATTGTAATATACAGAAATATGACAGAAATTGTATGTACGTATATTTTTATTGGCAAAAACTTAACTGTGTTTCATATTAATATGTAATTAATTATATGTTTTACTTAATATCTAGAAGTTTTCATCACAAAAATCATACTTTAAATACAAGAAAGTTACAATAAACGTACTCGGGTATGACGGGGATTGAGAACTCTGCGGACGTTTTCATGTTATTAGTATATCTATATCAAGAACTAATTCCTTTCACAGATACAAAAGTGGGGTTCATTTGTTCCTTCGTACATCATTTATACACCTTGGCCGACTTTAAACACTTTTTTTTAACGGGGAAAATCATAGAACCTAACTGTGCTACTTCACCCCGAATTTTTACATGTAACAACGCAACAGTAAGCGTGATAAGGCATTTTTCAAAAAAGTATCCATCCCAACAAGCATTAGGCGTCCTCACTTTTAAAAATCGTCTGCCACCATGCGAAGCACTCTTTATCCCCAGCACGCCAACCCTTCGAGCAAATTAGGAAATGTTAATGAAAAAATTTGCTACCAGTAAGTTGGTAGAAACTTTTTATATAATTTGTAGATAATTTTGATTTTCATCATTATTTTGAATGTGTAAAAATAGTGGATACACATTCTCCACAAAAATCAGATTTTACAGCTTAGAGTATATAAATTCAAATTGAACCTAAAATTGAAGCAAAAACGTTAAAAATTATCAAAAATCTTGTCCTATCTTGTGCTTGTATTTATATTTAAATTTTTTTCAAAACGTACCAGAGAAGAATAAATACAGCATTAAAGAATAAATACACCTTTTTTTGTCACGCTGATGGTGTTATTTGACGTTCTAGTATGGTGTCAGTAATGTTGTACTTTCATGAAAATTCTGCTAGTGCAGACTATCCACTTCCTTACAAAATTCTACTGATTTTACGATTACGATTACTGTATGGTGTCGATTGTTTAAGGGAGTATTTCCTTTATGTGTAATAACTTCAAGATTCTTATGTTATTCAAAATGTAGGTAAACTATGGTAAGACAAAGCTTGAGTAAAAATTTCAAGACTGTTCACAGCTTTGAAAGCGAGTTATTAATAAAAATGTATTTTTCAATTCACCATGGTATCTAATGGGTGCACAAGTTTTTTGCCTCTTCATCTGTTGATATCTCAATAAATAACGTCAAGATTAAAGTCACATTGTTTTATGAGGCGAATATATATACAAGGATAACATTATTGTTCTTTAATTAACCATTTAGTGGATATGAAAGTACTTATAAATGAAAAAACAAGTAAAAATCTAGGTTAAAACTCACATTTACATGTATACAACGCATTGGACATAAAAAGCTTACAAGGAGTCATAAAAAAGTGTTTGCTAGGCTAGTTATTGGTTATTTCAAAGTCCTTGCACTCTAAATACTTTACACTTTTTTACTTCGTTTTGATCAGTTTTTATTTGTGACACTACAATTTTCTCAGGTTTTTATCTTTGAATGCTTAATTGAACTCTAAATTATCTCTGCTTCTTTGAAAACAGCAATCTTTAATACTCTAAAAATTCTGCGTGCCATACCGTTTTTACAAGAGATCGTATAGAATATTTCCCAAAAATAGTTAGCATCAAAAGTTTTAAACTAAATTTTCAAATTATACACAGTCTCTATGTACTGTACACAACTACGTTTTTATACGTAAGAATCTAGTTATGAGCAAATCACACCACCAAGTCTTTTCAGGGGTTATTTTTTTGTACTCGCCAATTTAATTAACTTGCACATTTAAGTACTAAAAACTAAATTACTTCTGTCAGTTTTCTATACCATTCCTAAAGTAGTTGAAATCATTATTAGAAAACTTTGAGTCAAAACACTTTGCATGCTCATTCAGATTAAGATATCTATGTTATGGATTGCGGGATCAGCTATGTGATTATGTATTGATGGCCTAGACGAGAACTATGCTCTGCTTCAAAGCCTGGAGAAAGACCATACCTTTTCCTTAAGTCCAGGTGAAAGCTTCACCTGTTGTCTTAGTCTGGACAAAAACTGTATTTTGGGATCCCAAATAAAGACTGTGCTCTTACATGCATAACTTTTAACTAATTATGAATCTACTATTTTAACTCATAGATGAAAATAATCGAAAACTGATATTTTTTATGATTGTATAAAAAAAATTTTTCTGCCCTGTAAATACATTAAACTAAAATTGTTTTCTTGATTTAATCTTAGAGTAAGCTGTCACAAAATATTTTCGTGGTTGTGTCAGAACAGAAAAGTAATCAACATCGTGATGCAAAAACATACTTATAGTTCTTATTCAAGCTAAAAAAAGGCCCTGGACTAGAAAAACCAGAGGACAGTGGGTGCTTAGGTACCCAAGTAAGAAGTTATAATTCTACAAAATTATATGGCAAATAATACATCTAGATAATAATTATAAATAGAAATATATCTATCATGAAACAATACTGTGTACAAAGTTGGTGCGATTATCGTTAAGAAAAGTATATCTAAGTTAGCTGGGTGTGGTTTTATTAAATATTTTAATATTTAATAAATAAACAATTATATACAATACATACATTATTGCACAATACAACACAAACAATATGAAGGCTGGCCAGTACAAGACTGTGCACTTTCATCGAAACTGCCAATGGTTTCATAACAAGTGCTTACTTACTGCCTACGCTGATTACATCTGTAACGTCACGCTCACATTTATCACATACGTTGACACACTTATTTCTAGTCCATATTTAATATTCAAAATATAAATGCATCTTAAAAATTAAGACAAACCATCCTGTATTATCACTTTCTTCGATAGCATAGTAGTACATGCCAGTAAATGTTGTTTCAGGACATTCATGGTACATTGGTTTTTATAAAAGATATTATTAAAGTATCAAATGTATTCTAAAAATATTTCTAGAAGTTCCCAAAATAAATTGCAGATTGTTCAACCGTACCCTCTTTCTTACGTATAATTTTAAAAATTTGCAGTTTAACGTGTAACCTTGTGGAAAAATCACTTACAATCGTATTTATAAGAGCTGTATTATACCCCCAATGTTTGTTTGTATGAACGATTACTTTTAGATAAACCAGTTTAATTTTAAAATAGATCTATAATTCCTTTTTTTTTTAGTACCTTAAAAAAGAAGGGGTCAAGAATACGTCAAAGCGTTCATGTAAGCTTATCCATATGAGAAAAATAATTTCCAGCGTTGCTACATATATTTGCGCTCCTTCTACCTCTCTAAATTTTGTTCTCAATTACAAAGAAAAAGTTATGAAAGAAAAAAACCGAACAAAAATTAATTATTGTATTTACACAGTACGGAAATTTTTTTTTTAAATATGAAATTATAAAAAAGTATAAAAATGTGTAAGCAATAATTTATTTATTTTACTAGTAACAAATAAATGATAAATCAATGAATGCTTATTAATACATATAAAAGCTGCTCTGCTAATATTTATACTTATTTCCAAATTGTTTAAAAATACATGTTCAAAAAAATATTTTTTATCAAATAATTTATTTATTCAATGTAAAATAAAACTCAATAAATAAATACACAATAAATAAGAATTTACATTGAAAATAAGTGACGAACTGTATCATAATATGTAGTAATCACATTTCTATTACCAGGCCTATTAGTAGTAGAGTGGGTAAGGGTCTCAACGTCTCAACCAGTATACAAGAGGACGGTGGTTCGAATCTCTTTCGAAACTGTTTTTTTTTGTTTTTGTTTTTTTTTTTCATACATATAGTTAAGCAGACACACCGCACAGTTCTTGCTTGAGTTTGTCAAACTTTTAGTGACTGTAATGACAGCAAGCACTGATTGACATGGGATAAAAAGGTATTTACTAATAATTCAATTCACGATCTGTCTTACGCTTTATGTATAACCATTAAATGCTTACTTTTGTTAGATATTTAGAAATATCTACAAACTATGTACTTTTGATGCCCTGATGGTCCCCTGTGTTTCACTCAATCGGCACCATGGACACTGGTGCAAGTCATTTTATCCCCTCCAGATATATTCTCGGAGTGAATACGATTTTTTTATACAACGTGTGTAAGGAACTTGATTTAGAGTCATCTATTGTAGCTCTGTAAGGACCTAAGTATTAACATATACTTGCACAAGTGTGTTGTTGCACTGCACACGAGCTATAACTGTTGTAAGACATGCTCCTATTAACGATATACTAAAGAGTTACAATGCGATGTAAAACGTTTAAGAATCAAATACATTTTAACTTTCACTTTTTTCATCCAACAAAGCCATAAACTGTGGAAATTATATTTTCGAAATAATTCCCAACGAAGGTAAGAATAAAAAAACATAAATACAGGAAAAAACAGGACGTAAAGTAAAATGTCATAATTCACAAGTGTCTAAAATATGTTATTTTTCTAAATTTTTTATTTTAGTTTATTTCCATAAATTTAGTTAAAAGTGACTAAAAATCGACAACCATCAAGTGAGCAAAGAGTGTACAGAGCCATCTTCAGTTTTCTTCTAAGAAATTGTATAAGTTGCTTTTCTTGGATAATTTTATATTTATTTCTGTTTCATCGCAACGTGTTAGCATTTTCTCGCATAACTGTCTTTGTGTTTGTCTGAATCACTAAATTAAAGCCACGTGCTGCATAAATATTCACATGCTGTGAGCACTCATGGCAAACATCCACATTCGCGGAACCGTGGTACGAAGACAAAAAGAAAAACAATATGGGTGCATACTTACACGTACAGGCTTACACTCCTACACATGCACATCTATACGTCAATTTAAAAAAGGTCGTTATTTTCTTTTGTATCGACCGTTTTTTTTCTCTTAGGGGGCTTTTTTGCAAGAGTGTCCTCTTTTCAACCATAAATTATATCTCTGACACTGGCTCATAAATCATATGTTTGTATTTCATTTTCACCCCAACCAATCCTATCCTTCTACAATTAACATAAATTTTGTCAAAGATTGATTTCCATTTATTCATAGTAAATTAGTTTTATATTGAGCTGCTAAAGTGTTGTATTTATTATATCAATTATATAAATTTTATATAAATATTATATAAATTATATAACTATTATGTAAATGATGAATTTGTTTCTTCTCGCATCATTGTAAAGTTTTCTCGTGCCTGTTTGTATTTGTATCACGGTTTCCAGAGCTTATTATTGATTTATCAATCAGTTGGCTTAATTGACTTAACATAGTTATTAGGGTAGCATAAAATCCCTATGCCACTATTCATTATATTCTACTGAGAAGTTTGTGGCACATTCAGCTTAAATTTTATACACGTATGGTTATTACTAGATAAAGACTGTATAAAGGTAATAAGATAACATTTCTCATATGAGAATTTTATTTAATGTATATCTTACGTTTACAATGTTTGTAAATTTATATTGAAATATTTGATGCATTTTTTGTTCGTAAATAAATTCTCGAAAGACTTAAGAGACAACTGACTTTTTGATATAATTTATGATCAAAAGTCCAAAGAACTATTTGTCATCAATTCATTAAACTGAAAATCCCATATAAAACTCATGTTAACAAATACATATTTCCTCAAGTTGGATCATGAAAATTGTAATAACTACATTTTTTGTACATTTGTTGTATGTATGTGTAAAACATAATGTTTGTTCAATTTTCTGCCGCATACAAAAAGATTTCATACTCTTCTTTATTATGTATTAGTAAATGTAAACTCAATGAGGTTTGTCTCTCAAATTTGTACTAAGAAATTATGAATTCTCCATGACTCTAATATTTCCTTACAAGTCTCATTATATTAGCAATTTCAAAATAAAGCAGTAATATAAGCTCTAACAACAACTCTTATCCTAAAGAACAGTTTTTAGAACGTTTCTAAACGTGATATATAATTAAAGATAAAAATGTTTATGGAACAAGCATTCATTATCTCACTAGAGCTAAATATTTTTTTCAGTGTTTAGTGTTGTAAAAACATCTATGATAGAAAAATCTATTAGTCCTTAACTTAGTAACTAAAAAAAATTACTACTGCTATAGTTATAAGTCTACATTTTGTCGTACATTGTATTAAAATGTCATGAATTAATTGTGGCTAATACTTAATTTTTCGGGATTCATCACTAAATCTACTATGACTTTGGAGAGAACTGAACAGACTCTAATAAGTGATTGTAAAACAATACGTTTTTTAATTTATAAAAACACTTTATTATATTTATAAAAAAAAACGTCTAACTTAAAACGCTTAAAAAATACCTACACAAGATTTATGCACTTAATTAGTTATAACGACTGTAAATGTATTCCATCAGAAATATACCCTTAGAGTAAAGTGAGCCGTAAATGCTAAAAAACTTTTCACAATTACTCAACATAAACATATATAATAGTAATCTTGTTCCCCCTTTTATTAAAAATTTTTCAATTTTATATGTTAGAAATTTGTGGATTTGTAAGGTATATATCAACTACACTTTTGCAATCATGTAATACATTATGCACGGATGCATTTAACACCATATTAAAAATAAGAAAAAAAAAAGAAATTGAAGAAAGGGATTAAACTTCCTTTGTTCATGACCACAAGCTGAACTTATCAGTATGGCATGCTAGTGAGTCTACGGTGTAACAATTTATGTTACCAATGGCGCAACGATTGGTAAATTAATACTACAAATCAATAACGAAAAAAGGACTGAGAAGAAAAAAAGATTAAATTTTCTCCTTTTTCTGAAAAGTAGCGTTGAGCCAAAGTATAAAACGCCGAACGCTGATGCTCTAGTGGTTTTTTTATTTAAGGGCCCTAAAGTCGAAAGCACTAATAATTATACTTGAAGCTAGTAACAAATTCTAACGTGACGGAAGATTCCAGCCCTTTATCACCACACAGGCTCCCATTTACGGTGATACTTGACGGTGGTGGATAGAGCAAGCGACCTCCCAATCGTTCCAAAAATAGGAACCTTATTTGTAGTAAGACTAAAATAACGATAATCTTACGATTGCAAACCTCACACAAAAACTCGTATCGCAGAACAGCCATTTTTATAAATTTGCATAACCTCGATAGATTTCATCTGTATCGCAATTTGCTCTATATAGTCATTTCTGTCTTATAAGTTTTTTAATTCCGTAACCATAACAACATTATATCACTTGAGTAAATACAAGCGCCCACTTTCTGATTTATCTATATTTCCTCGCATCCCATTGCCCATACATACTTTTTTTTACTAACTCGTTAATTTATATACTGCTTATGTAACTAATGCACTCAGAGAAATTTTTTATAAATTTTATTGTAAATGCCCATAAAAATTACCGTGTGGAACGGTAAACGTGGGACTAGATCGTCACACAGAACTTTTTACCTAACCTTAATAATTTTTACCGTTACGCCCAGTAAAAATCATCGGGCACCCAACAACAATTCCCCTAACGACTTATGAGCCAAAGTTCACTGAAGGTAAAACAGAGACCACAGTTAATGTATTTGTTGTCAGTACAAGATGCGATAAAATAATTTTTTTTTAGAACGAAGTTCTATATATCGCGTGCTTGTGGGGCTGCAATTTTAAAAACGACAGATTTCTATGAAACGGAAGTCGCTTACCGAAAGTCTCTTCTTTCTCATTTATCTTATTTCCCCCCTTACCCCATCACCCTCACTATCAGTCCCCTACACACTTCCCCTCACCCTGTCTCTTCTAACCGTGCTGTGCTAGTCTCCTGCACACCTCCTCTCATCACTTCCCGTTTTGCCTCGCCCCACCATTTACACTTCACCATCAAAGCACACACACCAAGTAGATAATGTTTCATTCAATCATGGTTTTTTTTCCCTACAATAATTTTTAATCAACTTGAAATTTTTTTCTTTTACAAGTGAAAAAAAAAAAAAACACTATCCAAAAGATTTGAGCCTTCGACCTTCTGCATACGAGCCGAGTATCTTACCCACTCTGCTACGAGCGCCCCCAACATAGATATTTTGGTTTCTTCTACTTACACGGTGGTTCGTAACTGAATTTTAATTAAAATATTAATTTACTGATTATGAATTAATTTGATTCGATGATGATATGTTATATTAGTTACCTAATTAATTTTACAATTAACAATTTTTTTTTTTTTCATAATTATTTTCCAAACTTAAACACAATTTTTGTGAAGCAGTAGCTTATCCATACATTAATAAATATTTATTCAATTTTTATTAAGCTGTAAATTTTTATATAATTATTAAATAATTATTTTTACAATTTTTTCATAATTTTCACAATTTCCCAACTTTTTTCCGACAGTCTTACATTTTTTTCATCATTTTTCTATTAATGGTTTATTCATACGAGGTTCTATGAATACAGTCATTAATTTTTATTGCGTATTTTTTTTTCATAATTGTTATCTTCGAGACTAAGGTGATTTTTTTGAATTAAAAACGTTCATCACGTTGAGCGGGGGGAAAGTTTAGAAAGGTAGAAGGAGCGCAAACATGTAGCAACGCTGGCAATTGTTTTTTTCATATGGATTTACCTATATATGCGCTTTTACTAATACTTGATCCTTTTTTTTTATTTTATTAAAAAACAACTTATTTATTTATTTTAATTATTAATGAATTATTATTAATTATAAATTAATTATTAGGATTAATTTCAAAATTTTATAGGTTTATATAGTAGTCATCTATCATACTGATCATTGGGAGCTTTTAACAGATCGTTTCCTTATATTTTTTTTAATTATAAAACGCATCCTCAAAAAAAAGTATAACATGTCTTTTACTGCACATAAACTAGTTTTACAGAAAAACGAAAAACGTAGTCGTAGCTTATCAGAGATGGTCGTAAAACTGTTAACGATATATTTAGCGTGAAAAAAAAAAAAAAAAAAAAAAAAAAGAAAATGAATTTAAAAAAAAAAGTAATGAAATGAAAAATAAAAAAAAAAAAATTAAAAAAAATCAAAAGAAACACATTAAAAAAAAAAAAAAAAAATACAATAAGAAAAAAGAGACAAAAAAAAAGGATATTAAATAAAAAGTCATGGGACCCACGGTAAGAACGAAGTTCTTTAAACATAAAATGAGTATAAAGAAACACAATTTCTCAGGTAACTAGGGGGTCGTGAGACCCAGAGAAAAAACGAATCTCTATAAGAATAGGTACTGCATTCATGTAGTTGAGTAAAGCAATAACTTGGAAAACAAAGAAAAAAATAAAAAATAAATTAACATTAGTTCAGAACTCACAATGGCTAAACTTCGTGAGTACTGTATTTATACACGACGTTCTCACGAAGTTTAACCACTGTGAGTACTAAACAAGTTTTTTTTTTATTTTATTCGTTTTTCAAGTTTTTGTTCTATTTAACAACATGAATGCAGTACTTATTTTTATAGAGCTTCGTTCTTTCTATGGGTCTCACAACCCCCTTGCCACAGGCAAGCAGCCTCTCACCAACTTCCGAGCTCAGACGGCTCTTTGAATACGCACACACACTTTCGACACACCTTTTTAACAGTTCTGTAGTTTCCCGCCATCCCAAATACATTGGCTCACCCGCGATTGAAGCGATCACGCCCACCAAGCTCTCCTCCACGACCCAAACGTCTTTCTCTCGGACAACCTGATTCTCGCTCTCACGTACGCGTTTCTCTTTCTTCTGCTTTATTATCACTCTCTCTCGCTATCTCACTCTCTTAGTAAGGTCAACCCTTCGTTAACACTTCTTACTCTTCTCCTCAATCGCAAATAAATCCACAGTACCTTCAACCACACACACTCATCCACACACCCGCTTCTTACCCTTACCCTTGACATGTCCTACACCAATGTCACCTTGGCGCCACATACTATGTTCCTTTTCCTTACTTCTTTACTGTTCGCTAACCTTACCTCGTACTGCGCGAAATACCTTGAGACCACCATCTCCAGGAAAGGTATCAGCGTCGTGTCCTTCCGATGTCACCCACTGCCATTTTGACTCTCGTAATTGCGTAGTCCCCAGCCAGGCTGCAGATGTTGCTTCCCGTAGATCGCCATGAGCTAGTGATGGACGTAGGTTGGACGACATCTCGATGGGGCACACGATTTACATCCTTTCCTCTCGAAGGCCCGTTTATGAGTTATTTCAGTATCCCTGCTCACGTCCTACTGCCTTGAAATCTCTTCTATCTCTTCCTTTCCCCTACTTATCTTATACAACCTAGCTCGCACACGTCTCGTTGTTTCCCTTAAAAACACGTATACACACACGCACTCCCTATTCCTGGTGCATTACAATTTTACGAAGAATACGGTACAAAATACAATTAATAACAAAGATAATCGCTACAAATTGACAAACCATGTATTTTCCACCAACCTACAAATTCATACCAAAATATACACATATATATACCCGCACACACAGTATTAACGTTAACATTACTTATGGTCCTTTAATTACACATTTCTTCTTATAATTCTCGCTTTTCCCGCTCGCACTTCTCTTTGCTCGTCTCACTGGCTATATTTTTCGTCATACTTTCCTCTCTCCTTGCATGAAACATAATGAAAGACAAATACACGTACACAGGGCAGTAAAACGAGCCTAAAACATCAAATTTTATATTGAGTCGAGTTTTGGTGTTTTTCAGCTTAAAATTAAATATGACCTCGTCATACAACGGTTCCTCAGAAAAGGGGGGAGTAGATGAGTCTCTCACATTAAAATCTCTCTATATACAATTAATAATACGAAAAATAAAATTTATGTAGTAAATTAAAGTCATACATGTATGTATGTACTTATGTACCCAACCATTTTAAATAACGATATCAAAGACGTGGTGTTGCTAAGGTAGGATACCCACTCGGTGGCAAGAAATTTAGATGTCTAGTATACATTGATATCCTACTATGCTAACCCTGAATTTAGTGCGTCTTGAACGTGAGCACTTTAATGTCACTATTTCAATTAAGATTTGTAATAAATAAACTAATTATCACCAATAAATTTTATTATTTTTTTTAATACTTTCAATGTTTAGAATAAATCGTCTAACACAGCTGTAATAGTACCAACATAAACTGACCAGTAGGATGAAAAATTCTTATTATTTCTTCGGAGTGCCTTGAATAACAAGCTGTAAATCTAAGCCTCATTTAACTCAGCGATTTTAGTAGTAAATAATAATTATACATTAATAATCAGTTTTTAAGAAATAGTAAAATAAGAAATTTTCGATGCGTATAATTACTTAGTGTTTCATCTTAAAATTTTGTTACAAAGAGTCATTTATTGTATGTAATTAACTTAAAGAAAAAACTGCTGACAGTGATACAATAAAGTGGTTTAATAAAAGAAAGGAAAAGAAAAAAGCATTAAAAATGAGAATCCTGTTACTGTATTTTTTCAGAAAATGTATTTCAATCGGTGAATTTACGAATGACTTTTAAAAATACCTTAACCTCTGCCCATATTGATATATTCAAAACATCTTGATATAAGCAACTTTAAGTAGAAATTTAGCAAGACCATTGTAGATTACCGTTGCTATAATTTATAGATTCTGTTTCTATCCAGAAATCTCTAATATAAGTGATATCTATTGCTATTAAGTTTTTTAAAAATAAACTTATATAAATGGTGTTTTTCTGAAAAGTTATGACATCCCTATGAAAATAGCTAGTAACAAAACTAAAATGTTAGTTTGGTTTTATGAGTTAAGTTCATATTTTGTAAGGAATTTCTAAGACACTGGCAACGAATAGTGTTTTTCCTAATGAATCTGCATAGCCTGGAAAGTTTCTAAAATCCAAACGTAAAAACGGTCAAGTTTTTTCTGCACAACACACATTTAGTATGACACTCGTATTATAATATTGTTTAGTACTCGTACTTTAACAAAATCAAACTAAGTAAAATTGACTTTTGCTTTAACATTTTCATATACTTTTGATATAGCAAGACATAAATATATTTAATGTGTATTTAACATGAAGTATCAGTCAAAAGCTAACATTACTTAGTTTGATATGGTTTAAGTATGAGTACAGGACAGTATTACTTAACGACTGTCATATAAAATGTATGTTGCACAAAAAAAAACTTTACCATTTTTATATCTGAATCTCAGAATTTTTCAAGGCTACAGATTCATCAGAAAAAATACTATTTATTGCTTGTGAATGAGGGCTTCAGAAATTCCTTAAAAAATATAAACTCAGCACATCAAATTTACCTAACATTTTAGTTTTGTTAAAAACAACTTTTATGGATGTATATCTTCCTATATTATATAGTCGTGAGAGTTAGAGTGAGGATTTGCTCCCCCCCGCTCCTCCCCCAGCTCCCCCTCAGTTCTCCCCCAAAATAAGGTAGTTAATATTTTATTTTCTTGCATTTTTCGAGTAATCTTACTTTTTTGCCAGCTCACCCCTACTTCCCCCACCTCCCCCAGCTCCCCTCCAGATCACCTCCCTACTCACCCCAGCTCCCTCCCAGCTTCCCCATGTATAATGTAAATATATTCGTAAAGCCTTATGTATTAACTGTTACAAGTAGTCTAATTTTCACATATAATTTTATTTGACCATAACAAAAAATTTTGTTACAATTATTTTTTTAAACGTTTTTTTCATGACTTTTTAAATGTCTCTGTAAGTGATAATTTCTTTTGAAACTTTCTTCGCATTGAATACACTTCAAATTTTTTTTAATGTTTTGGCATTCTTTTGTGTGACGCAAATAGTTTTTCTTGTCTAATATTATAATGCTACACAGATCACGTACAAAAAATTTTTTATTGTGAATTTTTTCGCGATGATAGACACTCTTGATTTAAAAATTTTGAGTTAAATTTGTCACACTGATAAAATTTTGCATCCATGATGGTGTATCTAAAAACATATTACAAAAAACGGATTGTTTATGATTACATAAATCTGGGTACTAGACTGTACTGCTATTTGCTTTTTTGATTAAAGAGAAAATTTGCAAGAAAGTATACAAATAGTAATGAGCTATAGAATAGTTTTTTTGTTACTCTAAAATTTCATTCCAAATAATGTTTTTAATTTCAAATTTGTTTTCTGATTCAATTTGAATAAAAATTTTGTTGGGCTTTTACGTCTAGACAATGCAACATATAATTGCCCATGACAAAATAATGGTTTTTTAAGGTATACTCCTAAGGAATCAAAACTTTGACCTTGAGATTTATTAATAGTCATAGAAAAAGCTAAGGTAAATGGAAATTGTTTTTTGTACAATGTAAATGGTAGTGAAGAAGAATTGTTTGTTTGTAGTGTTATTTTTTGAAGAAAGACTTTATTTCCTTTTTTTTCACCTGTGATTATTTCAGCTTCGATGTTGTATTTAAATAATTTTGTAATTCGTAATCTTGTACCATTGCAAAGTCCTTCAGATATGTTTAAGTTTCGTATCAACATAACAATAGCGTTAATTTTCAAATTCGATTTATGTGGAGGAAGACCTTTTTTAATACTATTTAAATATTCTGTAGTGAAATTAATATAAACATTATCGTCTGATTTATCTACTCCTTCGTGAGTTGCTCTATCAATACTATAGTACGTTACTAATGTTTCTATCATATAATTAAAAATTTTTTTGTTTAAAAAATGAGTGTATTCATTGTGAGATGTTAATATAGCTTTACTTATAAAAGAATCATCATTATTATTGAAAATTATAGAACATACATAATTTGTTTTCAAAGTTGAGGAATTATAAAAGTTCTAATTTTGCCTTCTCCTATATCCAGTAGCAATGAAAAACATTTTTTATTAATTGAACATATATTATTTTTTAAATGAAAAATATCAAATAAAGCCTAAAAATTGGAAAATTTTAAGATTTCTTGAACAATAGTAATTTTGCTTCCGTTTTTTACTACTGGGAGAATTTGACGAAAGTCTCTACCTAAGATTATTATTTTATTTCCAAAAGGTTTATTACTACTAGATAAATCTTTTAAAGTCCTATCAACAATTTCTAACGCTTTTTTCGGTATCATAGAAGCTTCATCCCAAATAATTACTTCTACATAACGTAATTTTTGTTTATCTGGCTAAAAAGGAAGAATACACTTTTTATGGTGCTTAAGTCTAAAGGAAGTCTGACAGTTCTGTAAATGGTCATTCTCTTTGAGAGCAAAATAGAAGCAATACCTGTCCAAGCCATTGTAAGAATTTTTTTTTCAGTTGATATAAAATAATAAATTAATGTTTTGTATAAAAAAGTTTTTCCAGATCCACCAGGACCATCGATGACAAAAATTTTTTTTTCAAGTTTTATTATTTCTTGAAAAATCGACGTTGATCATGAGTGAGTTGGGAAAACATTTCATGGAATTTATGTTTACAAAATATTCTTTAATTATTGTCAGTATTGATATTTTTTATTATCGTTTCTGTTGGTTCTGGTAAACTGAAATCTTAACAAGACATATTTTTAGAATTAAAAATTTCGTTTGATTGTAAAAGAGCTTTATTTTGATCATCTTTACAATCTTCAATGAAAAATTTTTGTATTTGTTCCAATTGATATTACCAAAAAAATTTTCAGTCATAATAAACCATGTGAAAAATTTTTGTAGTTGAAAAGATAGCATAACGTTACATGCTTCTTCAAAAATTATATCGTTTTGAAAATCGTGTTCTACTTATCCTATAGAAATAGCTGTTATTAGTCAGAAAAAATAAAAGTAATTGTTAAAATTTCATATCATTAATTTTAATCAATATACATTTATCACATTTATAAATTTTAAGTAACAATTAATATAATTCCGGTTTTTTTCCATACTTCGTAAATCTAATTTGCAATTACGGGGGTTGGTGCGCAGAGCGCGCAGGGGGCATATATAGCTATAAGAGCTCAGAAATATCTATTGACACATACAGGATAGACAGCTCATTTAAAAAAGGGAGCCACTAGAAGAAATAAGCTCACCAACAAAAAGTCAAGAACACATCTTTCTGTCCATATAAACTTTACCACTTTTATTTGAAATTAGCAGCTTGTTCTTTATATTTTCTTAAAAGCAGACCAGTAATCATTCTCCCGCGTAGAAAATTTATTCCCGAGTATTTTTAAAAAATGCTTTAGTCTTCTGAATTCTGTAAAATATACTTCAACATATTATTTTCAAACTTACAATTAATTTTATCATTTTTTAAGGCTTTAAAAAATATTTCTACAAACCTTATTTTGAAAAAATTACACTTATAACACAATAAAAGGGGGGGTTGGCACGCGTAGCGCGCAGGAGGGCGGAGCCCTACTAGTACACACACACACACACACACACACACACATATATATATATATATATATATATATATATAGACGTATATTGTTCTATAAAATTAGATGACTGATAAAACCATACGGCTTCTGAAAAAGTCGTACAGAAGTTTGGCTTGAATCTGGGCTACTGAGATTCCGCGTACAATACTATCATGCTTAACTACTTGGCTATGACGAGATGGTTCATATTATAATACGAATCGTCTACATACCCTACTAATTGTTCTTTTTAACTTTGTGCTATAAAATTGACCTTACAATTTTTTTTTTTTAATTTTCATGCCAATGTATTAAGTGACAACTATTTGTATGTCAAACAATATCTTCGAAGTGTAGTGTCAAGCATATGATCTACAATAATTGTTTTAATCATGTTACATCTGCCAATGTCAGATGTTTTTTTTACTGTTTTACACACAATTTTAACTGAGTACGTTGACATCAAAATTATTTTAAAAAGATTGCAAAGTCAATTTTATAAGATGTATTAAAGAAAAATCATAGTATTGGTACGATATGTAGATAATTCGTATCTTGGAATGTCTTATTTTGTCAAGGCTAAGTGATTTAGCGTGCTGATGTCGCACGTAGGATTTCAGTACAAAAGCCGAGGTTTAAAACCAATAATATGCGACTTTTTTCAGAGGTCGCTTATGTTCATCAGTCGTATAGAGGCATAGTTCTTAGTTTTAACGTATTTTTTAACTTAAATTTTTTAATAGTTTTTTCATTATTGCATTATGTAAGGAAAATTTTTGCTTGGACAAACATTAACTAAACCTAATGAGATAATAAACAAGAGTTAAATATTTCAGTAAGACTCCAAGTTTGGGATTTCTTCATAGCCCATGTTTAGCTAACGTTTGGCTAATCATGAAAGTTTTCAGAAAGTTTGACAAAATGTAAGAATTCTTTTGTTGATTACAACAAATAAAATAAGAACGAAATACAATTATTTAGATAACTAAGATATCTAAACATTAACTAACAATTTTTATTTTTATAAACCGAAAGTGTTTTTTTTTTTCGTTTTTTTTTTTTGCCTTTCATGAATAACATGAAAACTATGACTATCATAAGCTGACTAAAAGTTTATGCACTTAAAATAACGGACAAACCTAACAAACTATCTCTTATATTATGAAAGGAACTGTAGACAGGCTGTAAGAGAGCTTATCATCTGCTTCACCTAAATAACTATATAATATAGGAAGATATATATGAGAAGCTCATATCAAAAAGTAAGTAGAAGAGCTGCTCGGCACGTTACTGCAAACGTGTTGCAATAGCTGTTTTTTCGTAGCTTTACGTCATTTTTAACGGTCATAAGGAATAAATCTCGCTTCTTGTAGATTAAGTGCATAAGTACACGTTAAGTGAAAAGCTGATCAAGGAGCAAGAATAAGAACTCTAAAATGTTTGATTTTATTTTGGGCAACGTTTCTTTGGTCTCAACACCAACCTCACTAAATTTTTTAGTTTTGTACAAGATTTTTACTCTAGTAACCTGCTTCAAAGTTATTTTTACCTAAACAATGTATAATTTCAAATTTAATTGTGACATATACAAGGTGAGATTATCCGATTTTTTATCTGTTTTGGGTTTCATACTTATTTTGTCTATTGATTTGTGTTTTCAAGGAACTTTAAAATGTTAGCCTATAAACCAGTGTTGCTACTGTTCTGCAGATTCTTTAATTGCGGTACATTATAAGTAAATCGATGTACTCTGGTTTTGATTTATTTAACTTCCTTAAAAGATATGCTACTTGTTGTTTGGTTTTGGAATCTTCATGTAATTGTTGCTGTTTTAGTATACCATTAATACCTCGTAAGCTTACATTTGTATGTGAGTAAGGTGCACGGTGGCACAGTCAGCTAGGTTGTAGATTGGCACGTGGGAGACCGTGGTTCGATTCTTAAAGCACTATGATGTAAAAAAAAAAATTGTATATAAGTAGATTGGTAGGTAAGGATCAAAAATAGCTAAAACTAGTAGTTCACAGAATAAATTTTCTTAGTGTTCAAAGGCTTTTCATCACTCTTTAGACAAAATTATTCCTTGTCCTTATCTTAACAAATTATGCAATGGTTCTTGAATTGAAAAACTGAAAAGCACGCTTTTTGCACGCACTAAAAATAACAAAATAACTCGGACATTTAGTTTGATGACTCAAGAGTTTTTCCTTTGCCAAATCTTCATCAGATCGCTGATAAACATAAAAAATTTCAGTTCATGATGAACGATAAATAATTACCTGTGCAAAATAGTTATAAGTAGGTAATCTTCTTTATTGAATATTTACTATGATTTATTGTGAAAGAAAGCCTGGAGCAATTTGTCCAATCAGAGTAAAGACTACATAAACGATACTACATAAAGAAAAAGTTGCACTGGCTGGGAATTGAACCGTGGTCTACTACATGCCGACCGACGACCTAACCAACTGAGTCACCACGCGCTGAATGTGTGTATATGTATATTTGCACTTACAGGTACAATGCAGTATACCTATATAGAGAGCAGTGAGAGGGATAAGGAGAGGAAGCAGTATAACCATCATGAAATAATAACAAAGCGTGGTGAAGTGCAGCTAAGTGGCAATTCGAGCTTAGGGTGAAGAAACAAAGTAGTATGAGAGCTGTTACTGTCATACCTTATTGATAATACATCGTAAGTATAACGATACGCTGATGCAGCCCGCTGGATCAGATTTTTGTTTTTCAACCAGCAGGCTGCTTGCTTTATTTCTAAGTCTTAAAAAAAATTATTATTAATAGAGAGAAAAGAAAGTCCTTATGAATTGTGTTTTTTTTATGTTTTACAAGATTTTCTATCGATTGGTCGATTGGGCATAGATTCAAGTAAATTTTTTTTTTTTCATCTAACAAAATTGATTCACTAACTTTTATATGATAATAAGTAATTTCGCACTTAGGCACTTAACTTCGACTTACTTCAAATTAAGCTAAGATACATTCTATTTAGTTTTGAGAATATTATTGTATACTGACTGCACATAACATAAGGAATAAATGTTATTGTTAGTAGCAAGTTAGACTATAAGATTCAGAAGTATACCATTACGGAGAGCTTTTTATGCCAGTTATTTTCTTTTTACTTTCAAATATACGGGTATATGAAGCATGTAACAAGAAGTTTTTTGCGACTACGGCGAAAACTTTTCGAATCGCTTCGTACTGTAATCAGAATACATGGAAAAATAGTTTTGAAGCATAATTGTGCCAGCTTTTTTATTATTTAACGAGTAGCAAAAATTAACCACATTCTTTCTTTAAATTTTTCTTACAACTTTTTTTAAGTAACATATTGAAAAAATAGCCAAAGATAATTTGTGTGTTATATCATAATCTATCGATCAATGTGGGTTAAATTATCTGAAACTTATATTTCACGAAGTTATACAGCAAAAAAGTGCAAAAATCACCCATCAAAATTTTTATTTTGCAACATTATAAACTTTTACACTTTTGAATGAAAACTCCTCAAAATTTGAAACTTGATGTCTGTTATAAAGATCTTTAACCACGTGCAACGGTTTTTGTCTAACATTTAAAATAATGTCAAAAAACGATTATTAATTTAAAAGTTAAATTGGTTGCCCTGAATCTCACAGTATGGCTACATCAAAATTTTTTAATAAATATTGTGATTGATACTAAAAACTTTCATATCAAAGAAAAATACTTTTCTTAAATTTGACCCCGATTTGTCATGTAATTTAATGTTGCTACAAAAAAAATACATATAACTCTAATGTTTTACAATTAACCATGTTGTAACCATTCTGACTTAATAGAGACGGTTGACCCTCCCCTCCCCAGAGGTCCATGTAGGGGGGCAAGGCTGTAATTAGATTACAGAAGGGTTGCGCCCGGTACCCTAAGGTGACGCTAGCGACATCATATTTTTTACCACCCCCATACCATTTAGCCCTCAGCGCGTATCCTACCTTGACTTAGGTGGGATCTTATAGACTCAAAATCCAATCTTCATGTTTCTCTCGTCGAACCTTGTTGATTGATACCCATGCCATAATAATTTGGTAAGAAAATGTGATTTCACATTATTTTCAGCAAACCCTTTTATCATATACCAAAATCATAGGGCTGCATTTCAAACAGCCAATTCACTACCTTGGGACGGCCGCCATGTTGGATTTACGTCACGTGATTTTTTTTTAATCCCATTTAGCAACCCCTTTTCTTTAATACCCATATCATGGGGGTGCATTCTAAATAGCCCGTTCACCATCTTGAATGGCTGCCATATTGGATTTAAGTCACGTAACTATGTTTTCCCTATTCCTGACAGCAAATCTTTTCATCTGATATCCATATCATGGGGATGGATTTCAAACAACCAATCCGCCAACTTAGGGAGGCTGCCATATTAAATTTGTAATAACGTTTCCTAGCTATTTGTGTATTGTCATCAGAGCTTCGAGCGTGTGCACAATTTCATCCTAATCGAAGACCAAAAAGTGGGTCAAATAAGGATTCCAAGAAAATTTGTTATGACCAGATTTGTTCAGGGTGTGGTCTTAACTGTTTTATTTAAGTGTTATTCGTGGGTCTCTTAGGGTAGAGCTCGTGATCTTTATTAATTTTTTTTATTAAATAATAGTCTTTATTTAAATAATATGGGTAATTTAAATTAATGTGTTTTTTTAATAAAGCAATTCGATGATAATTTGTTATTTTAAATACAATTTACTCGGGTCACTTTAACAAGGTTTGGCGTTAATTATATTGCTGATAAATAACTTACATCTATCACTGATTGTTGTTACTGCTGCTTCAGAGTTCCCTCATGCTTCGTGCGGTAACCTTCAGTGTTTTCTTAAACTACACGAATGAGTTCGTGGCCAGTAGGATTGTTCAATTTCTGTTTTCTTTGCTATCGCCAGAACCACTTTCAGCGGGCCTCCTTTGCTGTACCTCACTCCTTAGCGTAGTCCGATACTATCGATGTTCTTGATATGCACTCGAGTTGCCTTAGTCAACACGTTATGCCTTACGTGTATAAGGTACTCACGAGTTGTGAGAGTCAAGAGTTGACTAAGACCTTAGAGGATAGGTGACAGACGTGAAAAGAGAGATTTTTCGTCTTGATGGTGGGTTTTTATAGCATCAGAGCGAGTAAAAGATGCGTTTAGTTTAATTAGGTCAACCAATGAGCGATGTTCTTGCATACTGCGTTGACAGTACGACAGTAGGTTTACACGGTAATGTTACATGTTATGATTTTATATATTAGGAAATAACATTACAACAGTATTAATCACATTTTTCTGACCAGTGCGATTGAGCTTTTGGGTCAGTGACTATGAAAGCTCGCATCAGCAATATAAGAACGCCAAATACAAATTCAATTGTGACAGTAAGCTTACAAATTCCGAAATTAGCCTTCTGGGAATTTTACAATCAATTTTTAATGTAATGAAAAAGTGTGTTGATTACAAATTTTAAATTTAGTGTTATTAGAAGTGGGCAATCAATGCGCAAGTAAATTTTTCATTCATACATACAATACGATTTCGATTTCTACGTGCATTCTTACGAAGAGGCTGGCTGTACCAGATGTCAGAATATTATTGAGCATTCACCTTAAAGCTATTACACACACGCATGTAAGTAACGTATGAGCTCCTCTTGTCATATGAACTTGCTTTATATTCACAATACGTCTTATCTGAATTTGATGGATGGATAGCTTTTAGTTGAAATGTGATTCGTATCACTTCGGGATGTAACACTTACATACATGGTTAGTTACAAGTGAAGCTAGTAAAAGCGTGTCAATTAGTGATATTTTGGGTCATATTTATTATAAAAAATTTTTTTTTGTAAGTTTTGACAATTTTTTTTTTTTGATTCTTAAGTTTGGTAAAGTTTATTTTAGAAATTAAAATGTCTTTTATTAAAAAAATAAAGTTGTGTTTTGTTATGCAGCCTAAATATTGCACTAAAACTAATGTGAATGTGCATTTAGAGTGTCTGAGTCGGATTAATTTTTCTATATTTGTATCTAATAGTGATAGTAAATAGCTTACATGTTCTTCAAAATGTTTCGCAAATATAAAACGCCATCTATATAATTGACTGATAAGTCAGACAGTTTTTTTTTTTTTTTTAATATTATTTTCTTTATTCTCTGCGAAATAGTGAGCGATAACTTTTGTACAAACGATAAACGTATTCATTGAAAATGACCCTTTTAGAAAACAAAGCCTACTTTTCTCATATCTTTTATCCGTAAAGTGATAGGCTAGAATGCAAAGTTTATTTCAAATTTTATAAAATATTTGCAATTTATTAGTTTTCTCATTAAATTTTCAATTAATGAAAATTGTTTTGATAATGGAACTATTATTGTATTTCAGTCTCTGAAATCCATGCATAGTCTTGATCTTTTTTCTTCGTTTCTTTCAAAACTAATGTTACTGGAGCCGAAAACGACTGCATGATTCTTTAATTAGGTATCTTTTTCCTAATTCTAAACTTTGTTCCTCTACTTGTTCTTTGTCTGTAATGATTTACCTACATGGTCTTTCACTACAATATTTATTATTCATGAGATCTATTCAGCTTTCTGTGTGACTGATAAAAAATATTTTGTCCAAAGTTTTTCGTCAGTAGGATTACACTTTTGAAAATCTTTAATTTTCCATGGATGGTATGTTGTAACTGTGTATTTGTAACAATTAAAAAAAAACTTTATAAATAAAATTTAAAAAAAATAAACAATAAAAAATAGTGTATGACAAAAACTTTCTGTTAACATTAAATAAATAGCTTATGGAAATTTCAAACCTTATTTTCAGTCTCTCATTAACCACAAAATTTCTTAGACTTTTGTTACGTGGGATTCTAAAGGTTTGGGGTGCTTAATAACAACGTGGCAGTTAAACTCAATCAATCACTTTATTGCTATATTCCTTGAGAGAAGGCGCTTTGCGGTCCCGAGTTACTTATTGCGACTATCTTTCTTCTAGTCCCGACGTTCTAGAGCCCTGTGGCCACCGCTGTGGGCCTTTTTATGCTCTTCCCTCCCCCACTTGGGCTTTTTCCTAATACTAATAGCTGAGGCCCATCCCACGTAGTATATTCCATACTGTACGTGACAAGTCCGAGGCCGCTTCGTTGTCGCCCTCGGCAACGTTCTTTTCTGTACCACCTCGGGATTAATTGTTTAATTAGTGTCTGTATCATGTTGTCCGTATTGTAATGTATACTAATTATATAAGAAAAATTAATGAGGTGTTCCTATAAACATCCTCGTTTCGTTTTCTTTTACAGGCTTTGATTAGTTCTCCGCAAGTTTATAATTGTGTTATTACACATACTGTTCGTGTTTGCGCTCTTTCCTCTTACATAATAAATTAATAAATATCCCCTTGTGGGTCTTACTTTCATTTGTGATTATTTAATTACCATTTATTGCTTATTATTTAATTCAATATTTACTTATTTACTTACATATTTTTTTTTGAGTTGTTTCATTAATATTTATTTTCATCATTATAATTATTATTTTCCTTCTTTCGGTTTTATTTTACTTACAACTTTTGTTTTGTTCATTCATTTTCTTTTTTTTTATTTCCTTTTTTTCGTTCAAAAAGTATGTCAACCGTTCTTATTTACGTATCTACTTACTATTTTCTTCGTTTATTTATTTACTTATATTTTTTCTTACCTGTAGATTCCTTTTTTTTTTTTTTTTTTTTTTTTACTAGACATCGTCAATGCTTAGGTATTAAGGCTCTACCTTTAACTTAGCTAAAGTTTATTTGTTTCTTATGGTAACTGCTTGTTACTGCCCGTCAGTTAATCTCCTTGTTGCCGCTCACCCCGTACTTGGATAAGTATTGGCTGTAGTGCCATAGAATTCCCCAGATTTTTATTTCTTGCGACATTGTTTTTGGTTGTTCTTCCTGCAAACATTCTAGATAAGTTTAGTATAAGTGGGGCCCCCCATTTTAAAATCCCGACCGATCCTGCAGCCGCCCCCAACGCTATTTCACCCCTAAAACATAAAATATTTATCCTTTTTTTCGTTCTCACTACCATTCATCGTAAGCTCCTAGGTCTCTGAGTTACCCTTGATTGAGGAAAAAGAGAACAACTACAAGAGAGGAAGAAAAAATTCTACCTTCCTTCTTGTTTTATTTAAATTTCTGTTCATTTATGAATTTAAGTATCGCTGGCGAGTGTCTTTGCGCTGTTGCTGCGAGTTTTCTTCTAATTTAACTCGCGGATTTTGCTGTGCGAGAGGTAGGGGGTCACACTCCTACAAGGAGTGCGTATTCAATACACTTGTGCGAGTGTGTCTGTTCCTCCTTCCCGCGTATTGTATAAAACATTTGATGAGGCTTGCCGCGAGTAGGTCTGGCTCGAGCAGCACGCTTGCGGGACTCTTCCCGTCTAGACTTCTAGCGAAGTAGACGTACCTACGCAACAGCAATTACACTCAAGCAAGCAGTATAACGCAGCAAAGTCGTTTTTTGGGCTAAAGATGTGCCCAAGCAGCAACAACACCGCAGAGATTTACTACTCCACGCTGGATTTGTAATTTTTAGTATCTTTGTCTCTTAAAGGCCTAAGCAATAGAGGCAGCATTTAACTAGATAAGAACTGCACAAACGGCTAGCTAATCGTCGTATCGAGGCAGTGATTTTGTTGAAGCGTTGTAAATTTTATCTGCACGATCGACTCGCTATTCGTCGAATCGGCAGACAAATTTAAAGTGTAGACAGCTCGCATTGTAAAGCTAATCTAGTCTGAATTTTGAGTATTCTTTGATAGCGTCGCGATATTCCATTATCTCAGAAATTATTGTTAATCTCTTTCTCTTTGGTAAATATATTTGTTGATTGTTTAAAGTGAAACCATTTTGTAAATCCTTTTACTACCCCTCGCAGAAGCTCGAATTTATTCCAGAAAATTAGACAACAAATTTTCACTTTCTTTAGTTTGGCAGCAGTCCAAATTTGCCCTGGGTTTTTCCATTTGAGGCTTTCGAAGCTTCTCGAGCCTCGAGAAAAGCCCAGCATATATACACAAATAAACAATTTCTTTATTTTTATTTCGTTTTCACGTTCTGTGTAAATACAAATGCCCATGCCATACGATTCATTACACATATTTTCCTAATAATCATTAAATGTAATCTAGTATTAGGGCTTGACTGGTTATTACGGTAAGTAGCAAGTGTGGCTCCGTCTTTACATTTAGGGTATATCGTTGCATATAATAATAATGTTATACTTATGTACATCTATATTTGTTACACCATGTGTGTGTATGCTATAAACATAAGGTACATAATAGTCTTGTTCCTTAGGAGTTTTTTTTTTCCGCTCAAAATTCTGTTTTCTTTCCCACGTCGCGTGTTAGGTACATGTGTGTCTGTATGTTAACAGCGGCGTTTTCGCCGATTCTCGCGACATTTGTGTATGTATTCGTTCATTGTGCCTTTAGAAGCTACTGCGTTGCATTACAGTTTGTCCCTATATTGGCTGGGATGAGCTTGGAAAAGACGATGATTCTATGATCGCGCTTTTCCGTAGTAAGCAGTATGTCACGTCAGGACCAATACTTCACTCATTTTTCCTTACTTATACATTATCTCCTTTCATCCCTTTTTTATTACTATATATATTATTATTTACTATATATATATATACACACACACACACACACATATATATATATATATATATATATATATATATATATATATATATATATATATATATATATATATATATATATATATATATATATATATATAATCTTTTCCCTTTCTCATGTGACAGAATTCAGAGAGGAAATGTCAAAGGGATTATGTTGGGTCTTCCTTTTCTCATTGCTGCCCTTTCGTCAGTGTACTCGCTGATTTTGTCCGGTACTCTTCTTTGTTGTTTCCTCACAACGCAGAAAAATTTTTTACTATGACTGGTGCAAGTGCGATTTTTGATAATTTCATGCGGTTGCCCGAGTTTCTGACGTTAGGTTTTACCCATCTTAGTGAGCCGGTTAATTTTCTTTCACCTGGAGGATCGCCTTGTGCAATTCTCTCAAACTTCATCCTGCTGAAGGATCTCACGTGCAACGTGTCCCAATGTCGTCACGTAAGTAGTGGTTTACGTAATTACCAGCACGCTTCACTTTCTATTGGCTTGTCGTATAGGCATTCTTCGTTTCTTTTTTTTTAAATTTATTTAATTATTTATTTATTTTTTTTTATTTATTATTTTATTCCGTTTCAGGTTAAACACCTCTACGTGTGTCGGCAGGTGCCCACCACCGGGCGACCTTCTTCCGTCACCGTTATTGTGGTCGAGGGTCCTACAGTACTCGCGGCCGTCTACTGTCCCTTACACAGTTTGGTAAGGCTATTAGATTGTTGGATATCGTGGTCCTGAAGTTTAAAAAAAAATTTGTTTTAGTTGGGTACACGGCTCGTTGTTGATCCGTACGCTTATTTCGGCGTACCAAGGCCTCTGTGTGAGCGAAGGTGGTCTCACAACATGGCCCCTCTGCCCTTGCAGTGTTACCCATACTGTGAAGGTGTAGGAACCTGTGAGGTTCGGTGCCCCTTAGGGGTACCGTTTCTCCTTGTTTTTTAGGACCACGAGGAAGCAATTATGCGCATGTCATTCGACGGCCACGTGCTGAAAAAATACTGTCGAAGTCTTGAGTCCGGGGCGACTTATACTATTGTTATCGGGTGTACTTGCCACCGGGCCTTGATGGTGGTGGTAATCGACGTGCAGTTCGACGCTGCTTCCTATCTTCTCGACAGCCAACCGATAATCCAGGTGCGCTATCAGTTGATTTACTTCTCGTCATAGTTGCCAGTTATATGCTTTTGTAAAGAAAAATTACCTTAGGTGGACGGTCTGTTCGTCGCCAAGGACGTGACCACCGATCCAGTGTTGTCTCATGACGACTGCATGCGCTGCTTACGGGCGCTGTTATTATTCGGGAGTGACCATGGCAGAGGCAGGATAGTCCCTGACGGCGGGTGGAAGAAGGAGGGAGGAAGAGGGAAGAGGAAGATCTATCCTCGTTCGCGAACTCGTGGCCCACGATAAAAGTGTGATAAAAATTTTTTCTTGTGGTTACCCCTTATCATTTTTATTGACCGTTCCTCCATGCTTCTCTCGGCCGTACAAATATGTAACTCAAATAAGGTTTTTTTTTTTTTTTTTTTTTTTCATACACACATATATGCCTATGTTTTGTGTATATCTTCTAAGTGTACACTTATGTGATAATTGTATTGACATGGTTTTAGTGCTGGTTAGATAGAGCCACACGCACTTTTTACCCACCTCTCATACATCGTTCATGTAAAGAGTAACAAAGAAAATAAAAATAGAATATCACTTTATGATACACTTTATTTATTTATTCCCTCTTATTATAATAATATTATGATTGCAATTATTATTTTTATATTGCATGTTTATCTCTTCCCCTTACTTTTTCAGTCTGTGCTAATTTCGAACGTTACATATTTCCTTTCGTTAAATGTCTTCTCCCGTATGCCTGTATTTAATGAATCTTTGGGGCGCGTCTGGGGGCCGCGATAGAAAAGGAGTTTCCGAGAGAAGTGGTATTTATTTTCACATTTATTCCTACCCCCTATACGTCTATAATGCTATTATTCGTAAGTAACTATTGGGGTGGGGAGCAAGTTGCCTCTTGGTCCCTTTCACTTTTCTTCTTCTCTTCTTCTTATAATCTCATCCCTCGGACGCGGGGATTTTAATACACAAGTTTTTTGAAATTTTTTCCACATGTGAGACCCGTATTTCTTCATTTCTCTGTAACTTCACATTATGGTTCCTGTAATCTATGCCGACTATTCCGTAAGGTCCCTCGTATTGGTCATCAAATTTCCCTTTAGATGGCTCTTTTAGTACATACACCATCTCACCCTTCATAAAAAAATTTGTGTTCAGCGCCCTATCATAATAGTACTTTGATCTGTATTTGTTCTGTGTTTGGGTCATTGCTGCCAATGATCGTTATTGCGCGAGTATCCCCGTTATTTGCAGCAGTAACTCTGTATATGTTTGACCCACCTCTGGTTTCTTGAAGCTTGACGGGAGTTTTGCCTGTTGACCAAATATAAGCTTGTAGAGTGTGTAGCCTGTACTCTTGTGTTCCGACGTATTGTAAGCGAGCACACACAACGTCCCATTTTTCGGTCTCGCTAATGTAGGCTTTTAAGTATTCTGTTAGAACGCGGTGCATGCGTTCAGTTGCCCCATTGCTCTGAGGATGAAATGCCGTGCTCCCAAGTTTTTCAATCTTGAATAATCATGTAAACTCGTGCATCACTTTGTTCATGAAATGCGTTTCTCAGTGTGATGATAATTTTTTTGGCGCTCTAAAGTATGCTAAAAATTTATTCATTAAGTCTTCTACCATTTCTTCAGCTGTTGCTCTTTGTACCGGTATTAATACAATAAACTTGGTTAGCCAATCCTGTATTGACAGGATATGTGTATAGCCGTTTTTTAAAGGCTTATTAATTGGTCCGTAATAGTCAATCAAGATTTTTTCAAACGGTCTGCTGGGCGCATCTGTAACGAGCATAGCTTGCTTCGTTTTTACACGCACTAGTTTCTTAGTCTGACATGACCTGCATCCAAGTATAAATTGCCTTACATCGGCCCTTATGTTCCTCCAATAATAGTCCCTTGCTATTTTATTGTAGGTTTTATTCATTAATTTGTGACCCCCGATTGTTGATTTGTGATACTCCTTAATAACCTAATATTTTTGATCCACTGGTGGTGTAACTAAGGTGTTCATGAAAAAGGTCGCTGTGACTTTGAGGTTCTTAAAAGTTTTCTCAAATTGTTCCATGAAGTAGATCCATTGGCTCATGTTGAGTATTGCCAAGTCACGTATCACGCCTATAGACTTTATTTTATTTATCATTACAAGTGCTTTAAGTGATGTAATGCATTTCTTGATGTCCGATTTTAGCGCCGTATCTTTAAAATACGAGTTAATATACATTCGCATTACCACGACCTTTCTCACATTTGCTCTCATGACGTCACGAACTATCTTTTTTTCATTATTTAGGGCTATTGGATCTATGTATCCGCGCTTATATAGGGCGTCTATTGTTTCCGTATCAGGCACGCTTTCTGTTACCGTCACGAATACTAGGTTATCTAAATAATGAAATGGGTGATCCTTTGCCCGATGCATTCTTTGGAACGGCTGTAAGTCTGCTTCTTTTCCTGGTAGCCATGGTGGTTTTTCATGTGGCAACCGTGTCCTGCATACTTTGTACTTTTACAGCTGTGGGAGGTTTGATAATAGTTTTTTTTGAAGGTCTGCTTCCTCTGGTTCGCTTTCCGACTCCAGTCTGGCCTTGTTTAAACCAGCCTCCTCTTCACTGTCATTGTTTAGTAAGTCTGAGCTACTTGAAGAGTCGGGGGGTGGTGGTGGATCAGGTGGGAGCGTGTCCCCATCTTCATAAACGTCCTCATTCATAGAGTCACTTTTATTACGCTCTATTTCTTGAACTCCTTCCTCTTTTTCTTTCCATGATTCGCTTACTTCACTTTTCCAATTTATATTTGAGCCCGATTTGTCACTAACCCGCGATTTCTTTTCCACCGGGCTTTGTTCCTCCTCGCTATGCCTGGTTGCGGCAACGATTGGCCTGAAGTGGTTGTTGAGGAGATGCAAGTGTACACATTCCTCATTGGCATCAATCGTGAAACTTTCGTGAATTTCACACTTTTTTCCCCTCTTAGTGCCCTGTAGATGTATACAAATATTCTTCCTGAACTCTTGTGCGAACAAAAATATGCAATCATCATTACCATATTCTGTATTGGACTGCAGGATTTTTTACCTACTCCAGGTCAACACATATATTTTTCCATTTTGAACATTGTAGTACATCCTGGAGTTCTCGCACCATCAATTGCAAGTCACAGGAAAAAATAAGAGAGTCGAATAACCAATTACCTGGTATTTCTACCAGAAGTTCTTCGATAAGTTTTGAATTTTTATTCGACTTCATGCAGTTTTGTTCTAAATTCTGTTGGACTACATTTCCGCCTCTTGTTTTACTTACAAGCTTATTACTTTCATCGGTATAATCGTCCGTTACCCCTCTTATTCTTTCATTCCCCGTTAGGTTTTCATTTATCTGAGGTGATTCACGTGGGGTATCTTCCTCGTGAAAGAATTTTTCTCTATCTCCTGAGCCCGTTCTCTCTTTTAAGGGCTGTTGAGATATATTTGTATTATCTGTACTTTTCGTCGGATTGCTCAGAAGTCGATCGGTGATAGTATCGGATTTCCAAGCATCTATTCTGATTCCCGGCTTGCCTTTAAAGTCTCGGCGCTTAACATCTATTAACTTTTCACTTAATTAACTTTTGCTTAAAAGTTATCTATTGAGTCATTAAGTAACGCTCCGATCTTTTTGTTTACTTTCGTCCCTTTTTCTGGACTTTCTTTCGTCTGTGTACCCCGTCGTGATTCATTTATTTGCTTTTCGCTTACACTCTCACTAGACAGTCTGCTTTGTGCCACTTCCTTCGGCGTAGGTCGGTCCCCTTCGACCGTATCCGATATTTTCTGTTGCTGCTTGTTACTCTCTTGGAGCACACTTTGCGCGTGAGTTTGGGCCTATCGGTCATTCTTCTTCTCTCCTCTATTCAAATTTCTGCTTGACATACCTGCGTCCGAACTCATCATCTCTATGGTATCTATAGGGTCAAGCATTCTCTCTCTCTTTCCGATCAACTCTATAACCAGGCCTGCCTGTGCCTGCTGGTGTCCCCCGTGCTTATCATTATTCGCATTTATGTCTATGATCTCTGTACCTACAGTTTTTTCTTCCTCTTTACCTTCCTCATTCGCTAGGCTAGCTTCGGCTAGTTGGAATCTCCAATGTTTTACCGACTCAGATTTTCCTTTTAAAACCACTGGTGAGTCACAGTTCACTATGATAATCTCCTTCGACACAGTTTCTATTTGCGGTGTTACTGAAAAATTTGGCGGGTGCCGATGCAGCGTATCCAGTTGTCTTTTGCGATTTTTTCGTTGCATCTTAGGTTGTATTTCTAGTTCTAAATACGGTGTGCTTGTTATTCTCACCCCTTTTTCCAAATTTTCTTCTTTGCACTTGTAAGCTAATTTATTCTCAGTCGAACCCTGTGATAGAATTTGTTCTTTACCATTGTTTAAGGATCCTATTTGAATATTTTTCCCCTTATTTTCTTCTGCGATCTGTACTATCTGTTTACGCGACCTGCCTCTTTTCCCTTGTTTCTTACGTGATTCTGCTTTTTTACTCTTTATATTTTTACTCGCCACCAGGGATTCTGATTCTGAATCTGCGTCGCTGTGTTTATTGACCGTCAACTTATCTGAGTTATTTATCTTGCGAGGCTTTTTCCTTTCTACCTTTTTGTTCGATTCGTCTGAATCGGATATTTCTATCTGCCATTTCTTATCCTCTTTGAGTATGTTTTTCTCTCTTCTTGTCCACATTTTAAATATTCGTGCGGGTGGCACATTTATGTCATCATAATTATTCCTGTCCTGCTCTTCAGCAAGTTCGTATAACTCTCGTCGCGGTAGTTCAGGATTTTTCTCTTCATCCTCTATAATCGGATTTCGGAACAGTGCGTCTAGTGCCTTATTGGCTATTCCTGGTCTATAAACATCGTTGAATTCATAGCCCCTTAATTCAGCTTTAAGCCTATTAAATCTTATATCTGGCTTCTTTGATGAGTAAAAATGTTTAAGAGGCTCATGGTCCGTAACCACTGTAAACTTTCTGCCAAATAGATAGGGTCAAAACTGCTCTTTTGCATGTACTATTGTGAGCAATTCTTTATCGTACGTAGGGTATCGAATTTCGCTGCCCTTTAGGCATCTAGAGGCATTCTCGCACGGATTGTCTTTTCCTATTTCTCTTTGACTCAATATTGCCCCAATGGCATAGTCAGATGCATCCGTTGTCACCACAAATGGTTTTTCTAGATCGGGTGCTTTAAGTACAGGCTCGCTGCAAAGTGCATCTACGAGAGTTTTGAATGCTTGTTCATGCTGCTCTTTCCATTTAAACTCTGTACCTTTCTTCAGAAGCTTCAACAGCGGTTGAGCAATTTAAACGTATCCTTTAATAAATCTCCTATAATTTGGATATTTTCTTGCAGCCTCGATTTTCTTTGGGTCCGTTTTTATTTCACCATTTCCTACGATATGGCCTAACACTTTTGCTTCACGTTTTAGGAATTGGCACTTCTTTGGCTCAATTTTAAGATTTGCCCTTGACAATCGCTCTAACAATCTTTTAAAGCGTTTGCGATGTTCTTCAAGATTCGACGCAAACACCATTATATCGTCTAAATGTACCTCTACCTCATGGCCCTGCAGCCCTGCCAGTGCAAGCGTTATTGCTTTTAAAAACGTGTTCGGAGAGTCCGTGCAACCTATTGGCATTCTTTTGTACTGGTAATGCCCATCCGGTCTCGAAAACGCTGTTTAATGAGCATCGTCTTCATGCATTTCAAATTGAAAAAATCTCTGCTTCAAGTCTATCACTGTAATATAGCGTGCCGTCGCCAGATGTTCCAGTATATCACTCTGGAAGGTAAGTGGGTGACAACTGCTCAATGTTATCTCGTTGAGTTGCCTGAAATCCGTTACTACCCGCCAGCGCTTTTCGCCGTCTGGTCCTGCGTTTTTTGGTACGATCCACACGTTTGAGCCGTACGGCGACTCTGAAGGCTCTATTATGCCTTGTTTGAGTTATTTCTTAATTTCAACTTTCATTTGCTCTCCCACAGCTGGTGGATATCTATACTGCTTCGTTACTATCGGTCTATCCATAGTCGTGTTTATTTTATGTTTAAAAAGATTTGTCGCTTTCAGTTGTTCCCCGTCAAGTCCAAAAACGTACGGGTCAACCTCTATAAGCCCTCGGACATGTTTTTTTTCTTCTTCGTTGTATCCCGATATGTCGACTAACTCCATTATTTTGTTGACTCACGCTTTCCTGCAACTTAGGATGTCTGCTTTAATGTTTTCCTCAAGTATTTGAGTATTCTCGTTGTCACGGCCGTCCTTGTCACAACCCTCATTTACCACGATATTTTTCTTCGTACATGTGCAGCTGGCGTCGTTTCTTATCTCATTGCCTAGTTTTTCATTCTCTACAGGGTTTTTAATTTCTCTAAACATCCGTACAAAGGCTCTTTCTAATGCTTCTACGTCATCCCCATTAGCGTCCGATAAGTCAGCTTTCTTCGTCGTCTAACACTCTAAAAGGTCCACCACTGGGACTGGTAAATTTATTATTTCATTTAATATATTTAGACATTCGGCATACACCCTACCATTACTGTTCGTTGCGATAAAATAACCGAACAAAATACCCTCTGTAAGCTTTTGCAGTGGGACCAAGACCACTTCAATTTTTCTGTGCGACTCTTTTATATATGCATTTATAACTTGCCTCGTTTTCGGCACAATTTCCAAACTTTCTGATTCTCGTAGCGGAATTCTCCTTCCATTCAACTTAAGTGTGTTGTCTTCGGTATTTATCTGACCGTTATACAACTTAAAAATATCCCATCCTATGATTCCTCCCACCTCTATGGGAAAGTCATGGGGGACTACGTGTTGGGTACACATAAAGTATTCTAAGGGTAATCTTATAGATCCCAAAGTTTGGCAAGCTCCGTGCGTTACGCCTTTTATTTTTAATTTTTTCCTACTATTAACCGCTACTCCAATATCGAGACAATTCTCTTTAATTATTGAAATTCCTGCGCCTGTATCGGCATAAAATGTCGCACCTTCGTTTATATAAGGGCTTTTTAGAATTACTGTGGGTGGTGTGTATCCTATTTTCGATAAATTTATTTTCACTGTGCGAGATAGCTGCTGCTCATCTTTTCCTTCAGCCTTAGAATTTTCACGTGTCGTGGCATAAGTCTCCGATACCTTATGCTTGTCATTATCCATACCCTCCTCTAACACTCCTAACTTCCCCTTATAAATTCCTTCATTTATTGCTTTGTTATGTCCGACGATTAGGAATCGCGTCGAACATCCTGCGAGTTTAAATGCCCGGTTTTCGAGCTGTTTACCCTCGCACTTTGACTATTAAGATTTATTTATCTCTCCTATAATCATCCCTGCGATTATCCTGATTGGAATATTGGTTATTTCACCTGTCCCAATAATTGTCCTTCCTGTGGTCATATATATTATAATTATGACCTACTTTCCTGTCATTGTAACTATTCCCACCATAATTATTACTGTTATTATTATTGTTATAATTATTATTGCTATCGTAGCTATATTTTCTTCCCTGGTAGCGATTCCCTTAATTGTAAGGCCTTTTACCATGATTCCTTTGTTGTCGATTAAAATTCCTATCGTTTCCATACCGACGGTGATAATCATTATACGCCCCTTTCCTATCATACCATCCTTCTTCTTCTATTGTTTCTTTTTTTGATTCTTTATCAACGTTAGAATTTTTTATTATTCCTTTTTTTGCATCTTGCCACAATTTTTCACATCCACTAGTAGAATGGGCGCCGTGCTCTCGACAATACGAACAGTACTTTACATCAGCCACACCGTCCCACTCGTCCGTATCTGACTTCCCCACGGGTGCGTCGCTACCGATAAGGCCCACCATGGCGTCATACCATCTCTCGGCGTTATTTGCTCTAAATCTGCCCTTTTGCACTATCATTGAGCGGCGAAGACTTATCTCATTATCTACAGTAATGGCGGCTTCAATAGCCTCCTCTAGCGTTTTTAGTTGGAATCCTGCAACGTTACAGTTATACGGTGCCTTTAATCCGTACAGAAACTGCCTCACTACTTTACCGTCTGATCTCTTTTTCGACGCGTTTCTCTCGGCCCGCGTCAAGTATGGGCTCGCCTCATGTGCCATCATGATCCCATTGTGTAATCGCTGGACTCGCCCGCAATATTCCATAATAAATTCGTTATTCCATTGCGTGACAGTTTTAAGCTCCGCTGCAAGTGCCTCTACTCCTCCCATTTTATTGAATCTTCGTGATAGAGGCGACAGAAACTCGTCAATTGAATTAAATAACGATAATTGCGTGCAGAAATAGTCGTCCGCTATGCCCCGCAATTTATTTCCCAAAAGTCCTATGAAATATTTTTCATACTGGGCAGGTATTGTTCCCTTTATCATCCTAACCATTTGCTCAAATAAGGAAAACTGCACGGGGTCTCCATTATACAGTGGTATACCATTTACTGCCTTGTTTAGGTAGCCTTATATATTAAGATTCGAGCCTAAGGCTAACGGTACCCTTGGTTGTTGCCTATTACTAGGAGAAAATTGCATGACTTGATGCTGAGGGTTATCCCGTATGTTACTTTGTGTCCTTTGAAAAAATTCTGACTGATTATTTATTGGCAGCTCGGTTGATCGATCAAATGCAGGAAAAAGGTATTCTGTATTTGTATACACGTCATTATGATTTTCTTCGTATCCAAACCTCAGCCTATCTGTCCTATTGTTTGATGTATAGTAGTTATAATTTTTGTCATTTGAATGCAGAGGTTGCCAATCGCAGAATGGTATAAAAGGTTGTTCACTGTTTGTATTTTCATGTTCTCGCCGTTTGGTATACTTTTCCTGCCAACTCGTTTTGCCTAGCTCTTCCACGCCTATATGATCACGTTTCCTGTCTACCCCTATGTTCTCCTTAATTGCATTCTCCTTTAATTCTGATTTTTCTGGTGCAATTTCCAACATCTCTATTTCTGCTGTTTCATTCGTTGGCTTTGCTAATTTTGTTTTAGGATTTTTCTTAAATGTAATTTTTGGTTTTGTATATTTTTAAATATCTTTAACATAATAACTTGATTTTTCTTATTCATCTTCTTATGGAGTGCATACAATTCGGGGTCGTGTTCAAAAATAACCGTTATTTCATCTGAATCTTCTTGTGTCATGGAAAAAGTTTTATTTAAACCATCCCTACCGTTATCAATCTCTTCCCCGTGGTCGGACATCATTATTTCTTTCCTTTTTTTTTTCTTACATTAAAGTGATGTGAGCTTAATTATATTAGTTGATTTTAGTCCACTTACGAAGAAACAATAGAGAAAAAAGGATTCCTATTTTATTTCCGATTCTGTATTTCTATTTTACTGGCTTCTAAAACGAGCGGAACTAGCCATATTCGGGTTAAGTATTTTTTTTCGTACGTCATTTCCTTAGCTAAACAGCCCTGAGGGACAATAAGAATATATATTTGGGAGGATAAAAATAATTATTACTTACTCTGACAGAAGGCATGAAACGATGAGCGCCCAATATACTCCAAGTCATCCTCTTTACGATGGATCCTTTTGAAACTGAATGTTGACTCTTGTCCTTTCTTACTCGATAGCAGCTACAGGTGACTGCCTTTAATTTTCTGCGCCTGTTGTTGCACTGCACTATGTGTGCTTCCCGGTTGTCCCCCGAAAATTCCGAAATATCACGTGTAAAAAAAAATTTTATTCCGTGACAAAACCTACCCCACACTTAGCTCCAAAACTGTTACGTGGGATTCTAAAGGTTCGAGGTTCTTAATAACAACGCGGCAGTTAAACTCAATCAATCACTCTATTGCTATATTCCTTGAAAGAAGGCGCTTTGCGGTCCCGAGTTACTTATTGCGACTATCCTTCTTCTAGTCCCGACGTTCTAGAGTCCTGTGGCCACTGCTGCGGGCCTTTTTATGCTTTTCCCTCCCCCACTTGTGCTCCTTCCTAATACTAATAGCTGAGGCCCATCCCACGTAGTATGTTCCATACTGTACGTGACACTTCCTTGTTCAGTTTTCAAGTTCTGAGTTAGAAGTTTATTTGTATCATGGTTTTTATGGCTTCTTGCCATAACATAGCAAGCACAAATATAAAAAAAGACTTAAAAATTTTCTCCTTAAACTTTCAAAATTATACTTATTATTACGGCAATGCAGATATTCTTACTATTTGTATTTTTATTACGAATTCCTAGATTTTAGTTTCTATACTTTGATACTCACCGTCAGAAATTCCTACGTCAATTAAAAGTTACTTTTTTTAGAACTTGGTGCTTTCTTCTACTTAGTTTCTGTTGAAATCGTGTGCAAGACATTTCTTTTATTGTACGTTTATTATCATAAAATAAATTTAAAAAAGCACAATTATGTTACGAAGAGAAAATTAAGTCCTTTAGTTTTTGCAGACAATATATTGTTTAGTATTAAAAATTGAAGATAAATTAACAAAACACACCGTTTGCAGTTTCTTATAAGAGTGTAAAAATCTTCGATAGTATTTTTTAACATGTGTAATTTTTTAAAATCTGGATTATAAACCTGAAAACAACAATCGATATTTCAAAATGATAACTTAAACAAAATTCAAAAGCAGCTTTAATACATCACACACGCAGAAAAGAATGACAGGAATTTTTACCGTAAAAGCAATGGTAATCCTGTAATATTTTGTCGTTACGTAATTTTTTACCGCAGTGGTAAAGTAATTTTTATTGTAGTTTACGGTAATTTTTATGGTCACTGTGAAATTTATCCCAAATCTCTATAATTTTTACTGTTCGGCAACAGTAAAATTTTCCCTGAAAGATCATGTAGCGATTGGCTGCAGGTAACGTAGGCTGCAGGAAAAGTCGAACTAGTTGTTGTCTGCTGCAGCAGGATAACCTACAAATAGCAAAAGTACATCCTGTTATTTCTGACAAAGGATGATTTTTTACGAATTGTCAACAATAATCACGTTTTTTGTCCATAACATTCAACGAGAAAAAAAAGTTGATTAACTAGGAAGTGTATGTATTATTTTGCGGATACAGTTGAAAAATAATTGTATTGGTAATAAGATAATTTTGAGAATACAGGCTCACTTTTACAATAGCAGCAATGTATAGAAATGAAAGTGTGAAATAAATGACCTGCAACATTTAATTATTACAATAAATAAGAATGCACATGATTTTCATACAAAACATAAGATTTTTTATTATTATTAACTTTAAAACAATTTTTTTACAAGCACATTTTTTCCATTGTAAGCTCGAAAAAAATATGTAATACAAGAATCTTGTAAATCTTCGCTTACTAAAATTTGACAGGTCAAACTTGATATCAAAATCTTATAAGCATTCAAGTCTTTACTGAGAAAAATGTCTGAAAGTTGTCTTGCTAACAATACGAAGTTATTTTCTTGAAAAATTATTTTATTTATTTGGTAAAACACATGACCGTTTTCAACGCTTATATTTATGATAACGTTTGACACAATATTTTGACCTAAGAAAAAAGTATTTTTTACTGTAGAAAGAAAAGTTTTTTTTTTGATACTTTTGGGTTGTAAGTTCCAGGCGTAAGTGATACCTGGCAAATTAAAGAGTATAACTTTTTAAACTTATTTAAAATCATTCTTTTTTTCAACGGTTTCTGATGTTTCTTCTAGTAGTTTCTGATTAAACATTAATTGTTTCTTAACTGCTATTGAATGATATACATAAACTCGCGAAATAGAAGAATGGAAAGAAATTTTTCCTCCTCCATTTTTACTTTCGTAACGCACACAACAAGTTTTCCAACTCGGTCCTATAGTAGCAATGATCCTTGCGTAATGAATTAAATGACGATGTTTAGGACGAATAAATTTTGGATCGAATGAACGAAGCGCTTCTATGTAATCAAAAATTTTAATTGGTAATAATCCAATTATAGATTTGTAAAATACTGGGCTTACATGTAATTAAACTAATCCAGCTGTTTTTTTTAACATATCAAATACAATGTCATCCGAAGGGATGAGCTGGCCAATAGTTAGAATTATATCTTATTAGTAACAGCATCTTAGATGCTGACATAACTATTCGTTTTTTCATTAAATGATCTTCGAGAATTTCTGGTGGCTTGTTACCAGAATCAAAGTAGTAAAAGCCTTTTATGCAACAATTTAATTTAATTTGTGTAAAAAATTTTTTCGTTATTATAAAACGATACAAAATAGAGCTAAGATCATACTCCAATGTGCCTTCTAGGTAATCGTGCATTAAATCTGCTTATATATGCTTTGTAACATCATACTTCAGCTCATGAAATGTGCATGGTTGAATAATACCTGTTAAACGAGAATTATAAGTAACAAGATCTTCTTCGTATATTGATAAAGCTCTTAAGTCACACATTTCTTCTCTAGGTATCAAAACAATATCTTTTTTGTTTATGTAGAAGAATCTACAAAATTTAATAGCAGTAAAACTTTCTTGAAAATCCAAAAGTTAGTTTAATTCTAAATTGTCACCAATTACTAGAATGAGTTTAAAATAAATTTGAAAATTTTTGGCCCCAATTATAATTTTAATACCCACGTTTACTAAAAAATCAAGTTCTTCAATGGCTTTCCTAAAAATTCTTTTATTTAATAAATTTTTCATATCCAGAGAACTAAATAAAATAAGCAAAAAAAATTTCTCAATTTCGTTTGTGTTTTGTCTGGTAAACATGGTAAACTTATATAAACTGCTCGATATTTGGAGACATTAGGATGAGATCCAACAAAATTATTCGGATCATATTCATCGTAATATGGAGAGAGGGGAAGAACTCGTTTGTTCTTAAAGTCTAAAAGAATTTCTTGCCATAACATTGAATAAAATTACATATAATAAATTTTTCCTTTTTTAACAAATTAACATATTTCAAAATTTTATTGCATATTCCAGGAATCTCAAAAAACAACTTCAAAACTTTTCTAAGGGATACTAATTCTATTGTAACTGGGATCGTTTAAAGTTTTGACACACCATTTTTTGAGACGTATTCTTTTCTCTCGCCAACTTTAATACTATGTGAGCTTATTTATATGTTAAGGCTTTTAAAAGTTTTCAATACTTGCCACTCTGATTTGATGCAATTCATAGATAACATCTGTGAAAAAATAACATGTTCCATTTTTCTCACTGTACTAGTATCACAATTTTTATCTATGGTATTCAAAATATTATAATTAATACCCGTCGTCACATCTAAAATTAAACTACCATCGTCTTCAATTATATTACTGGCTTATTTTCGTCAAACATCTGCATTACTATACAGTTTAGCTGCAAAACGTATTAATTCACGATCTCAATTTTGCTTACATTAAACATCTTTTTGGTTTTTATTATGACTATGAATCTGAAAACTATTAACAGTAATATAAGAAGTGTCATTGCTACCGATATAACATTGTAAGGGTGATTTCACAGTAGAGGTAAAAATGAGAAAAGAAATGGGACACTCTCAGGCTCTACATCTTACCTGCAGTGCCATGCCAGTGCCGAAAAAGATAAATATTAATTGATTCTCGTAAAACTCCAGCTGGCACAATAGGGAGCTGTTTTACCTTTAATGTACCCATTTACGACGGTAGCGTCACTGGCCTCACTGCCTCAAGCGTTGTCGCAGCTGTCGCTTGGCTTTCTTGGCATTGCAAGCTAAGTACAGCAGTCTCTGGTACAGCTTGGCTTTCTTGGCGATGCTGGTTGAGCTCAGCTCTTTCAACGTTGCCAGCTACGCTTGGCGTGTCTTTGCGCTGCCGGCTGCGTTTGGTTTTCTGGGCATCCCCAGAAATTCTTGATCATTTCCGCTTTCTCCAGCGTTCTTGAGAAGATTCGAAAATTTGTCCAAGGAAGGGAGAAGTAGAGGGGTTATATGCGATTTGTTCTTAGTTTATCGCAGCCAACAACGTGCTTCTTACCAGTATGTCAGTAAAGTCTTCTTCACTTGACGAGACAACCGAACAATCATTAATTTTGGAAGTGCAATCACAGAAGGTTTTATGGAAGAAAGACGACAGTAATTACAAAAACCAGTACAGAAGAGGAAAAGCATAGGATATACTTGCTGCCAAATTAGGTTTGCCAAGTAAGTTTATTTCTGTATTTTCTTAAAAGTATATCTAGGGAGCCAACAAGCATAAGCTTTGCATCCACAGAAGCAAAAAGCTGCTGAGGAAGAGACTTTCTGCTTACATAGAATTTTCAGACAAGCCTTCGAGTACGCAAACATTTCGAGTCCTTGTGACAATGCTGACAGAGCATCGTTTTTCAAGTAACAGTTCGAACGTTGGCGTAGCTGTCTACGGAGTCTCTTTCTTTTTAAAGAAACAGAATCTTGAAATGCTTGTCTCAAACTAAACTTAAATACACAGTCTTTTATCTGTTAAACTTGGAATAAATATTCTTTCCTTTCATTTTTGTTAGTAATAATCAGTCCCCCAATTAAATAACACAATAATTCTGCTTACAGAAGATAAACTTTGAAGTAAGTGGAAGAGCCTACAAGCAAGGTTTAACAAAGAAAACTCTTTGGTTAAACATTCTCGATCAGGTGATTGGCTGGAAAACAGCTATCAATCTAGCTGGCCGCATTTTCAGTCTATGCTATTTCTTGACGACCCAGCTTCGTCTATCGAAAGTTCTCGAAAAATAGCCAGCTTATTTAAAGACGTTCACAGTTCTGTTTTAAGGGATTCAAGCGAAGACGAATCAGACATATTTCTTAAGTATAAAAATACCGCAAAACAGTATTTACACTTAGAAAATAAGAAACTTGCTTTCTTGGAAAAAAACTTGGAAAGGAGCGAGAAGGTTCAAGCTAAGAGCAATCAAAATGCTTGCTCTGATCTTTTAAGGTTCTATGAAACACTTATGGAATACGTTAACAAAATCCCGTATGAAAAACAGTTATTTTTTTGAGCAGAAATAGATCAAATAGTTTTTAAATATGCTTTTCCCGATATGGTGTGGTATGACGTATCTTTTGAAGACAATCTGCAGTTAATTAGAAAACTGTTCAAAGAACCCGATCAGAAAAAAATTGGTCGGCAAACGTTCAAGCCGTTAACGATTGCCACACAGCCATCTGCGGACAAAGTGTGGTAGCCGATTTGGTTCCGATTCGGCTTGTGCGCAAATTTTACATGTGGCCCGACAGTAGGCAGCCAGACATTCGGTAGCCGAAGTAGGCCCGAAGACTACCCGAAAGCAGTGTGCCGAGAGAAGTGGTATACTATCTATAGATGAAAATACACTATAGCTAGACCGATAAAAAATCCTCTTAATCTCAAAATTGATTTCCAAAGGGACATTTTAGATATTATACGTAATCAAACTCGTAGATTACGGAAAAAATAGTCAAACTCGTCAAAACTCTATTTAACACCCTTAAAATAGTGTTTGAAGGTTAGTCCATAAATATCTCGTAAACTGTACAAAATAGGATGAAAATAAAAATACTAGCGTGTAGAGTGAAAAATTTTCTATCGATTTGGTATTTGATTTTTGTTTGGACCAGCACAAAATTTTGAGATAAAAGTTAACAATGGTATTTTTTCCCGATACCATGAGAGTGAGGGAGACAGAGAGCGCATGGACAAACAGTGCACGATCGTTGTCTGCTGGCAATATATATATATATATATATATATATATATATGGATTTACATGACGATATATGCATCTACTTAGTGGCAAACGACGTTGGCCAGAGTTAGGGCCACTTTCGGCTGCCGAATGTTTGGCTACCTATCGTCGGGCCACATGTCGAATTTGCGCACAAGCCGAATTCGGGCTGACAGCAATATTGTTTGACACACAGCAGTCGAGCCGAATGATTTTGTTAGGCAGCCACCTACTGATTTCTGATTGGGAAGCGCAGTAGACTGCTCCAACTGAAGCAGATGATGGTGAGTAAACATTTTTACTATACATTGAAAAAAAAGTCCTACAAAATAAAAAACATACGCACATACTCTTCGTATATTACATGACTATTTTATGTGCTGTATGGATGTAGCCAATTATTAATTATCGTGCATTTATTTTTATTAGAAAATACATGAAAAAAACTTACAGTATTGTTATATGACACGTTTCTTTATTTATTTAGATTGCATAATTATTAGCTCTACTCCACCTGCTCCAAAGAGACGTAAACAATCTTATTTTTCATAGGGGATAGTGGATAACAATATAATTATAGAGAACGGTAATTTTGATGACTGCAACTTACTCATAACAATTCAAGTTCTGATGAAAAAATTTTCTTAATAAATTTTTTGGTTTATTGAAGAAAAATCAGAGGTGCCCATGATCTGTATTAAACAAGAGTCTCATCTGTTAACAAAACCTAATAATGCTCAGTTCTTTGATGCACAGCATTATTATTCTATACATTATGCACCCAACACTATGCGCCAATGCTCCAAGGTTTGAATGTACTAGCTGTAAGCTCAGCACCTAAGTCCATTGAATAATAAAAATTTGGAAAAGTCAGTTTCAGTCCATGTGAAAGAGAGGCAGTATGTAAATTAATGTACTTTTTAATGGTACACTTGTCTACTATTTATCATCATGTTTTGCACTATAATTATAGTTTTAACTGCCCAGCTTTTAGATGGACTACAACTGACTTTTATTCCAAATTTACATAATGGACTTTGATGCTGATCAGAAAGCTGAGAAGTCTGAGAATATCTTATTTTTTTTTAAACTGCACAAAACTGTTAGTTGGAATTTGACAGTTAAAACTTTATCTACATTTTAGTGGTACACCTGTCCAACATTATGCGCCAATGCTCCAAGGTTTGAATGCACTAGCTGTAAGCTCAGCACCAAATTCCATCGGGTAATGAAAATTTGGAAGAGTCAGTTTGAGTCCATATTGAAGCTTGGCAGTTTGAACTTTTATGCACTTTTTAATGGCTCATAGGCGCAATAGTATCTTGTGTATTAATTTTTTAGCTGTACAACTCTAAATATTTTATAAAAGTAATGTAAATTTTGAAGTCATAAATGTGTGGATCAATTTCACAGGCATACTTTTCAATGATGTACAAAACTTCTTATATCTGCTCTGGATATTTATTAATCACTTATAAGGAAATTGCCCATGGACTATATATATGTGTTTTCAATTTGGATGTTTTCTTGAGTTACTAAAATTCAACTTACAATGTACACTACTTGAATAAATGTGTAGATTATTTGGGATAAGTAAAAATTTGTAGTAAGTACGTTTGTCTTGATTGCATTTATTTTTGTAAACACCATTATACTTAAAGTATGAGAATAAGAGATTACATTTTATGTGATTAAAAATATAACTTTAAGAATGAACATTGATAAAGAAAAATAAATAGCAAAATACTCTTTAGAACTTGTTAATAATATGTTTAATGATGGTTCAAAATCCAGTAGAACAAGTTGTATTAGATGGTACTAACTAAAAAAGTGGTGTATCTTTAAATAACTTCCATGATCTCAATTTGTTATATAATTTTGGAAAAAAAAATTTCTTATTGCAGGGTTCTCCAAATTGTGGCTCTTCACTTGCACTTGCTTATGGTAATGAGCCCTGTTATAGCTAAGTTTGAGAAAGATTCATTGCTGTATTTTTTGAAAGTAAAGTGAATGTTATAGTCGATGAAAGAGAGGGAACAGTTAAAGTTAATCATTGATAAAAATTAAGTAGTGTAATGTGAATGGAAAATAATATTGTTTTGTACAAAAAAGTAAATTAGGAAGCTACAGTTATTATTTTGTATTTGACGTATGATTTTGCAAAAAATACTTTGCCAACTTTTCTCTCACTTCTTTACCCAATCTACAAGAAATTTGTTGTCTGCTACATTCAAGGACAATAAATTTTCATTAGATGGTTCTGTTAAAGAATTTACAACAGAAACAGCACGTTTTGAGTCTAAAATTGTATTGTGCAACACACACGTTGATTTCAGTATTTTGTAAGCTACATCCAATGGTTTATGAATGGTCGTATAGAATATTCAAAATTTTTGACATGTTAAACCAAAATCATTCTCAACAACTGCACGAGCACGAGACAGTTTTTTGTTAAAAATTTGCTGCGAATGTGACAATTCCCTGCCTAGATAAGGCTTCATGAAGTTTTCCTGTAGAGCAACGGCACTATCACCTATAAAGAAAAATGGCAGTGTGATTAGAGATATTGGAAGTGGAGCACCCTTTGGTAACTTTAGCTTACAAGTTATTAAAGCCTTATAAAATTAAGACACTTTAAAAGTACCACCATCACTTTGGTGGCCAGGATTTCCTACATCAATAAATGTGTATTTATAATTTGAATCAACAACTGCTAATAGAACAATAGAAAAAAATTTTTTACAATTAAAATAAAGGGAATCAGAGTTTGGTGCTTTTTTTATTCGCACATGACACCCATTAAATGCTCCAAGGTAGTGTGGGAAACCCCATTTAGTATAAAAGTCATCCGAAATATTTAAAACGTTCGTAACTGTGGGTATTGGCATGTGCATTGGTTGTGGTACAGTCCAAATCTTATCCATTGTATCATTAACAATATAGCTAACTGTCAATACTCCCATTCTTAAATCAAATGCAGGGTGCCCGTACGAGTTTCCCGTTACTAAGAACCTATAAAATTATATCATCATTAAAAATGAAAATGAATCGTAATTATTAAAACAGCCATACATTTATATTCAGTAATCATAATAGTAAAATTACTATTATTCTCATTGTAAAGCACATAAAAAAAAAAAAATTTTGAAAGTGTAACAATTTCAAAGTATATAAGTAATTCTAATAAAGCATAAGTTAACAACAAGTTCCGCTTTTATTTACTCTCACACCGAGAAACGGACATAAGCAGCTTCCATGCTCCTTAAATTCCTAACAAAAATAAGGAAGGGTTGCAATGTTAAACTAGTTGCTTGTAATTCTCTCTTTAGTTGCTGTATTGCAGGCTCTACATCGTCTACTTTCTGCAATTATGCGTAGATTATCGTACTTTATTTATCAATGGTTTGAATTTTTTCTTTCTATCTATTTTATTTTTTATCAAGTATCTCGTAAAAATACAGGGTTCTGAGCAAATTAAAATTTTTTTTATATGTGTGTCGTATCCAAGTACTTTTTTTATGAATTTTTATGATTATTATTTATTAAAAAACCTGTTTTGCATTTAGATAAAAAAAATTAATAAAAATAACCAACCAACTTAGACATACACACATATTACAGATAAAAATACAGTACTTACTTCTACAAAGAAGCTTCTATCAAAAGGTATTGGTTGACTTATTTTATTAGAATTGTTTTTCTTTTGTCTAGGGCCACTTATTAAAAACTTGAAGAAGTAAAATACTGTATTACAATTGTCTATTAAAATATCAAACAAGCAATATTTTAAAACAGTTGACTAGCTTTAATAGCATTACTTACAACAGGGCTCTCACTTGACAGAAGTGAAGGCACCTGAGAGAGCAAATTTTTGTCTTCTAACGTCTTTACAATATTGCAATAACTCAAACGTTCAATTTAATATGGTTTAATCAATTCCAAAGTTTTTTTAAATTTTTCGCTTTTGTTTGGTTACAGATGATCAAAGTCACTACTCAGCTGAAAGAAAGATAAGAAAGCTTATGTCGCTCATTTTCTCAAGTAATAAAAATAATAAAAGATTCTTACTAAATCTTTGCCTTGCTGAGTATTAAGGCAGGTAAAGCTTTGGTTAAACTCATGAATTAAAATTCCGTGAGCTCTGAATAAATTGAATCTTATCATAAACATAGAAGTAAATTTATTCTTTAGCTCATTGAGTAGAGCTATGTTAGATTGAAGCCAGTTACAATCATTATCGACGGCAATATCTAAAATCAAAAAAACATTGGTGATGAAAGAAATCAAACAGTTTTTTTTATTAAAAATAAGAGAAGAGTTAAAATAATTTAGAAAGTAACTCCTAAGATTCCAGTTATTCTCTGTTTTTTTTTTTTTTTTTTTTTGTAGTATTCCAAATGTCTGAATAATCTCCTACTTGGAGCTATCTTTTTTTATTTTGAACATGGAAGGAGATATTGTAAGTGTAAACATTTTCACCATCAAATAAATCGGCCATTTGTCTTGCTAGTTCTTAAAAATGAGCTGGTGAGATGCTGCAAAGTATGAATATTCTATAGACAAGAATTTTACAATTAATTTAAAAAATGCAAACGATAGTTTATTCCATGTATTGGATCCCTTCCTGTTTTAAAAGTGTCATATGCCTTATCAGTTTTGTCTTTAATTATCAAGCGAGTGAGTAAATTACGAATATTCTTACTCAAATACGCATGAGTCTCGTAGGATTTAAACCCAATTAATCCATCACAACGTCAATTAAAAATAGTAAATATTTGCTGCAATTATCTTTCTTATCAATAAGAGATTTATAACATTTTCTATTCAAAAATTACTTGCATTGTGCTGATGCGTTTGTGACCAGCGAAATCGATTCTGTAATAACAATATAGAATACTTTATCATTTAATGTAAATTTGCTTTAACACATCCATGCTAATACTATTATACTATGTTAGAACAATGGTAACAGGCTTAACTTTCACTTTGCAGGCAACAGTTTATTTGTGTAATTTACATAAACTCATGTGTATTCATTTACATTTCTAAAACTCTTACCTCACCCGTGTTCTGAAAGAAAAATAAAATAACTGTATTTTATCTGATTGCATCTATAACGACAAATAAAATTTTCATTGTTTACTTGGATCGCACATTTTACTTTATACTTTAAAAGTTAAAATCAATTTTTACTGCAGCAGCTGTTACATTTTTTCTTTTTTACATTTTTTACCGTTAATACGTATCATTGCACAAAAGTAGTACAAGCATAGTTCTTAAAGTAAGTGTACAAAAATTTTTTCATTTTATATTGACAGACATAATATTGACCTGCACCATATACTGATGTACGACTGGGACGAATTTCAATGAAATCTTTCATCGAATTAAAGTTGAAGTTGAGACGTCGGGAACTATTAACTATATTAACAGTTCAGCATAAAGTCATCCATAAGCTAAAGTACAAAGAGATATATTTTATTAAGTGCTGGTGTAGCTATTTTCCTTACCCAGGAATTTATTATTTCGATAATCACATTGCGCGTATCTACGAAGATCAATCCGGATTCTTGATACTTGACTACTGTGAGTGAAACTTCTGGGTTATCGGTCCCTGCCACGTTCAATAACCAAGAAATACTTTTTGTTCACTGGTACAGTATTTTATTTGTTTTTCATTGAATTTTTTTATTTTGATTTTATACTTTTCTCTCTATTTTTATTTTTTATTCTTTATCATTGCATTTTGTTTACATTTTTTTCATTTAATTTTTGTACATGAACTTTTTTCAAATTATTTTTTTCCTACTAATTTTTTTGCAATTGTATAGCCAATTAATACAATTTTTGTTTCATTGTTATATAATTATTTAATAACATTTTGCCATTATTTGTTTATTAAATTGAAAATAAGTGCCCTTAAAAACCAATAAAATAATATGTAACTCGAAATCTTACTAATATATAAAGCAAAGTTGCGAAAACCGTTGTGATCGCTAACTGCGAAAACTACTGAACCGATTTTGCTGAAATTTTGCACCCTAATTCTTGACATTTCCTAGATAGTTTTAGTATAGCTTTTATCTTAAAAATATAATAACAATACCAATAAATAAGCTCCAAGTTCTGCAAAAATACACCAGCTTTTCACTGTAGTTTAGTAGGATCCACTAGGTGGCGACGACATAAAATCAAGGCTATCTGCAACAGAATTGAATAAGTGTGGTTATAATAGGCCAGAGCGTCTCAAAAATTGTTTGCAGTCGTCTACCAGCAGTTCATCGAGCTGCATCGAATATGGAGACGATTGTCGTGCAGCTGGGTATCCCGGTTACTGATGACACATATCCTGATGGGCAAGTGACCTAAGTCTACATCCACTCTTCACCTCCAGGATTGACCAGTGCTACCAATAAAAAAATATTGTAACTGATAACGTCTTCAGCGGAATACCAGGAGATCCATCTAGCCAGAGCACACCCTGCTCCAATACTTAAGGGTTATGTGGCCGTTTTACCATCCTGCCTGGTGCTGTCAAAGAACTTTTGCGCACAAATGTAAGCCAGGGAAGACAGCCCTGAGGGGCATGGGCTACCTTCTCAGTCGTCGTGTCCCCAACGGAATACCTACGATTTTTCCGACTATAACAATGAGCGGTTGGTTGGACGGGAAACTACCCGAAGACAAGATATTCGTTGGTCAGCGGCGTACCTCCATCCATCGCAGTTTCCGTACATAGAAATTTCGAAGGTAAGAGTCAAGCTACTCGCAGCCAGATCTTCATTATCAGGAATAATCATAAGAAATAGCTGGAAGTCTCACCACTGGCCTTTTTCAGGGCAAATTTAAGTATTTAATTTTCATACTTAACGATCAATTTCATCGGTTCTTTTAAGGGCCACTTAAGTTTAAACTACCTTGCCAACAATTACATTTTTACAACTATTTCTGGAAGCGATTTGTCAACTAAAAGACTATGTTAACTAAAGACGGCCACTATTAAACCAAGTCAGTCATTTACTGACAGTCGTCACGGGTGGAGTTGTTCTTCGTAAGGCTAGGAACCCCAGTGATCAATGACCCTATATTACCTTCTCATTTTTAAGCATTCAACCAGGAATCACCGATCTTCTGCAAGGTCTGCGCTGAACGAAGCTAACAGCTATTAAGGAAGAATAAACTTTAACAAACAGTACAGTCTCCAACGGGCAAGCAGCACGAACTAATCTCCCCACCTTTGATCACCAAAACAACTGAGTCTGCAAAAAAATGTGCTTTAGACACCAACGTCTTCGATGTTATACCAGGAGACGTTGGGAAAGATTTCTACAACTAGCTCTGAAGCTTCGGACTTAGTAATTTTTCTCCTGATCAGTCTCGGGCTTCAACAGCAAGCCAGAGAAGATCACCCTGAGATATCCAGGCAGTCACAATTGCTGTTAACTTTAGTCAAGAGAGAATTTGCTTAAGAATCTCACCAGCTATTTTCCAGATTATCAGATGTTAAACTACGTTGCCAACAAATATATTACAGCATTATAAAGTTGACAGAAAACAGCCTTTAGGGGTTACAAACTTCTTAAGCATACCAAAAGTCGCAAGAGGGTAAATGGGAAGAAAAACTTCAAATGTATCTAACAAATACAATTTCAGGTGTCAAGAAACTGATGCAGAAAATTCATCGAGATTAGAACAACAGCGTCAAAATCGACAAATAAAGAATCCATTACGTGAGAGATCAGCTTGTTATTGTACCCTCACAGTAATTTCTAAAATCTTTAAAGATCTAAATTTAGATTTTTAAATAAGTAGAATATGGATTTGCGTTTTTGTGGTAATGAAAAATGTAGAGTTAAGCTCAAGGAGTTTGTTGCTCTGGTGATAAAGTTGTGAGATAAGACAAAAAAAAATTTTTTTTTAACATCTATTTTTTGGAAGTTTAAAATCTTAACAGCTTTAAAAAATAGCCTTTTTTGTTAATTGTACGGGAGACACTGCAAATTAACTGCTTTTTATGGCCAACGATTATTTTATGGCATAAGGAACGCACGGTACTTTTCAGCGTAATCGTATTTTTTTTTAAATTTATACAGCTTATTACTTAGCCAAATAAAATGTATGGATTCTGAAGAAATATGTTTTTAATAATAAGATTTTTGTTCTGAGAAGTAGAAATATGGGTCAAATTTCTAACAGAAAACGTTTCACATTACACGTCCACACACTATGGTGTTTCGTTTCGGAAGTCTTGGGCGAAGCCGAGACAGGGGGCCGCTATTATACATATGTGTGACATTGTAACATAATTAGTTTGTCAAATTTGAAATAAGCGCCCTTGAAAACGATTGATACGTTTTACAACTGTATTGTACATGTTTATTTTACTCACTTATTTATTTATCAAATAATTTATTTATAACAGTAATTATTAGCATTATTTGAATGCCAAAAAAACATCAGGTTTCAAAAAAATTGGTTGGTATTTTATGCATCAAATGCATAAAATACCAATATTTAATGCGTAATAAAGCGCCTTATTTGAATAAATCTATGTAACCATATTTATGCTACATAAACTTTTTGTTTTTTTAAATTTATTATGTAGAAACTAAAAAATTATTGTTAGGAGAAAGAGGCTTCTAGTAAGCGACTTCCATTTTATGGAAATCTGTCGTTTTTAAAATTACAGCACCCCAAGCACGTGGCATAAAGAACTTCGTTTAAATAAATAATCAAATAAATAATTTAGAATTAATTAAATGTATTATCAGTGAATGCATATAAAAATGAAAAGTTAGTTACGCATCACACACGATAAGTACAAGAAACCAAAATCTCAATGTTGGCAGCGCTCGTAGCAGAGTGGGTAAGGTACCTGACTCGTTTGCAGGAGGTTGAGGGTTCAAATCTGTTTGATGGAAAGTGTTTTTTTTCTTTTTTTTAGAATTTTAGAAGAAATAAATTCAAAGTTGAATAAAAATTATCGTGGAAAAAAAATTAAAATTCGTTTAAAAATTAATTGCTTGGGAGTGTGAAGGGGAATGGTGGAAGATGGGATGGTTGAAAGATACAAGGGTGGGGTGAGCGGAAGTGTTTAGGGGACTGCAGGTGAGGGCGACGGGGTAAAGGGAGAAGAAATACAATGAACTAGGAAAAAGAGACTTCCGGTAAGCGACTTCCGTTTTATTACAAATCTGTCGTTTTAAAAATTCCAACCTTCCCAATACGTGACATAAAGAACTTCGTTCTAAAAATATTTTAGCCTCCAACCGCATGCATACTGGCTGAGACCCTTACCTATTCTGCTATGAGCATGCCCGATATATGAAAATCGATTACTTCATTTTATCGTACAGTTCATTGCTTATGTTTGACATACATTGTTATTTACTGTGTATTTGTTTATTTGGTTTATCTATAATTTAACAAAATAGACATTTTATTAAACAAAATAAATTTTTAGTTACATGTTTCAAAAACTTAGAAATAAGTATATATTAGCAGACCAGATTTCATATTATATAATACTAATAATTTTTTTACTAATTATTAATTTGTTACTTTCAAAATAAATAAATAATTGATTATAAGATTTTTTCACGTTTTTTCAAAATTTTCATAATCAAAAAAATGTAAGATTCTACAGTATTAATACAATAATTTATTTTTATTGCGTTATAACGTACGATATGCAAGGCATATCATACTGACTCTCCCTGGTAACAGCGAAGCTACTTTAGCAAGAAGGCATCGACAGGAGAGAAACAAGATAATGTAAGGCCCAGCGAGCCTTAAATCGCGACAGTCGGGCATTCGCGCATTCAGGGATTCATTCGCGCTCTCGGTATTCGGCAGTCGAGTGCTATCAACTGGGTCGAGCGTTACCAAGGGACACGAGCGTTACCGAATCAAGACGCTGAACAAAAACTACTAAAGGATACAATGAGCCTAGAACAAAAACACACGCGTGACTTTGCCGTATAAATGGGATATTTTAAATAACAGTGTTTAACAAAAAAATATTTATCATTTTCGCGACGTAACATATCTTCCCTGCGTAACAGTATCTTCTTCTTCCACAATTTTTCCTTTGTAATTGTGGTGATTTTTATACTTAAGGACGTTTATCACATAGTTAATAGGGGAAAAAGTTTAGCTGAAAATTAAGAGAGGTAGGTGGAGTGCAAATTTATCCAGCAATGGTGGAAATTATTTTTCTCATATGGATGTACTTACATACACGCTTTTACGCGTTTCTAATCCTATTTTTTGTGTTATAAAGAAAAAAATTAAATTATAGATGTACTTAAAAATGTAACAGGTTTATCTAATAGTAATCTTTTACACAAATAAAAATTAGGAGGTTTATTCAAATCTTACGAATGCCGATTCAAAGGATTTTTCCGTAAGGTTACATGTTAAATTGAATTTTTCAAATTAACCGTGTAACAAGGGTACAGTTGAACGATTTGCTATTTTTTGAGGGTATTTCTTGATTTTTTTAAAAAGTTCTCTTGAAACCATTGAAAGATTTGATGAAAGGGCACAGTCTTATAGTGGCCAGTCTCCATATGATATTGTAGCATAATATATTATTTATAATGATTCAGTAATTAAATATGAAAATACTTACTGAAACCACACCCAACTAAGGTAGGTATATTCTTTCTAACAATAATTGCACCACATTTGTGTACAATACACTGCTGAAAAACGTCAGCTGATTTTTTGACCGTACGAAAAAATATGAGTCCTACAAGTGTAAGAAAATATAAGTCCTGATAAAAAAAAACATTTTTTTCTATTATTTAAAATATAAATTTTAGGACATTTTAAGTATGATGATATAAGGTATGATAAAATATTTTTTTGAAATTTTAAGTGGAAAATTTCTACGTTCTTTTATCCCAAAAAGTTACAAGTCCCACAAGCGCGGAAAAATACAAGTCTCGATGAAAAAAAAAAATATTCTCTTCATGTAGGCTATGTATTTCAGGAAATTTTCAGAGAAATTAAATAAATAAACATAAAGACTTTTTAAAATTAACAAATAAACAAATTTTTAGGTTTTTTTTTCGCAAAAAAATACCAAGTCCCAATGGTGCAGAAAATATAAGACCCGATGAAAAAAAATTTTTTTCCCAGTTCCTTAAGTGATAAAATCTGAGACATTTTAAGTTTAATGAGTTAACTGAAATTTAATAGTTTCCTAAAACAGTTAGTGGAAAGTATTTAAAGTTTTTAACTTGAAATAAATAAGACTTCCTTTAGTGCAAAAAAATACAAGTTCAAAAAAGGGAAATTCACATTATGTCGAATACGCGTTACAAGACATCTAAAGGGAAATGAAATGAGTAAAAAGTTCAGAAATTTTTCTATTTTTTATTTTGAAAAAATATCTGACTTTTTTGGGAATTGTATTTTTCCGCGCCTGTAGGACTTGTATTTTTGTGTGAGAATGGAACTTAGAAACTCTTCCACTCATAATTTCTAAAAAATATTTAATTTAATTTATCTTATTATACATCAAATGTCCTAGAATACATAATTTAATTAATGGGAAAAAGATAATTTTTTTTATTGGGCGCAAAAGAAACCGACAAATGTTTACGATCAAATTTTTTGAAATATAATAAGTACCACTAATCTCATTGACTTACGATTTTCCAAAATGCATTATTTAAATAATCGGAAAAAAAATTTTTTTGTCGGGTCTTGTATTTTTTGCACCATTGAGACTTGGTATTTTTTTGCGAGAAAAAATCGAAAAATTATTTTATTTGTTATTTTTAAAAAATCTCTTTTTTTATTTATCTAATTTCTTTCAAAATGTCCCAAAATGCATAGCCTATATGATGAAAATTATCTTTTTTTTATCGGGACTTTTCACGCTTTCGGGGATTTTTTCTTGCTTGTAGGACTCGTATTTTCTCGCACGGTCCAAAAATCAGCTGACGTTTGGTATCAGAAATCAGCTGATTTATCAGCTAAAAAATTAGCTAATTTTTCTCTGCAGTGTATCGTTTCATAGGCAGTATATTTATATTCATAATTATATTATCTGCCGTATAATTTTATAGAAGATCAACTTCTTACTGAGGTACCCAAGCACCCACTGTATAAGCTCTTTCAGAAGGAATTTTATCGTTCCCGTACAGTAAAAATTCTTGTGAATTTGGGATAAACTTACAGTGACCATAAAAATTACCTTAAACTACTGTAAAAATTCATGTACCATTGCGGTCAAAATTTACGTAAAATTTAAATATCACAGGATTACCGTTGCTTTTACGGTGAAAATTCCTGTGGTTTTTTTTCTATGTGCATGGTAAAAGTAGCGTAAGAGACTTACAAATTTAACGAGACATATAAATATTGTAATTTTGACAGAAAAATTTAAAAGTACATACATCTTAATTTTTTTGCTTACATGACGAATATTAATTAAATTCGCTAAATTTTGATTTCTGTCAAATTAAACAGAGCTTAAAAGGTACTAATGAGAAGGTGAAACCCTTGTTGATCATTTTTTAACATAGGTACATTAATATTGTGTATGTATTTAGAATGTGTGGCTCATCAAAAATACTATTATTTTAAAATAGTTAAAAAAATACGAAAATTACTCTTAATTTTTTAGGGTGGACGTAGTTGGGATTAAGACAATTTTTGTGGGTAAGTGTAACCATTTGAACCAAAACTACATTTAAGTATAGAAAATTAGGATGATAGTAGGAGCTAACGGGGAGGGACAATAAGCAACAAAGTACGAGGAGGTGAAATAAGCTGATTCGATTTTGTTTAAAATTCAAACAAAAACTGTAAAATTATTGTATAGGTTCTTTAAGGAGAGCCCAGGAGAAGCTAAGGAGGGGCTGAGGAGGAGTAAGAAGAAGTCAGAAGGTGCAAGGAAGAGGAATGACCCAATTATAATATGTAAAAAATTACCATCAAACTACAAAAAAACTGCGTTACTTGAGAAGGAGCTGATAAGAAATAAGGTGTAAGGAGGAGGTGAATGACTATATAGTCCCATACAGCTACATAACTTAGGAAGATATAAGTGTGTTAGTGTATGTGTGTGTGTGTGTTTGATAAAATTTTAACAATTTTTGCCTCTAATTAGCATAGTTGTGACTTGAGTAATAATATTAGTTTGGTAAACCAGTGAAAGAAACATTTAATTTTTTTAAAAGCTCACATCACATGAAAAAAATACTCAGATAATAGTCTTGGAATCTCTTGCAGAAGAAAAGTTGAATAATGATCAGTTACAAAACCTCATGTTATAGATATCAAATCTTGTTAAAAAATTTTTTTGGCTTACTTCAAATTGTTTTGAGAGACAAATGTTTTCTTTGTTTTCGAAAGGTTCTGTTCTCATGAAAATATTATACAACAGTTTTCTCTCGTTCATTCTAATATAGTAAACGTATTTAAATGTTCCACTTAATTTAATTAAGTTATAACGAAAGTAAAAAGAATTTTTCGGTTGTGTTTATGTATCGGTCAATCCTTACTTCTGCACTTTAATATTTTGGTTGTCTTTTTAAAGCCTATACAATTTTTTTTTTTTTTCGAGGTACTAGTAGGATATACAATTTTCATGTATTTTTTTAAGTTCGTCTTGTCACAACCATATTAAATAGTTCATTAACGTAGAAGGGCCGAACGTCGCACTTCCTGCACGGCGAAAAATTTTCTCGGCTTGGCTTCGAGGGTCATTTTGTTGTGTAGTGGGAGCAACGTTTGGCCTGTGTGATGCGTATGATTTTTCTTGCCACCCTGTCAAGAATATGATAAAAGTGGCCATTGGGGTTAGACGACTTTGAGTGGGGAAGTGCAGTTGGAAGAGATCAGAGTCACTCTCGAGTGACTCAAGCTGTCCCTTTAAGTCGAACAACGATGGTGGCACTGCTTCCGATGTTGTTGGCGTTGTGGCTCCGTTTGATTCATCGGAATCCAACTCATCGGAGAGGTGTGGCGATTGAGCGGTAATTTGTAGAGGCCGCGACGAGTTGGTCGCCAGGTTGACTGGTGGGTGTCTAGTTTTTTTTTTTTTTTTTCTTTTTTTTTTAAGGTTCGAGGGAAAAGAGGGCATAGACAAGTGTCTTATATTGGTACAGTAAAATTTATTGAATATGTGCTTATCTACCACTGCTTTAAGTCAATTGAGTGGCTTAAGAGATATGCATTACACGTATTTGCATATCTCGAATCGATTCCAATCAGTCATCACACAGTCCGTCTTATATACCTTACGTCGCTTTCTTACTTGCGATTTTTGCTAAAGACTAGTGGTCGCCACTTGGCGAGCGATAGGTGGTACTATCAAGTACTAAGTTGGAAGTTGGAGCTGCGCGCGAAATTTCAAAATTCAAATTTATGTAGAAACGATCTAATTTAAGAAAAATGATTATTTTAATATACAATAATTAATAAAATAATGCCCCGGATTATAAGAAATATATTTGTTAATAACAAATATAACGAGTGGTAGTAGTAAGCACTTTACATTAATGCATTGAAGGTTATGTTTGTTTGCTAGCAGTCTCGATATGCACGTGCATTGTTTGCAGCAAATGAATAATGTCGCGAAAGTTTGATAACGATGATTGAGAAACAAAGGTCTTTTTAGTACCGGCTAAAATTCACGACCCAAACGATGCAAGGGTTGTTGGTTAGCAAATGCTAAAAAATCCTCAGCCAATACTAACTGAAAGCATGTTACGTTCAAGCACAGATTTATTTTATTTATGAAAAAAATATGTTTCCACATTTTTTTCGTTAAAAAAATAGCATCTCTTTAGCATAACTTAATTCTTATTAATGATATAATATAAATTATGATATAATAAAATACAGAGTAGTAACTATGTGTGATCACAGACAAGTTCTATTCAAAACAAATTGGTGATCATACTTTTCATAAATCGTTTTACGAAATTTCTTATACCTTGTTAAATAGTTAGTTAAATGAAATTATTACGATAGTTACAATATCAGAGTTATCTTTATTTTTATTAAAAGATAATACTTATTTTAATTCATAACTACTATCATAATAATAATAACTATTAACGTTTCCATTAAAAGTACAATGGGCAAACACAACAGTTGCATCTTTGTCGAACAAAATTTATTTTTTTTATTTTTTTTTTTATTTCTTGAATTGTTGCAATTTTCATCAGAACTCTTGTCACTTAACTTGATTTTTTTATGAGGTAGACCGTATGACAAAACAACTAGTGGCTTTGTTTGAAGAAGTTTTGGTATCTTATTTTCTTTTCTGTTGACCACAGAAATTATGGTATTGTATTTTGTTTCGAAATCTGGTAATCAAACATGAAGAATTTTAAAGTATGTAGATTGATTTTCATTAAATGTATCTTCAAAGTTTTACTACATCAAATTTAGTGCAGTGACTTCCTTCTCTGGTTAGATGATTGACAAGAAACTACTAGATGATGTTCTATTAGTTGTAGGCTTTTGATTTTTGAAGGTAATTCCCTTATGAATGCAATCATTTGTAAAAGTAGCATCATCAACACAACCTGCAGCCACACAAGTAGAATTCCGACCTCTCAGTTACTTAAGGAGGTTCCTCAGCTGTATAGGAAGTTAAAAGAAAGTTATTATAGATTAACCAATATTCATAGCACATCTGTAGCAGAAGCCTTTTTACTCGTGGTAACTTCGCTGTCGTCTATGAGTATATGGATATACGTATGTGTACCATATACCCAATTTACTCATTTTGTGCAGTCCACTTTTTATCAACAAGGACTTTTTTTCAATGACTTAATGTCCAAGAAACCATCAGTGAAAAAGTTCTTTTGAAAAAGAAAACGTGTGTCGGAAAAAATTTTTTATTCAAGTCAAAGCCAAAGAAATACGGGAACAAATTTAAGAAATGTTCGTAGTTGTAACAACAGCAGATAGTCGGAGCAGACTAACCTCGAGCGTCAAAAGAGGGACACTAAATGGAAATACAACATAGAGGCATAAAGAGTTGTTCACATCAAAACACTGGAAAATAAGCTACTTTGCAAGAAGTATAATCACATACTGTCTTTACAGAATATTATTGATAAAGTCCGATTTGAATTGGCGTTGATACTTGAAGTTAAATGTGAGGATTGTCAGAGTACAACGCAGATAGCTACTGATAAAACTTACAATATCTCAACAAAATCCAAGTCAGAAAAAGAGATAAAACATTAGGATGTAAATACCTCAGCAGCAACAGATAAAGTATCAGTGTTTTTACATATATATATATATATACAGCCTATTTTATATGTTGAGTGTCCCTAGTTACTGCCATTGTTTTTTAATATTTAGCAATATTAACTGTTGTCTAAAATAATTAATTTCAGGAACTCTTAACGGTAGCTTGGGCTGTAATCATCTTAATAAAGTGCTGTATTTAGTGAATGTGCCGATTTTACATTGTAATACATACAAGTTGCATGAAAAAGAAATGAGTACCGCAGCAGAAAAAAATAGCTCGAGATAGCTGTATGCAAGAAACTCTTCTAGAACGAGAACTGACTGTTAAAAATGTACAAGAAGTACAAAGACTTCTGTAAGTGTTATAAGTGTTGCGTTAAATTTTTACTAAATATTACGCCATTTAACTAAAAATCATGTACTTTAAATAAGTATTTAGTAACTGTAATCGATGTCAATTGTGAGCTTTAAAAGTGAGCTGAGAAATTTTATTATTCAACATACGCAATAAAATCATTCAATCAAGAGTAAAAATACGTGTACACAATTTTTAACAAATGCATCTTGTAACTACGATATCCTATTTCTTATCTTACAGGCCTGAACACTTGAAGAATACCTTTATGTTCCCATTTATACATGACCAAGACCATACTAATAGTACAGAAGTCTCAACAGGTACCATAGTTAAAATTGTTGTTGCATACAACATGGGGTGGACGACGAGAAGAAAAGGTCAACAATAGATAGCCTATTTGGTGAAAGTGCTATTGTGAGATACTTTTCAAAAAATTTGTTGTGGGCACATCAAAAAAATAGCAAGTGTCGCATGTGTGATCTTGAAAATGATCCTAAAAATCACGACAGCAGATTAAATTTTAAAGGTTTAGCTAAGGCAAAATAACCTGCAGCTACCGCTGAACTGTCTAATAAAAATTAAATTTTCAAGGAGTGTAATGTTAAGATAGGAATAATGATTGGACATAACGACACTGTTTCATATCAGCTATTAGTACTGGCAGTGATCATGACGTACGTAAGCACTGTGATAAAAATCATAATAGCAAAGGCGTGACTAATAAGTTATATAAAATTAAAAAATAACATAAAGTACTTCATCCAAATTCAATTAAAGATTTGACACGGTGTTTTAATTATTGCGTGTCTCAAAATACTGGTGACGTCCCAAGAATGGCTACTGCATTCAAAAATATTTCTCATTACGCCTTCAATAACCACTCAAACTGCACTGATTGGTGTGGCTAAAAAAATAATCCAAAAAATTACAAGCACTTAACGATTGGTGATGGCTTTCCAAATCCATAATTATTTAATGCACTTAAGTGCCTGTTTGAGAAACTTGCCAGTAAAACTAAGAGATTTGCAGCCGGAGTATCAAGTAACGCTAACGAGAGTTTGAATATATTCATAGCGAAAACAGCCCTAAAATCTTGATTTTACGGTGGATCAGCAGCATATGTTTATCGACTAGCATTTGCCAAAAATAAAGAGAATTCAGGAGAGGAGTTTGCAAATGATTTGTCTAAAGAAATAAATTTATCTTTTGCATGCCACAGTACAAAGTATGATCAAACATTAGACTCTAAGGCAAAAAAAAGATATAAAAATGCATCGACTAAGAAGTTCAAGAAATAGCACTTGTCATTTAAGAAGAAAAAATCACAATTACGGCATACAAAGAAAAGTCTCCAAGGTTCCAAAACCCATCAGTCAGATACAGGGCTTTTTAATAACGATATTACTCTCATTTGTTACATAGCTGAGGACACATCTACACCTGTAGTCGTTTATTTTGATCTGGAAACTGGCGGTTTTTCAAAAGATGCAGGAATTTTATAGATTGCCGTAAAATATTAGAATTCATCTTTTGCTGTTTATATTACACCAACTCGAGAAATTAATGACAAATCAAGTGCAGTTACCAATTATGTGCAAACGCAGGAATATTACTATGCCACGGGATCGCCGTTACCTCAATTACTGTGTCAGAGACTTTGCAAGAATTTTATAAATTTTAATGTGCGTTAATACAAAATGCATATTAACAGCACATACTTGCAGTTCTGACCGTCCAAGACTATTATCAGTCATTCGAAAAACTTTTCTTTTGAATCATTTCCAAAGTGTAGTTTATGAATTTGCTGACACATTGCCTCTTAAAAAAAAATCTACTGGATTTTCTGGAAGAGGACAAAATAAACTTGAGAATTTAGCAAATACTTATAATGCTTCCACTATTAAAGTGCATAATGCAACTTACAATGTTACTTTGTGAGAACAAGTGATGATACAGTTTAATATTTTTTCTCGAGAAATAATAAACGGTACGTTGAAATGGGTACAAGCGATATAGCAACATACTTATGTGTAAAATTTTTTAAGCAGTTTGAATTATTTGAAACCATTAGACTCTTGTACTTTGCTTGCAACAAAAAAAAATTGTTTCCGCTAACATATCTTATCATGCTGTATGAAACAGTTTCAAAGAGTATAAATTACCTGGCTTGGTAAATCTTTTTGGTGAAGATAAAAATGGAGTGATTAAAGTAACCAAACGAAGGTTAAGTATAAAAAAAATCTCAGATTTTTTAGCGTCTAGTTTTTGTACGTTATTTAAATGCATTTCACTTTTACCTGTTATTATATTTTTATGTCTTATATGTATAAATATTTTTAATTTATCAAATGTTTCGAAAAAGGATTTACTGTTTTTAAGTTTTACACCAGTAATTAATTTTATTTTATAGACAATAATTCAATTGTCAATATATATTTCAAATTTAAGAAATACGCGGTATTGTGATCTTGCCACGTTGCAAGTATTGGAGGTTATAGTGATTAAACATAGCAATTTTGTCAAGTAAACATGCGAATTATTAAATCATACACGTACCTGGGCTATTTTTAAAAACTCGAGAAAAATTTGTCAGATATTTATTTATGGCTGTAAAAATTTCTTCTAAAACTTTTCGTCAATTATTACATACTTTAAGTGAGAAGACCAAAGAAATTTAACTTTTCATAAGACTCTATGTTAAATCGTGAAAACTTATTTATTTGATACCTCAGTACCAAAGTACCCAAAATACTTGAAAATGAAGGTGGTGATTTTGTGCCTATTCATTAACTAATGTTAATTTTTTTATCAATTTCTGCTCGTTAATTCTAGATCTGAGGAACCTTAAGCATCACCATAAGTATGAGCTCCTGAATTTGAAAGTAAACTTGCTGAAGTCTTACTTCAATAATGGCCTGTGTACTTTAACGGCGCTTGCAATCGCAGAAAAGCAGCTATGACAGTAGGAGTATCTTATTTTATTCCTGCCCATCACTTGGCGTTATTAATTGCCATTCATGTATTAAATTAAATAACGATCAGAAATTTTACCATGTGGGCTTAGTAAAACATAATCTTTAATGGTATCAAAAAATAATGACTTGATAACAAATTGTCTGTCAACATAAATTTTTGTATTATTTACTGATACTACAGATTTGTCACTAGCTTCTTCAACATTAGTAGTTTTCAAATTGGTTTGCTTAATGCAGCGTGAGGCACCACGTATTCGGAACATAAGGATAAATAAAAAAAATTTAAACGGTGAATCTTATTGTTAAAGAGAAAATTCAATTTAACTATATTTGTTTATGAATAACTTTGGACCTGAAACCGTACGATTTGGGAAAACATTTAAAAGATTTACGATCTGTTCCCAAGTAAATGCTCTGGATTTCTTTGGCTTAAGACTTTTTGAGTTAACTCTAATGATTGCTTTCAAACTTAAATACTAATTCATATCACCATTTTGATCAATCTGTTGTATTTTTTAAGCAACAACCAGACGCTCCATAATATTCTTGGCTTTACTTTTCACTTAAATCTTTAAAATAGAGAATTAAAATATTTTTTTCGAAAGATTAAGCTTTATTTTCATCTTTTTATCTCAAAAAAATGTAATATACTAAGCTGTGCTGATTGGCTCACTTTTAAGAAATTATTTTTTCTTTAATTACGGTTTGAGTATACTAATTAAAGTTACGCATAACTTTTTCCTCATCGGTAGAACCATCGGATGATTCGTTATTGTCTTTATCTGCCATTTTTTTTAGTTTTTTTAATTCAGATACTGAAGAGATATAAAAAAAAATGCATTCTGGTCGCAGTTACTGTCACTGCTAAAAAGGTCAGGTTCCAAGAGAGACAAAATAACAAAAGAGACAAAATCAGTAGTTGTCTTGATGACGATACACAAAAAGTAAAATCATGGAGAAAACGCATGGCAGGGCTCTGATTGGGGCATTCGATAGCTCGCAAAAGACAGCATTTTTTTCGATAATCCTTATAAAATAACCAAAAATAACGATAATGTGCATGTGCAGTTTGGAAATTATTAACAAAAATGCTTACTTTTGCGAAATATTGAATGTCCCGATCAGACCCCAGTAATGGAAATGCCCCCCTCCCTTTTTTGACACTATGATATTGGCTCATGATGTCTATACTTTCAACGCATGTAAGTCTAAAGCTCACAAGCATAAGTACTATATAGTGATAGAGCCACTGCAAAAATAAACTGGCTTTTCTCCTTCGTGCATATGCGTTTTCAGGAAAGAGGGGATAGCGTCTAATAGCAAACAGTATAAGGTACGTATACATTACACACTATGGCCATATTCACAGTAGCATGGTATACCAGGGGTGGTCAAGGTAAACCTAGTATTACCTATGATAGCCTCAAGTTTCTAGGAATGAGAAAGTTTGGGCCCAAGCTCTGCCACCTACAGTACTGCTGCAGAAAAGCCATCATGGCTCCTTAAATATATAGTATAGGTAATATTGACCATCTTTAGACTTACTGATGACTCTCACTTTATTGTTTATATGTGTTTAAGTTGAGGCTGCTGTAATTATCGGCTTGGGATTCTTGAGATTTTAGTTATTATTCAGTTACTTAGCATTAACCTATAAATGAGATTTTTTTTATTGTCTGTAAGAATAGAATTTTCTTTTGTTTAAATCTTATATTAATTGCACAACTATTATTAAGCTATTCATTAAACTTTTTTTTGTATGACTCATTTAAAATTGTGTGCAAGTTTGCGTTTCTTTAACTATTCCCGTATCCGTACACATATATTTTTAACACAAGAATGATAGATATGTATTTGTATACCTACTGTATTTGACACGCCATGATGGCTCTTCAGCAAGAGCGTTGCAGGTGTCAGAGTTTGAAGCCAAACATTCACATATACCTAGTCATCCTCCTAGAATCTAAACTACCTATATCAAATACTAGGAAGACCTATAGTAGAGTTGGCTCTCTTATGATTGATTTCGGAGTTCTTTGGTGCACCAAGGCAGTCTTGGCTGTCCCCTCTACACTTTGGCTAACTCAGCATTGTACTCGCCAACTATACTCAACTTTAGTTAACCAAACCTTACCTCAAGCAACTCAAACACTCTCGTGCTTTGTTCGAGATTTCTAGGAGCTGAGAGTTATCAAAAAAAACAACAGTCGACATTAATCAGTGCCATCATATTATCCGTGGGTCTCGATATTTGAAATCGTTAGCAATCGTAATAATATTGTGACATCACAGTAAGTTAACTCATTGAAATATGAAAAAAAAAATTATAAGTGTCACTAAAAAAATGTAAGCATCAGAAATAAAACTGCTGTCAATAAATTTAAATTGTATGTTGTTGGCTCGATATCCTTGACTTTGGCCTTAAAGGTATTTTACGACTGATGAAAAAGGATTTTTTGTCAAACCTCTGATAGAAGGGCCCATTTTCCCACGGGTAAAATAGTATATTTCTATTAATAATTTCCTACGGAGAAAAAGTAAACAATGTCTCGGGTCGCAGGTATTTTACGGACGTGATCTGACGGATTCTTTGTTACACACAGACAGTGTAAATAATTGTTGCTCTTTATCCGTGACAGGTTTTCCAAAGATGTCAAAGTTTTAACCAGGCTTTTTCTTGCTACGCAATTTATGTATTTACTTGATACTTATTTAGTGCTACTAAATCTGATCTCCTGAAATTACATATAACGAAGATAAACTTTCTTAATACATACAAGTACCTCATACTGTATTATTATTAAAATGAGGTATTATTTTTCTAGATGACTTTATTATTTACCTTTATTTATTAAAGATAGCTGTTATTGTAACTGCAAACATAAATTTGTTATTTTTTCTTGAATTCCCCTCTTTGACAATGGACTCGTTAGTCAGCAACATACTAAAGTACCAAACACACGAGACACCCATGTTTCTTATTATAAAACTTTATATAATAAATAAACAAAAGGAGAATCCACACAATTACACTTTATCTAAAAATAAATCCTCTAGCAAGAATAAATATAAAGTCTGAATGCAAATAAAACGTTTGACTTAAGATTACACGCATAAAGATTAACCAACTGAAAAAATGAAAGCTGTCTTATGAAACTCCTTTAGTCATATACGACATCGTCCCAGCAAATAATTCAACAAACAAACATTAATATTAATAGGCAATAGGGTTTGAGGATGTTTCGGAAAATCAGAGAGTGGTGCTTGTATTTTTGATAAACTGATATATTGTAGCTGTTTTATGAAACAAAACGTTTACATTAAAGTTTTACATAACAAAAGGTTTACATTAAGATCTGGCTATACAGAACGAATCGTGACGCAGTCGGAGTCAATCCACGCGGTATGAATTCATATTAATGCTCGAAAACGGTACGAGCTTTTCTAGTAGATTTGCAATAGCTTGATAAATATTGAAAATAGTGTAACGAGGCAAAATGGCCTCTATATTCCAAAATGCTCTCGCTGATGCAACGTGTATACAAAGAGCATTAATTTGACGCTTCTCTGAACTGTTTGTTTTTTGGGAGCTGTATACACGCTGAGAGGAGATGACGAGGACGCCAACGGACAAACAGTGGAGTAGAGCCTCGAGCTGCACGCTTAAGCGCGAGCAGCGAGAGCTTCGGTGATTTTGCGGGATTTCGTGGTGAGTGTTGAGAGAAGAGAGAGGAGTGTGCGTGCGAGACGAGAAGCTGCTGTGTTCTCCTAGGACGACGAGGTCTCCAAGTCGACGACTACGGCCGCTGAGAGAAGAAGCAGAGAGAGAAGAGTTGAGAAAGAGAGAAGAGAAAGGGTGAAGCCGCAGGACGAGCGACCCGCTCGAGGACGCCGGACGACATCACGCCGGGTTGGACTCGCGGACGTTTGACCAGGAGGGGAGGCTAGAGAGAGAGAGAAAACTATTGAGGGAGAGAGAAGTAGTGTGTAGCGTAGACAGTGCGGGAGAGAGAGAGAAAGAGAGATTGTAGTGTATACAGTGAGAGAGAGAGAGAGAGAAAGATTGTAGTGTAGACAGTGAGAGAGAGAGAGAGAGAGAGAGATTGGGTTGACGAGACGAGGTGTACGAGAGACCACGAGGTGCATGGGAAGGCTGCCATTTTTCGTGCGTGTGGTCATGTAGTAGGGTAGATAGTAGAGTAGAGAGAGAGAGAGAGAGAGAGTATAGTCGAGCAGAGATGATGACGATGATGAAAACAAATTTAATAATGCCAAGGTTCAATAAACCGTATGGCAATGTAAAAAAAATACAAAAGGATTTACAAACATTATTTTATAAAACAAGCATAAATATACAATATAATAAATTTTTGGCATAAGTAACAGACTATTAGAACACTTAATGAGATGCATTTCCATAAAAATTAATATAAAATTATCTGTTAATATAAAGTACATAAAATAAAATTATTGTATGTCCAGTAAGTATACCCACGAGTTCGTATATGTATATGAAAGTATATATGCTTCAAAATCTATCTCAACATTTATAAGAAACTCTCAAAATCAATTATTAAACAAATGTTCGAGAAGTGCAACTTTGAAGGATTCGTAAGTGACCTTCAATTTTACAGACCCAGGAGTCTCCTCCTATAATTTTAGAGCACTTATGACAAAAGAACGCTCATACGTAATTGTGCGTGCAAATGGTATAAAATGTCCAGACGTAACACGCCTAGCAGATCTCCTCAGGCCCTCAGTCTGCGGAAATAGGTCCGCCAAGTATTTCGGCTTCCCTGAGGTAAGCAACCGATAAATCATACAACCCAGAAGGTATTTCCTCCGGGCCCCAACAGTCAGCCAACCGAACTGCCGGTAAAAGGGCCCCATTTCAGCGTCGCGGCCTACCCCAAAAATGAATCTTACAACTGTATTAAACAAACGGTGTATCTTGAGCTGGAAATATTGTGAAAGATCCAAGTAAGCCAGAGACACGTAATCAAAGTGGGGGAGCACAAGTGCAGCCACAAGCATTTTCTTCATTGACCATGACAACGAACCCGCCCTTAACCGGAGCCTATGCAATACACCGTGGACAGCTGAACAAACCCGAGAGACCTGGGCGTCCCAGGTAAGATCGTTGGTGATAATGAGACCTAAATTCTTAACCGACTTAACGAAGGGCACCACTGTATCGTGAACAACTATTGGTGGTATATCTGAATAATTAATCGTCCTCAGCAACTAAGGTGTTGCCAACAATTGTGCTGTTATCTTAGAAAAATTAAACGGCAGTCCATGATTATTGGTCCAACAATCGACAGCACTTATGTCAATAGTAAACTTTCTAATAGTATCCGGTATATCTCCAGGCAGGCACTGGATGTACAACTGGAAGTCGTCTGCAAAGAGCATAGCTTTACTATGTTTAAGACACGATATGACAGAGTTAATGTAGACGAGAAACAGTACCGGGCCAGGCGACGATCCCTGAGGGATTCCTGAGGTAACGCTACGAGGCTTGGCCATACCTCCACTACCATTTTTCACTGATAGAGAGCGTCCTGATATATAAGAGTGTACAAAACGAATTGAGTCAGTAGTAAAATTTAGCTGTTCAAGCGCTGACAAGAGTCAACGGTGATCCAAAGTATCGAAGACTTTTCTAAAATTGAAGTAAACAGAGAAAGTTATCATTCCCCTATCCATACCCCATCGAATGTCGTTAGTCACCCGCAGCAGAGCTGTCTGGGTACTAAACTGTCGCCGAAAACCCGATTGAAAAGGTGATAGGAGCGAGGCACCTTCCAAATAATCATAAATTTTCTCAGCAATCAAGTAGTTCAGCACCCTACCAAAATGAGGCAGATTGGCCACCAGGCGAGTTTCCGAGGGGCCAGAGGCGTTTTTAATCTTCGATAACGGCACGATACTTGAAACTTTCCACAGATTCGGATATGTACAGGTGGCTAAGGAGGCATTTAATATAGGTACAAAAAAAGGCGATATCATGGAAAGTACATCCTTAAAATAACGCAACGACAGCCCATCATTACTCAGACTTTTTGCCCTCGAGAGACAATGCAACATCACCTATTAGACCTTAATCTCGGTGAACCAACGAAACGCGAAACCATCGCAAGAAGCATCACTGACCATACGATCGAGGTCCTCCATAGAGCATGGGTCATGAGCACATGTAATGGAGGAATAAAATCTCGTGAATAAATCAGGCGGAAAATTGCTTGCCTGCAAGGGGGGCCCACCAGCAACCAGACCATATTGGCGCAAAACATGCCACGATGATTGCGGGGAAGCAGCCCTCGACAGCTCCTAGCAAAGAAAGGTCTCCCGAGCACGCTGTATTTCAGCCTTCACCAGCCTGCAAAAAACTCTATACTCCCGCAGCAAATCATCATCACCAGCTCGCCTCGCTCTCCTATACGTGCGATCGCGAGCCTTGCAACGATTCCTCAAATCGTCCATGAACCAAGGCACCGGAGGCCTGCGGTAGCGGCAGTCACGAAAAGGAGCCATAGAATCCAAGAGACCCACTGCAAACTCCCAAAAACCCGCGAGATCACTGTTTACGTCGCCATTGTACAATACGTCCGACGCCTGGTCCATAGCTGCGGAGAGCTGAGTCAAAAACCTCTCGGCCGAAAAATGTCGGAAATCGCGCAACCTTCTAACCACCCTCATCTCGCGGACCACCTTGATCCTATAGTCCACATAAATAAAATCATGTTCACATATAAACGGTGCCGATGATTACGCAACTGATAATATTTTATCCTTGGAATCAACCACGATATGGTCTGTCCATGACTCGGATATAGCCAACACGTCAAGATTTAACTCATTAAGCAGCCATCCAATCTCATCCATATGTGCCCCCATGGAATTCGCATTTATATGCGCTATACGCAAACTACTGGCGCACGCACCTCGAGGCGCTGAGGAAGGTTTGGCAGACAGTCAATTCAACAATTTTAGGTCCGAATCCGAAGCAATAACAATAATATCTGACTTATCATCCTTACGCACCAAAATCTCTCCTCCACGCGCAAAAACATATTTATAACCGCGTTTTTTTGCTACGTCCTTGGTTTGCATGTAAAGCTTGTTTACCGGGTAAAAAAGCATTTCATAAAGTTTTATAACAGCGCTGGTATTAAGATCGGGAAATAGAGTCGAGTATTTAATTTCGCTGAAGGACTTTTTTTTAGACAGAACAAAATCACGCATACCAGTCGACTTGAATGACACAATGAACGATTTATATTTATACGCAGGTGCCACCGCAGGTCCAGCCGCCTCCACCGAGGTCTTAGCTCTCTTTGGCTGCATAGGTTTTATACATAAAATATCACTCTCAAAGTGTTGTAAACCCAGTATAATTAGCACAGATGTCATAATTTCGGCCAGGGAGCGACCGGACTCACATGGAACTTCAGTCACCCTCAAACGTAGGCTTAGCCCTCTTCATGGTCCTACGCGCACCCACTTCCGCCTTTAATTCGGTCATCTGGGATGCAAGGTCACCGACCCGGGCCCGCAAAGCAGCATTCTTGGATACGAGCTCCCTGATACGCCAATCGTGCTCCAATGCCTGGCTATTCATGGAGTTCAGTCGCTCATCTATAGCATCAAAGCAATCAACAGTATACAATTTTATGCCATTTATAGATGTCATTAGTTCGAGAAAGCAGCGATTCTCATCGAAGCCTTCCCAACCGAGTGGCATCGGAGGCGTCCGATTGGCCGCACCGACTATCATGTTATCATCGCTTTCAGTTGGCAAGCTGGCAGCCCGCTGTGGACTCGATGTGCCAGGTGATAAAACATTCAAGGCAACAATGTCTGCAAGGCCACGATTAATATCATACCCCACGGCTCGCGAAGTAATCGGTTCGACGACCCCATCACCTCTCTTTCTAGGGCAACGATGCATACGGGCACAACAATCATTCTTGGGTCTCGACAATAAATAGTTCGTGATACAACCTGGGTGAAATGTATTGTGACATACCGTGCAATTCCATGCATCATTCGCAATTTTTTTGTACACTTTTTGCATTCATTCATCGCGATGACATCCCAATAAAACTAACAAAATCTCTACACAAACACAGTAATGGCACGCCGGACGAACAAGGCTAAAATTAGTGATAAAATATCAATACAGTTTTTAGATAATAACTGCACTCAAATTCGCAAATAATACTGAGTCAAACGAATAAAATTAACAACGTAACCACGCTTAATACTGAATAACAGAGTAACTGTCGTAAAATTTAAATAATTAAATATTGAATTTGTATTTTGAAACATATACATCACTAAAAAGTCGCGTCTTCCAAAGATAAATAAAATAAAATGTAAAATGAGTAGAAAATAGAAAAATAAACACAAAAAATAAACATAGATTTCTCTTGGTAACGGCGCACAAGTATTATCTCTACACAGCGCTATATCCGAATTAAATGTGAATGAAACAGCTGACAGAAATAAAAATAAAAACACTGGAGAGCAGCAAAACAAGTAATAACTTAACCGACAATTCTGTATGCCAGAGTATTCAACAAATGGTAATAGCTGGGCTCGACACTTGGCTAATGGTCCCCGAGAAGACAATCACTAGATGGCACCTGTCTACGGCAACTTTAGCAGTCATCACTGCTAGAAGATGCCACCTCCTGGGGACGAGAGAGAGAGAGAGAAAGAGAGAGAGAGAGAAAGAGAGAAAAAGAGATTGTCTAGCAGTGTGAAAGAATGGGGACGGAGTGTTAGTGTGTGCATAGTAGTGTGGGTCGAGGACGAGCAGGAGCCCCTCCTGGTCCCGGATAAGCAGGACGTGGTGGATGAGTGCTCGTAGCTCGTGGGATGCGAGGTGGAGTCGCTGCAGTACAGTCCAGAAGATGAGGTGAAGCATTGTGTCGTGTATTGTGAAGAGAGGGAGACTGTGTATTAGTGTTAAGTGTTTAATAAAAGAAATAGTAAAAGATATTTGTTTTGTGTAAATTAATAGTTCTTCCCGTAAAACGGGAGAACTCCCGCGCCAATCCCCCTTTTTCAGGAACAGAAACCCAAGAGCTGAGAGGGACAACGGTGACGAATGCGATCAAGATTTTCTAATGCTGCGTCGGCGTCACTTTTCGTCTTAGGTCAAGAAGCAGTGTTACAATAGACAGTCACTCATCTAGGTCATTGATAGTGTTGTTCTTTGAGTGGCTTCTGTTTAGTGGGCTGAGTTGGCGGACCGATGGAGTCCTTTTCACGGGAAGCTTAGGCGCTAGAGACTCGTCCTGCCTCAACATAGATCTCTTGACTGGAACGACTCCGGGGGTGGGATGCCACTGGCTCTGGCCACGTCGAGATAACCTTCACCGTTGATGTCAACCAGCGTAATATTAAAAGCCGTGACCTTGCAATCGTGGGACTTTTGCTACTAGCTTTCCAGGTAGTTTTTTCAATTCCAACTATTACGGGCCCAAAATCAAAAAGCCTCAAGTACGTCAGCGTCCGGCCTTTTATACGTCGGCTTCACGCTATTTTACAGGAAACGAAGAAAACCTTAACTATTTCTCCTTTCAATCCTTTTTCATTTTTCGACTCGTGGTATTCATCCATCAAGCATTGCGCCACAGATAACAAGACATGTTACATCCTAATTCAAGTAATTTTTACCCAAGATCAATTGAGGCAGAAGGAAGGCTTTTCATAACGTTAGGGTATATGTCTTTGTCACCATAAGGTAAATTAATAAGTCATAAATTTTTCGGAGAACAGATATTTAACATACTCAAAAAGTTACTATTTTTTAATTTTTATGTATTCAATCATTTTGTACAAATCATTCGAAATTAGAAAGCAGCAAGAATTTGAACATGTATTTGTAAATTTTATTGCAAACAATCTTTTAGCGAGAGCTTGACAACTTTTTTAAAATCTCATAAGCTTACAACTAATTCCAAACTTCACACTTACACTCTAAACCAATAGACTAAATTTGGGTGGTAGAAAAATGAAATTTTCAGGGTCAAAAGAATAAAACGTGATATTCATGCTTTTTAAAAGAATAAAATTCTATTCCTCTACCTTACAAAGAAGGAATGATGCATTTTCTTCTTTAAAAAAAAATAAATTCGTGAATTTAGTCTTTTAAAAAGAAAAAATCCGCAACGTTAAATATAATAAACACTGAATCGATGGCTTTATTCTTTTTTAAGAGGCAATGTTACGTAGGGAGGATATTGGTCAGGAGATGCTTCGCGAGAATGATCAACGCTTATCCCTTTAAGAGCTTTATTCAAGATACCAAAATCATAGGCAAGGTAGCGCGTGCGTTACCTTCAAAGGCTCGTCGTGTACTACCCTCAAATAGACTCTCTTCTTGCTTGCACTTCCCTTCCCTTGGCCCTAGGGCCCCTCGTTATGAGGTTTAAGGAGAGGGAGCGTAGAGTCTCACCTATACTACTGTACGTTACACGTCCAAGGCCGCGACGTCGTTGTCCTTGACGACGCTGACTTTTAAATTTATGTAGTGTTGGATCTGTATACTTGTTTTTGACTTTATGTGTGTATGTCTATGTGTGTGTTGTATTCTGTTGTCTGTATTGTTTATGTAGCTTAATCTTTCTTACTCATCCTTCGATTTAACTGTAAAGAACCACTGTTCTGTATACAATAATATTTTTGCTCTTTCAATTATTCAATTTCTTCTCCTCGTGTGTCGAATGTATTACAATATTGTTTGTGTATGCGCTTTGCCTTGTATTACAATTATGTACAAAATTGCCGTGAGGTGGGCATTTGCTTAATCTTACTTTACATTAAATTTTGTTTCACAATATAGTTTCAATTTTAACTTTCGCATGTGTTTATTCACAAAAAAAATTCCGTACAATCTTCTTATTATAGTATTCAAGTAAACAAAAAAAAATCTTTATGGATCCCGTCCTACGGACTGGCTTAAGGCTCACGAATTCTAATTTTGTATCGTGGTCACTGGCAATTCTAGTATCCGTCTAGAGGATTGCAGTCGCCTCTCTGCTCCGAGTTCTACTGTTGGTGTGGTTTGAATTACTGCCAATTCTCGTGCTCCTTCTTGAACTTTTTGTTTTTCTGTGAACATTCTAAAACATATTAGTAGTTGGGCCCCCGATGGAGAAGGCCCTTATACATAAGAAAAAGAAGCCTCATGCCGAATTTATTAACCGTGTAATATGTAAAGCTGTTAGCTATTAGTTGCCAACCCTGGTTTCTGTGGTAAATACTTGTCCTAACACTATTTATATCCCATCGATAGGTATTTTTTAAAGTGTATTACCGTATGTACCTTACCCTTTCTCTTATATTTCCCCTTTATTCGGTTAGCGTTAAGCTACGTGAGTGGCTCTCTCCTTACATATAAAGTTTATAATAATGAACGTATTTTTTTAAAAATTATTTTGCCTTCCTTCTTGTAGAAATATCATTGGCTATTTATTATTTTTATTGATGTAAGTACTTTTTGTGCGTTTCAAAATGTTCAATCGCAAATACGGTTTTTTTTTGTCGTCATTACTTATTTCACATTGACTCTACGTGTGCTTATGAGTCGGTTACTGAGTATGTGAATGGTTGGTTATAATATTGTGCATTCCATCATGCCTACGCGGTCATATAACGTATTCGAGAAGACCTTATGGTCAGATAATTTGATAATTTTTTGCCTTACATTTCACTTGTATTTTTTTTGGTCGAGACAAGCTTAAATAAATTTAAAAAAATTATTTTATGGGCGTGTGTATTCCGCATTTACGTTTGGACCTATGTCGTACATTTTTCTAGTATTTTTCATCCTTACATTTTCTGATACTATGTTTTTTCTGCTACTTCCCCTTCCTCTTCTCTAACATGATGAGATTTAGGATAGGGATTATATGAATTTTTCTTGTTTGCTTTTACTCTTAACGCCGCGCCGAAGACGCATTTGCTAATTTCGTTCGTTTTTCCCCTCAAAAACAAAACTTTCATTTTTTCTCTTTTTTTTTCTTTTGGTCTCTGGAGAAAGTGCGCTTTCTGAGGTGTTCGCGCTGTTGTTTTAGTTTCCAAAGCTAAGCTTTGACACTGCTCATGTGACAACATGATTTTTCGCACCACGAGAATATCTGTGTGCTGTCCTCATGGACGCAATTCTGTAGGAGCAGCCCACGTGCACTAATGCACAATGTCGTTGTGTAGGTCGTAGCTTTAATGATTACAAGCATTCTTGCCTTCTTTTTTTGGTTGTTGTAGATCTCTCTGCCTTCTTTCCAGTATTGACGCCACTGTTTGAATGAGGGTGGGCTTGTAACGTGGTATTATTGTCCCGGAGGTTTTCCAGGATCCCATGAGATCTCTTCAGCCGTCCTTGGACGGTCAAGTCCTAAGGAAACATTGCCATATGCTGGGTAGGGTTCATTATTCCTTTTGAGTTGGGTGGTTTGACAAATGCGGTGTTCGTTATTTTACATATGGCAGTCCGATCTATATCTCGTGATGACTATGTGAGACATTTCAGGTGTTGTGGTTGTCAGCATATCATGATGGTATAAGAGTGGAATTGCTTCTAATGGAGAACGACAGAAGGAAGGAAGAAGAGAAGGTTCAATTTCTCATACTCGATGTGGGCCTGTTAAACAATAAAATTTTTTCCTGCTATTGCTTAATTTATTTTACTTCCTTTCCTCCATGGTCCTCTCTACCTAACAATAATCGCTAAAATAATTTTTTTTTATACAATAATGATGTCAATGGACCACAAAAAAAAAGATGTTATGTGTTCATATTTTTTTTGTTTGCTAAGTTAAAATTGATTTTTTTCCGTACCTCTCGCATATATTTATTTAAATTTACATACTTACGCTTACTGGAGTGTGTTTCCTAATTAAAGAGTGCCACAGGCGCCCCTTATTTGCTTTGGTATTTTTAAATTCATGGAATACAAATTCTACTATTGATTGATGTTATTGATGCTTTGTTCATGCGTGCCTCCCCATTATATTTTTCCCTGTGAGCTTGCGAATCTGAGTCCAATATATGTATATGTGTAGTTTGCGGCACGTCCGGGGGCCGCGAAAAATTTTATCGTGAATCTAATTTATCCCTTCTTTCTGTTATATTTTAGCGCTACGTCCAGGGGCCGCGAAAATTTTACGTACAATCAGATGTTTAAGGAGGTTCTTTCATACGCTTCACACTATTAGCATTCTCTGGCGGGGCTTTTATTACGCATGCTTTTCTGATTTTATCTACGTGAAATGCTCTTATTTCGTCACCTCTCTGTAGTTTATCATTTTTTTCGATGTAATCAATTCCTGTTATTTTATACGGGCCTTCGTATTGCGAATTATATATGCCCTTTGATGGCTCTTTCAGCACATAAACCATTTCTCTCTTTAGGAAATATCTTGTATTCAGTTGGTGGTCATAGTTATACTGTGATCGGTACTTCGCCTGAATTTGGTTCATTGCTGCAATGGTTCTCATCTCTGTTAGGATCTCAACTAACTCTTTGAAATATTTATCCAAAGTTTGGCCCTTAGGTGGCAGTCTGATACCAGATGGTGTTCTAGCACTTTGTCCGAAAACTAATTCGTTTGGTGAGTATTCCGTACTCTGATGGTCCGTGGTATTGTATGAATGCATGCACATAGGTAAATGTTCGTCCCAGTGATCTTTTGTTCTACATATGCCTTGATGTATTCTGTAAGAGTAAAGTGCATTCTTTCGATGGCGCCGTTTGTTTATGGGTGGAACGCTGTGCTGCCCATTTTGTCTATCTTAAATAGCCTTGCAAGTTTATCCATACTTTTATTCATAAAGTGTGTGCCTTGGTCCAATAATCAATGTTCCGGCGGCCCGGAGTACGCTATAAACTTATCTGTTATTGCTTTTACCGTTTCTTTAACTGTTGCTCTCGTCACAGGTGCAAGAACTATAAATTTTGTAAGCCAGTCTTGTATAGACAAAATATGTGTATACTAATGCTGAGGGTTTACTGATGGGCTCGTAGAAATCTATAGAGATTTTTTCAAACGGTCTACTCAGTGTATCAGTGAAGAGCATTGCTTGTTTTGTTTTAATTCGGACGAGTTTTTCCGTCTGGCATGATGTACATCCCAGGATGACTTGTCTTACATCCAGGCGCATGTTTCTCCAATAGTCGTCTTTGGCGATTCTGTTATATGTTTTATTCATTCCCCAATGTCCGCCTATTGCCGCTTCATGGTATTCTCTAATGATTTTAAATCTTTGATCTGCTGCTGGGATTACCAGAGTGCTCGTGTAGAGTACTGCTGCTAGTCTAATATCTTTGAATATTTCCTCAAAGGTATCGACAAAGTACCCCACTAGGTCAGATTGAGGGTCGCTAGATCCCTAACGATACGAATCGTTTTTACTTCATTTGCTACTATTACCTCTTGAAGGGCCTTAAATGCAAGAAGAATAAAAATCATGCACATGTATGTACAACAGCATTTTAGAGAAACCACGCTTGAATCAAACATTAAAAAATGTATCATTTTAGTTTCTCCTAAGCTTCTTTCTTCGTTGTTTATGCATGTCGGATTAATGTATCCTCTCTCGTGCAGCGCATCTATGGCCTCTGTATTGGGTACTGCCTCTGTTATCGTCATAAACGCTAGATTATCTAAGTACTTAAATGAGTGGCCCTCAATCCTGTTGAGTTTTTGTAATAGGGGTGGGTCTTCCTTCTCTTTTGGTGCCCATGGTGGCGTTGCCGTTGGTAGGCGTGTTCTACACACTCTATATTTTTCCATCGATGGTAAGTGTATGACTGTGTTGGCTTTGTCCTCGCTCTCTGTTTTGCATAGCGCGTCATTCAACTCGTTGGCTTGCTCTCCTTCTTCCTCTACTGTACTTTCATTGCTGTCATCGTCACGGCTTACTTGCTCTCCCCGTTCTTCCGTATGCTTACTTGTATCTGCTGCACTTTCGAAAGTGTCTTGCCCCTTTTCTGAATGACTTTTGTCCTCCTTCGTTTGCTGGCCTATGTCTACTCTCTTGTCTAGTTTGGATCCATGCTTACGCTCCTCGCTTCCTTCACTACTGCTGCGGTCTTTTCGTGTCTCTGTCCCTGACTTATGTTCTGTATTTATCGCGCTAGAAACTTGTATAAGAGGCGTGTAATGTGCATTTTTACCTACGCCTTCTAGATGTAAATGGCCAAATTCACCGTCTGTCATAACAATGTAATGAGTGTAAATATAATTTCCATTGGTTAGTGCAAAATTTACACAAATATTTTTCTTAAATTCTTGAGAGAACAGATAAGTACGATCGCTGTTCTCATACCTTGTTTGTGACTCCAAAATTTCCTTTGTTTTTTTCGGCTCTCTGCATTTTCGTAAAAGATTAGAATTTCGCAGAATCGTTCATAACTGGGCAGTTAAGATGTCGAGTTCGTATAACCATATAAGGCTGTGAAATAAACAGTTTTCGGGTGGATCAGATGGTATTTTCGATATTTTTGTCAGGGTGCTACCAGGTTGTACGCATTCACAAGTTTCTCTTCACGTTTTATCCTTTAAATAATCTAACCATTTATCTGGGGGTGCGACTTCTGAGTGGTCATTGCGTTCACCTTTTACCACGTTCTCACTTTCCTCCAACTGGACCATGTTCACCCCGTCATGGGTGTTTTTGTTTTCATCTGCTGCCGTGTGTAACACTGCTTTCTCTAATGTTATTATCTTACTTGGTTCCCACATATCCATCCTCATTCCCAGTCTGCCTTCTACGTCTTGTTTTTAATGTCTATCATTACTAAAGCCCGTAGTTTCTCAAACCTTCCCTCTAATAAATCTCGTATGTTCGGCTCTTCTTGTTTATTTGTTGTAAAATCCTTCGCTTGTTTTATGCTTTCTTTCTTTGCTTCTGTGGTAGTTTCTTGTTCCTCTGTAATTGTTTCCTGATTTTTGCTAGTAACGTCATGTAAAGGTGTGTCACAATTAACTATAATTATTTCTTTCAATGGATTTGTCGTCAGTTATGTAGTTGAAAAGCGCGATTTCTGTCTATGTAAAGTGTCAAGTTGTCGTTTGCGTGCCTTTCGTAATTTTTCACTTTGTGCTAGTATTGCTGGCGTACTTGTAGCAGTTATTCCCTTTCGAAAGCCTGGCTATTTCTTGATGTAGCCCAATTTTCTGTCTGCCATCCCCTGCGAAATTGATTCTCCTTTTTCTGGAACCTCTCATACTCTTTCCCCGTTTTGATTCATTAGTGCTTGCTGCAGCGGCAAATTGTTTTCGTTAGACTCCTCTGATTTAGAGTTTGCATCGCCGTTTTCTAGACCTTCTGTACTCATATCTGAACCTTATTCGCTATCCTCGCCACGAACGTGGCCTCTATCGTGTTTTTTTTCATGTTATACCGTTCGAGAAAATTCTGACTTGAGGTCCACTACTGTAATGTAGCGCGCAGATGCTAGGTTTCCTAAAATGTCACTTTGAAATGGTAATGGATAGCATGATTCCACCGTGACTTCGTTAAGCAGACGAAAATCTGTGACGACCCTCATTCTTTTTTCGTTGTTTGGTCCCAGTTGCTTTGCTACTTTCCAAGTGTTTGAGCTGTACGGGGAGGTAGATGGTTCCACTATCTCCTGCTCTAGCATTTTCTCTAGTTCAGTCTTCATTTGGTCTCTGATTGACGGTGGGTATCTGTACCTCTTTGCAACTGTTGCTTTATCTGTTGTTGTCTTTATCCGGTGTTTGACAAGATCTGTTGCTTTCAGAGGCTCTCCGTCAACGCCAAATACGTAGGGGTTTGACTCGATTAGTCCTCTCACATGCTCTATTTCTTTATCGTTGCAACCAGTTGTATGTACGAGTTGCATTATTCTGTCTACCCGTTTCAGTTTCTTTAACTCTTTTTCATCTTTTATAAAATTTTCTGTTTTTTCTTCATCACTCCCCATTTCTTCGTTAAATAACCTTATTACCGCTTTCCTCAAGCTTTCGACATTGTCCCTGTCAACGTCTAAGTGCTTCCGATAAATTTCTTCGTAACTTACGAGCTCTACTTCTAGAACAGGCACATATCTTGTCTCATCACTCATATTAATACATTCTGCAACTATCTTCCCGTTGATATTTCTCGCTATGAAGTTCCTAAATAATATTCCCTCCTCTATCTCTTGGAGGGTTATCCAGCCATTTTCTGCTTAATTTCTATCATTTTTTACTCGTGCATAAATAATTTTCTTCGATCTCACAGGAATTTTAAAACACTCCGGCTTTAACAGGGGTATCTCTACATCTTCTAATTTAATCATATCTTCGGCGGCGCTTATCTGGCCTCAATATCACTTAAACGTATCCCAACCTATGATTCCTTCCGCGTCAATAGGGAAGTCATAGGGGACAACATGTAATGTGCACTTCAGCCCTTGTAACTGAGCCTGTACTGTGCCCAATGTTTTGCATGCTCCGTCAGTCACGCCGATAATAGCTACTCGATACCTACTGTCTATAAGCGTGTCAGTGCTTAAAGAATTAACCTTTATAATAGAAATCTCCGTGCCGGTATCCGCATAAAAAGTTGCCTTTCCGTTTTTTAGCTGTGGTCCTTGTAACTGAACCGATGGTGGCCTATGCGCTGTTCTCGCGAATTTTATAGTTTTTCTGGGAAGCTGCTTTTTTTCTTCATCACACTCCGAAAGCTTGGGTTCGTCATTCTCTATATATGTATCCGACGCCCTTGTCCGATTACATTTTTTGCGGGCTCTTCTCCCTCTTTTTGTACGTTTGCTCCCTCATTGTCTAGGAGTATTTTCACATTCTGCTTTATTACTTTTTGTTTTTTCCTGCACTGCGTTAGTATTTGGACTGTTGTGCGTCTCCATCTTCACTACTTCTCACTCTGCGCTTCTTTCTTGCACCTTCTTCTTCGCTGGACACGCTTTTCTCTGTTTCCCTCTCTCTCTCTAGTTCATGCTTGGCGTTTGGGGACCACGCCAAACATCTAAAGAGTTTAAGGGTGCGGGTGCGTCTCTCGTATTGTCAGGGCCGTATTCGCTGTTTCTTTGCTGCGGTGGGCCCCTATCTTGTGGTGGCCCAGGTCTTATAAAATTTCTATTCTAGCCGTCCCTACTGTCCTAATTTTTATTGTTGTTCCTATAACGGTTGAATGCTTCCTCGTTGTTGTTATTGTTGTTTTTGCTGTAGTTGTTATTATTTCTGTAGTACGGCTCCAATGGGCCATTGTTATAGCCCCTGTTATAATTGTTTCAATTATTGTAATTATTGTTGTGCGAATTGTCATTTCTGTTTCCGTGATTATAGGCGTTTCTGTTAATATTGGTATTTGCTACGGGTTGGTTATACCCTTCATTTCGCTGTTTCTCCTCTTCCTCTCTGTCTTGCTTACGCGAGCGGCATTCTCTCGCATAGTGTCCCGGTCTCTGATAAAATAGTTGCAGTTTCCTTTTGGTATCCTCCCGTTCTCTCTTGATGTTTTCCTGTCGTTTATCAAAGTCATCAATCTTCGGCATTCCTCGACTGAGTGTCCGGTTCGGCCGTTGCAGTATATACAGCATTTTTCACTCGCTGCTGCCCCTTGTGCCCCATTAGTAATCTCTATTTTTTTTTCCTTGCTTGCTAGATTTACTCGTGGTCCCGTCTCGGTCATAGTATTATATGTAGGCAGTGCACTTATTGGTATTGCATGCCACAGACTAAGGTCGCTCTCTATTTTCAGCGCCTCTACGATTGCTTCGCAGAGGGTCCTCGGGTTTAAGCATGTAATCTTACTTCCGTACGTTGGATGTAGACCATAAGTAAATTAATTCACTGCCTCTGCTTCCACGCTTTCTTTCAGCACTTGTTTTTGGATAGGTTTGGGTTCGAGTCATGCAGCATCGTTAGCCTATTGTACAGTCCTTATACTCTTCCACTGTAGTCCTCTATTGATTCTCGGCTTTGCTGCCTGATTATTTTCAGCTGTGCCATTAGCGTGTCTACGTTGTTGATGCTGCCGTATCTCCTCGACAGTTCCCGAAGAAATTCCTGCACTGTCCCAAATTGAGCCAGTCTGGGCGCAAAATGTTCAGCCACTTTTCCTTTCAGTCTGCTCGCAAGCGTGCCAAGGAAAAATAGTTCGTTCTCCGGACCTACCATTTGCGCGGTCATTCTCACCATCCTTCCGAATAGCAGCAGAGTGATTGCATCACCATCAAAAAACGGGATGTTGCTTGCCATTTGACCGAGCGAGGGCAAAATGTTATGCTGCGCATTTTGTGGTCTGCGTGGGTGATTATGGCTGTTTGTCGCTTGTATATAGTCCGTGAATTGGGGTCTAGTGTGATCTGTATCATCCCATATTCTATCCCTATTTGCCTCATAATTAACTCGGTTTGTATAGTTACTATGCGGTTGTGGTATCGTTGTTGTAAATGCGACTTCTTTCCTCCTTTCCAGCTCATCGCTCATTTTTTTACATTGTCCAGTAGCTGTTGATTGTGCAAGTCTCTTATCCCGGGATTCCAAGGCTCTTTATTTTTGAAGCCTGTTGCAGTAAAATTCGGCCACCCTTGTCTCTCTGGCATGCCCCATTGTGTCTCCCGGGTATTCGTTTTGTCTGCTCGAGCTTCACATATTTCCTCGGTTTTTCTCACGCTTTGCTCAATGACTCGTTCGCCCAAAAGAGGACCAGCCCCTCTGTTCACAAGTCCCGTGTTTGCTTCTGTGTCGCGAAACATACCTTTAAGATTTATGTTTTCCAGTAATAAACTTTGGACAATCTTTGTGACTGTTCTGTGTTGTGTATCCGTTTCCTTCGCTTTCTTTAACTTTGCCTTAATCCTTGAAAACAGGCCCATTACTATCGCCTTGGTTTTCTTGTCTAGAGCGTCAAGTTTCTCATACCCCTCTGGTTCCAGCTCTAACTCCAACGTCTGTTCCTTCATGTTCTTCTTTTGCTGTTATCTACTGGGCCCTGGTCTGCACGTGTCGGTTATTATATTACCCAGGCCTTCGTTGTCGCTTTCTGACTCATAGGTAATGTCGCCGAAATGAATCATTTTTCCTCTTACTTTTTTTTCTTCTCTTTGATTCTGACGGAGCTTATTTAATCTCCTCAAGATTTATCTGCATTTAAGTACTTGTGTCGTGGCCTAATAATAATCGGACGACAGAATAATAAGGGGCGGGACGAGAAAGTAAAAGTGCGGAATTCGTCTTGCACTTGCTTTCTTCAATTTTGTGGTTTATTTTTGTAGTGGTAAATGGGAAAAAATGTCTTTTTGGGGGTATCTATCGTTTGCTTTTGTTAAAAAAAAATGATAACAGTAAGAATAGTGATAACTACTTTAGCCGATACGGGTGCGAATTAATATTTCCAGACGTTTCCTGTGTCTGTGGTTTTGGATTTTCTTAAATGTATCTGTTTTGCTCACACAACACACCCTGTTCTTATTTGAAAAATTCGGCTCACTCTGAGTCAGTATAGTAGGCTCCGAGTAAGTGTAGACGCGTGGGTTTGTTATATCAGAAGAGATAATGCTGAGGGTCCCTCTACCAGCTCTTGATTCGATATGTGTTATGTTCAGGTCCTAATATTTGGTCCCTTTTACCTAGCTGCAGTAGCTTGAAAGAGAACAGACGGGCGAGAGAGTTTCCCTACTTTCCGTGCTTGCTCCAATTTATGACACTTATCCTCTCCGTAAGACTCTGTTCTCTCCCCTCTGGTCTCTGCTGTTTCCTGTTTTCAACCGACTCGTCGAGTTTTTGCGTTATGAGTCACTGATTTCTCCCCCTGTTCTCGAATTCTTTTATTACGTAAGTCGTTTTCCCAATAAAAATTCTACTAATCCAATGCGTTTTAAGTCTATTTTTTCGCGTAATTTATGTTTTGCGTTTAAGAAAAAACACTTAAGCTCTTATGTCTACCTAATTAGTGCCTCTCCTGTTTTGCCTTGGTAGTGAGGGATAAAATTATTTTATTAAATATGTACTCACGTGCAAGTCGATATGCACATCAATAGACATAAGGTTTTAGAGACCATTTTCCTCGTCTTTTGTCCCTTTGATTTTGTGATTTTTGGCGATTGGAAGGAAAAATTTTAATTTTCCTTTTGTAAACAACTAAACTATTTGATTTGCACTTAAAAAAAAAAAATTTCACGAATTTAGTCTTTCTGAAATATTTAACTATAAGTATAAACTTTGGAAAGATGAAAACTTATCTTTTTGACTTTGATATATATATATATGCGTATAGAGATGTCAAAAGTCATAACATAAGGTATTTTTACTTGTGACGTCATTCCAAGATGGCGCGATCACTGGATTTTTTTTTCAAATTTGCACCAAATGTGCAAAACTAGCTGTGAAATTCACGAGGACGTCCCAACTAATGATAATGCGTTTAAAAACTTCAGGTTTTAATAAGCTATCGAATGAACACTAAACTTTTTACATCTTTACTTGGTAAGCAATGTAAAAAAATGAATGTAATTATCGCAGGCATAAAGTTGATTAGAAAAACATTTTATTTTTTGTGCTTACCATGATCCAGTTATAACGAATTTGAATTATAGTCAATAGCAATTCCCGATGCATTAGAGAAAATTTTTCGTTTGTTTGCCAAAAGTGTAGTTTTAATGAAGATCAGTACAGAAAAAAAAGTACTGCAATTAGGTGGATTGTACCCGTCTAGTATACATATATATGGTTGCAAGCCTCCTCACCTCCGCGATCATAACAAAGTCCCATAACCTCTGACGAGCTGTCAAAATTGAAGCAGTGTGTGGCAAAAACATGAATATAAGTTGTTGTATAAGTGGTTGTCACGATAAATCTGCAAAATCTTTTTTTCGTATACCATCTGTGATTTCTCCGAGTAAAAAAAAATACAAAAGTATCAGTGCAGTGGAACGAAATGAAATCATTTTTTTTTTCTGTAAAAAGACAACAACATTTCGCAGATTTATCGTTACAACCACTTATACCACAACTTATATTCATGTTTTTGCCACACACTGTTTCAATTTTGACAGCTCGTCAGAGGTTATGGGACTTTGTTATGATCGCGGAGGCAAGGAGGCTTGCAACCATATATATATGTATACAACACGGGTACAATCCACCAGATTTCAGTACTTTTTATTCTGTACTGATTTTCATTAAAACTAAACTTTTGGCAAACAAACGAAAAATTTCCTCTAATGCATCGGGAATCACTATTGACTATATTTCAAATTCGTTATAACTGGATCATGGTGAGCACAAAAAATAAAATGTTTTTCTAATCAACTTTATGCCCACGATAATTTCATTCATTTTTTTGCATTGCTTACCATATGAAGATGTAAAAAGTTTAGTGTTCATTCGATAGCTTATTAAAACCTGAAGTTTTTAAACGCATTATCATTAGTTGGGACGTCCTCGTGAATTTCACAGCTTGTTTTGCATATTTGGTACAAATTTGAAAAAAAAACCCAGTGATCGCGCCATCTTGGAATGACGTCACAAGTAAAAATACCTTATAATGAAAAATGAAATATTGGAAAAAACGCATTTTTCAATAATTTGGAAACTTTTTACGCAAAAACTGTGAGGTTTAGGTATATGAGGAAATCCAATCCAAATTTGCCTTTACGCGTCCTAAAAAAAATTAATTTTTTTTTCAAGGCACACTATTTAAATAAATTTTTTCTTGTTCTCTGTACCCTTAATAACAAGGGGAAAATCGTGTACATAAACTTTAGGCTTTGTGCCACGGTTTTTCATGGCACAGAAAATTATAATATTCATTTCTTAGAAAATCCTGTGTAAGCAAGGACTTATACTGCTTTATCAAACCAGCTTCTCATTTTAATTCTGTACAACATCAAGTATCCTTATTGTAAGAAATCTGTCTTGATAATTAAACTAGACTTTATTCCACAACAAAACTCAATTATAAAGAAAGTGATGCTAATACTATATTTTTCAACTGAAAAATATGCAAATAACTTTCATTACATTCGAGTTAAAAAAAACATCACTATGAAATTTGTTGTTGATAGTGTATCATCCTCGATTAAATAGCATACATAACATTAAAAATATTATAATGAATAACTAGAGATTACAAATAATGTATTAATTATACATCACACTCATTTCCTTGTAGTCTGGTAGTTAAAGCACGAAAAAATGGTAAATAAGAAAATTTCTGCCACCTGGAAGGATATCGCTTTAATCGCTTAGAAATAAAGTCTAACTATTGAAAAAAGTATTTTTGTCCAACAAAAGCGTTGACTTCAATTGTTATTTTGCAAATTGTGAAAATTAATCGAATTTTATAAACATCTTGGCTCATAACTTATTTTCTGTTGGACTGATTGAAAAAAGTACAGAAGTAAAATTGTTCGTGATAAAATTTTTCATCGACTAACGTTTCTTCGATAATTTGAAAATTTGTTCTTGCATTTACAAGTTGCACAAAAACGAGAAATTTCCTGTTTTAAAAATAAATTTTTATGAATTCATAGTCTTCTTATTTATAGATAAAACGATTGAATATTTGAAATCAAGTACCTATTATGAGCGTATTTAACCTGCACAAGCTTTTTGTTTATTTAAAAAAATAACATCACAGTTGAATTGTTAATTAAAAAATTTATTAGCTCGCTCGCAGTGTAAAAATAAGTTAGACCCACAATTCTCACGGCATTTCATCAAGAACATAAAGAACGTTAACGCTATAGAAAAAAGTTTTTTTTTTTAATTTTAACTCCTTTTTTTAACAACAACTTTTGCAATTAAATAAATACTTACAACTTCGTTAATTTAAGGTACAGTAAAACGCATTTGATTTCTTACAAAAATAAATAGTTTTCTACGCATTAAAAAAAAAAAAAAAGATTTTGAAACGATGCTCTTTACAAACGTTATAAAAAAATTATTGTTTTTTACGACTGTTCAATGACTTGTGAATATATCAATTAAAAAAAATTTTTGTAAAATAATTATTTGTACATTAACATTGTATTTAATACATCATGAAATCAATTTTTCTTTTTTTACTCTTTGCAGGCATAACCGTTGGTGCATTAATGCACGTAATTCATTACTTAACTACCACTCACAGACGTTAAAGTTTGAGTACTTATTGATTATTAAATTATATATTTATCCGTGTGCGTAATAATAATTTGTAAATAATAACCGTAGACTACCTGTAAAACAAAAGAAGATATTTTCTTGCTTTAAAATTCAATAATTATTGAACAATCGTAAAATACAATAATTTGTTTATAAGACTTGTTTTATAACAATTGCAGCCAAAGCTTTTGTTAGACAAAAACATTCTTTCCAATAATTAGACTATATTTGTAAGCGATTAAAGCGATTCCCTTCCAGGTGGCAGAAATTTTCTGATTTACCATTTTTTCGTGCTTTAACTACCGGACTATAAGAAAATGACTGTAATGTCTGATTAATAAATTATATATAATCTCTTGTAATTTATTATAATTTTTTTAATATTATGTATAATATTTAATCCAAGATGATAAACTATTAACAACAAATTTTATAGTGATGTTTTTTTAAACTCGAATGTAATGGAAGTTATTTGCATATTTTTCAGTTGAAAAATATAGTATTAGCATCACTTTATTTATAATTGAGTTTTGTTGTGGAATAAGGTCTAGTTTAATTATCAAGACAAATTTCTCACAATAAAGACACTTGATTTTGTACAGAATTAAAACGAGAAGCTGGTTCAAAAAGGCAGTACAAGTCCTTGCTCGCACAGAATTTTCCAAAAAATAAATATTATAATTTCCTGTGCCATGAAAAACCGTGGTACAAAGCCTAAAGTGCATGTACACGATCTTTTCTTTTCATTGAGGGTTTAAAGAACAAGAAAAAGTTTATTTCAAAGGTGTGCCTTGAAAAAATTTAATTATTTTTTGGGACGCGTAAAGGCAAATTTGGATTGAATTTCCTCATATCCATTTTAAAAAAGTTTTTGTTTCAAATATGCCAAAGAATATGAAAGTATCTGTTTATGACTTAAAAAATTTCGTAACTAATTCGTTTAAAAAGAATTTGTTAAAACAATACCTGACCATATTTTGGTCTGGCAACATATACTTATTTATGTATAGTAGCACATTCTTAAATGCGATAGCCTCAAAAAGTTTTGTCCAAATTTCTCCTGTTTAATTTCTGATTTGCCCTGGACTAAAATACTGTTTTTAAAAAAGCTGTTATAATATTAGCTGTTTTATCAAATTTAAACTCTTAAAATATAAAATTGATGTTTTTAAAAAGACTAAATCGACTTTAAATCTTTTGTAAAGTATAAAAACCAAATTTCATGTTTTAGAAAGATTAAATTTTTATTTTCGTCTTTTAAAACTTATAAATGACCCGAATTAATGTTCTGAAAAGGCTAAACTGATATTTGTTCTTTTTTAAGGTATGAGCTATTAAATTTTGTCCTTCAAAAAGACCGAATTCTATCGTTTCGTCTTTATGTAGAAATTCTATGATTTAGCCTTTTAAAAGTCGAAATCGACTAATTTCGTCTTTCTACCGCCCAAATTTAGTCTTTTGGTTTAGAGAGTATGTTAAATCTTTTTTTTAAGTATTTTATAATTTAAAAATTTTGTGGAAATTTGCAACGTGGTAGCTAAAGCCATCACATGACTATATACCTATATTTTTGAGAGAGTCATCGGTAGCTACCATAATTGTATATAGAATTTCTATATATACCTTTATGACACATTACTTTATGTTTGCTTCGGTATCGCAGACTATGAGCCAAGAGAAGAGAAAAGAATCAAAGACAATAAGAAGACTTAAGTGTGTGTGAAGTATGATTGGATTGGAATGTGTGTGTCAGAGAAAGGGGGAAAATAAAGAGAAGCTCGCATCGAGGACTTAGATTTTGAAACTTCCGTTGGAGGTTTTCAGATGCAAAGGGAGGGGCACGCGCACCTATGCAGGTCGACTGCATAGCATAGTTAGTATTGCATCAGGCATCAGAGGGAGTAGAGTGTACAAGTGAGAGCTGGGAAATTACAGAGAAATTGACAGGTGAGATAGAAAACAGCGGATAAGAGCAGATAGAATCAGATATAGAAGAGGACAGAGGGAAGAAAGAGATTAGCGAGTAAATAAGGATTAGTGTAATAGAGAATAGAGTAGAGGATAGGGAAAGAAAAAAGTGAGAAGAAAGTAGAAAAGTAGCCAAGAGAATCGCCCGAGGTTAACCATGCCGCCAAGTCATCGCTACAATTTGGACGAGCTCCAGGTAGCACCGTACCACATTGAAGATAGTGAAAAGGTAAGTCTTCTGTAAGCAGTGCACTGAGTCGTATCCAAATGACCAAGCAAAAGTGTTCCATCTGGTGTGTGGATTTGGAATCCCTGTAAAGTAGATAAAAACTAGCGGACGAGAAGATAAAATTAATTTTATTGGTTGTTTAAAAATTTGAGTAACCAATGAGATTAAAAAACATCTACACTCATATCTCTATGTACGTATACTGTATATACTGTATATACTGGGGCTTGTTCATCTGGATACGCGAAAGTGTTCCAGACGATCTAAGTGAGTCTGTGGGGGGTGGGTGAGTGTGTGAGGATAAAGAAAAAGGAGAAAAGCAAAGGTGTGTGGGTGTGCGAGGGTATAATGAGTTGCATGGGTAGGAGTAGAAGTGTCGCTAGAATTTTCATAGAGTTGGTGACACGCGTGCCCAGATAAAATTTTTGAAAAGTAGTGTGTTTGTAGAAGTAAGTTGAATATTAAGGTAATGCTTTAGTTTTCACTTGGCTTTTTTAAGTTTAATAAAATAGAAATTTAAAAGTTTTGTTGAATTTAACGAAGTTAAAGTAAAAGTATTTTAAGTTGATTAAAAAAATGTCTATTTACTTATAACATTACATTCTGATACTAAAATAATCACTCCTGAAGATATAAAAAATTGAATATCTGCTTCGACTACTTCAAATAAATAAGACTTACAAAATTAATTATTAAACACATGATACATGCTCAACACATATTTAATAAGGCAATTAATAATTTTTTTACGAATAAAAAAAAAACCAGCACACTATAGCAACCTTAAAGCTAGTGTAAAAACGTGCTAAGAAAAATATACAGATAAAAAAATTATCAGGAGAGTGGTGAAAAGTGCCTGATAAAGGCTAGCATAAATATTGGAGCGTTCCTAAGATAATGTGTTTAGGAATTGTAAGGGGACACAAAAGCTTTGTTAAAACTATAACAAATGCTGGAAGGGAAGGTGCAAAAAGTAATACAATTAAAAATGACATGAAAACTGGTATAATTTTACCTCAGAGATGGGGCTAAAGGGTAGCCAGAGGGAGATTTTTGAAATTTTGTTGGGTTACACCATTCAACTCATAAAAGTAAAATTTCAATTCAATAAAAATAACGTTGAAACTGTTAGAATTTACTTCATTTAAGGGGAGGTAGAAGGGGTGCCGAGAAGTGGTAGAGAGGATGGAGGAGGGTTGTGTGGAATGACTTTTTAAAATAACTACACAATATAGTAAGGTATATATGTATACCTTGTCCTTCCTATGTACAGAGATGGAGAGAAAGAGAGAAAGTGTATAATATTCGATAGTGTATAAAGAAAGAATAAACAGCGTGGGCGCGCTACGAAATTCATATCAGTAATTTTATCGTAATAAATGTCCCCTTTGCCCCTCTACTAGTTTCCATTAAGGAGTGTTGCCAGACACCTGTGGCAGACCTTCTGGGAGGAGAATAATACAGTGTGTAGAGACTAGGTTAATGACGTACGTGAGAGTCTTAGGACAGAATATTAGGGCAGCCGTTCACAAGTTCAAAAATTTTCGTCACAAACTCCCAAACTTCTTAGAGTTACAAAAAATTAAAACTTATATTTCCTAAATTACCACTTCGCAATTTGTAACAAAAAAATTATGCTAATATTCCTACAATAAAGTACGATATTTTAAGGTTTGTTGTTACCGGAAATGGTCACAAGGCCCTTTATTTTTCTTCCCTTATCGCGCCATCAATATTGGTCACACATGGTCCATTATACGGACCGAGTTATATCCAATTTACATGCTCATTTCAACTACAGAGATGTTCTTAAATCTATCTAAAGAATTCAAAGATAGGTGGAAAATGCTGCTTTTTTTGGGAGCAATTAATTAGAAGCATGTCAAATAACTGGCAGTGCGAGAGTCTGCACCTGGTCTGCTTCCAGGATCTTGTGTAATTCTGATGCATAGTGAGTGCATAAGACGCTTTTCGGTGGATTTGTGCAAGATTCGCGTGCAGGCGAGTGCCCGAAACTCTTGCGTAAGAAATCTGACGATCAGTCAACGGCGTTATCATTCTGACTTGATGCACTTCCACTTGCGGCAGATTTTCAGTAGATTTGCGTGCCGGCAAATGCGCCAGATCCTTGCGTAAGAAGTGCACAAATCTGACGATTACTCGAGGACGTTATTTGTCTTGACTCGATGCACTCCCGATGGCGGCAGATTTGCGTAAGATTTGTGTGCAGGTGAGTGCGCAAGACTCTTACGTAAGAAGTGCACAAATCTGACTGTCAATCGAGTTCGTTATTATTTTTATTCGATATACTCCTCCTTGTTGCAGAATTTTGCAGAATTTTGCAGAATTCTTGGGAGACAATAATTAACACAAGCTGTTTTACCCTTGGTATTGACTTAATTTGGTTGTAGTTTTTGCTGGTGTAGAAAGTGTGAGGAAATTTCTCAAGTGAGATTTTTAAATCCGAAATTCCTTGAGATTTTTTACTATGATTGTGCGGGACATTTATTTTTGTGCATTAAAATTTTTTTATGTACAATCAGCACCTTCAGATTACAAATTTCCTTTATACAAGAAAACATTAGGAATATATTATGAGTACACTAGTTTTGCTAATTAATTAAGGAGGTTTGGAAGAAAACTTTTAAATGGAGAAACGTGCCAAAAAAATGTATGTTATATTCGAGCATGTTGGGAGTGCCCATGAATTTTTTCAGATTTTTCACCAGAAGAAGTTTTTAAGAAAAAAATTATGAAATATTGACATTTTAACACGGTCTCTTATGAAAGAGCAAGGTTGGGTTTGCCTTTTAATTAAAATTAAGGTACATTCTAAACGTATTGAAATAAAAAAAAAGTTTTCATACATAACTTAGTATAAAAGGAGGATGCTTGACAAAAAAAATCAAGCCTTGACACACACTTTTCTAAAATATACGCAGTTACAGTTGTACAGTTTCAAGTTTGTAAAGTGCAAGATGAGGTACACCGTAAAGGGGGCCCAGATGCGTGGGCAAAGGGGACTCCCCGTTTCTCGCCTCTCTGAATGATACTCCCAAACCTCTTTAAGGAACTTTTATTGTATCGGCAAAAAAAAATCAGTTACCGATGTATTTTATAGCATTAGAAGTAAAAATAGTTCATAATTACAAAATGTATGTACATGTGTGCGTATATATGTGATCAGTCATGTCTCAGAGCCCTGGGGTCCAATTTCAATTATTTCGGGCTTAAACTTAATCTTTCTGCATACTTATACCGGCATCATACCAAGGTTGATGCTGTTCGTTTTTGACACGGTTTTTTAAAATATTATTTTGCTTTTAAAATTATTTTGATTTATTGAGTATAGAATTAACACTTTTTTATATTTTCAATCCTTTTGAAAGGTTTTTTTATTACTTTGAATGTGTACAAAAATAAAATTTCAAGATTTGTTGATGTGTCAGGAAAACACTATAGATAACAAAAAAACATACTTACACTTTTCTCTGATAAAATTTGGATCAAATGGAATTCAAATAATTAAGTGGCGCGAGAAACATAGATATATAAGATTGTAAACATAAATAAAATATGTGCTATAATGAAATCACTAGTTAACAAATTGATCCAAATATATTGCAAAATAAAATTGTCAGTGGGTGTCATGGCAGGAGTGTGAGGTGCAAATATGAATATTTGGAGTGGGGGTATGAGTGATTCTCACGATGAATACACGCTATAAAAATATTGGAGAAAACAAGCGAATTGTTTCTTACTAAGTAGTGTGGTCAGAAAGGCCAAGATATCGTGACAGTGAGGTTGAAATAGTGAGCCGAAAGAACAGTCTCATTAAATAGAGAAACAGATAAACGTGTATACAACGACAGTTACAAGAGCGTAGGATTGTGAATAATTTACCAACACAAATAGTTCATTTTAAACTAAACCCTAACAGTATGTTTTTCGCTAACAATTTCTTATGATTTATATAAGAAAAATTGTTATCAATAAAAATTATACCTGTAGATTATATTTTTTACAATGATATTGCAAATAAGTGTTAGGCTACAAAAAGCTAAAAATGAATGGGGTGTTGAAAAATAGTGTTATACATTTTTTATAGGAAAAAAGTACAAATCCACGATTTATGCACTTCTTACACATGGATCTAGTGCACTCACCTGCATGCTAGTCTTGCACAAATTTTCCGCAAGCAGAACTGCGTCAAGTCAGAATGGTAACCATGGTGTAATAAATACATACGATGGGCTCTTCAGCCACCAAACCGATCAGTCAATTAGGAGCCTTGGAACAAGCGACATTCCATGTTGAATATTCCACCAATGAGTGTTGAGAGCGCGTTGCTCAACAACTTACACTTTATTGCCAAAAATAAATACAACTTACCTGAAAAATCAGTATTAAATTAAAAACCTCGTGCGTACGATAACGTAAATTAGATTGCCAGAGATGAACGAAAAAACTTATTTCTGATGTTAAAAATTCTTATAAATAGAAAAAAATTGTAAAATTTGTTTGTTGAAATATTAAATATATTGTGTTCTTTGTATATCTCACAAATAATCAGACGATTATATAGAATTATATTTATATATAAAATATTGCACTAACAAATTTTAATTATAATAATTATCGATAAAATTTTCAACCCTGTACTCTTGTTTACGTGTAGCAGTAGTTAAGCAATGCACTCTCAACGCTCATTGGTGGAAAATTCAATGTGAAAGGTCGCTTGTTCCAAGCATCTTGATTGGCTGATCGGTTCGGTGGCTGAAGAGCCCACCTTATGTATTTATTACACCATGATGATAACGCACTTAACTGGCCGTCAGATTTATGCACTTCTTGCGCAAGAGTCTTGCTCACCCGTTGTGCATCAGAATGACGTAAAATCTTGGAAGCAGACTAGATGCAGACTTACACAATTTTTCTGTCGATGTGAATCTTGTGCGAGAAGTAGGTAAGAATTGCAAAGACTATTCTACCAGGGTATGATATTGTTTCTTAGGAGTTTTCACGCTTGTGCCGAAAATAATAAATTTTTATGAGCAGCTCACGAGCCATGTGTTTATTATTTACCTAACTTTTTCCATCCTTTGTTCCCGTGGAGTAAAAGATGACAAAAAGTAAGATCAGTTTCATGTCTTAATTTTTGCAGTTAAATATTTGATTTTCAAATTTCGTACATATCATTGTGTTAGCTTCCACATTTTTTTCATTCGCATCGCTGCTTCTCTTTTTTATAGTAAAAAATCAGTTAGCCTCATCACTTGGAGGCAGTTAGCGGAGTGGCAGAAAATTGCCTCTACTACAATTTATTCACTACATACATGTAATACTATTCCAAAATGAAAGCGGTACTAGTGGGTGTTAACTATTTTAGACAAGAATCATAGGTTTCAGTTTCTTACTCTAGTTATCATGATTTAATCGTGTTATTTTTATAGTATGATCAAAATAAATGTTATAACAAATCTGAAATCCACTTTTATATATCTTCATTTTTTAGTGTTAAATCAATCATTATCCACACATTATGTGTTTTGCGACATTTTTAATATATTTTATGGACCAAATTGTAATCATCAATTTTGTAAAGTATGAAATAACACAAGCATTAATTACGACATAAGGGTTTCCCCCAATTAAAAGTGTCTAATGAAAACTGATAAAAATTTCTTTGTCTGGTTCTAGTTGGTTTTTGCACTTACAAGGGGGCACTTCTATGACCTAGAATTCATGATATACGCTTTACATTTATATTGATATTCTTCTATTTATTATATTTTCTTGTAATAAAAAAATCCGTCCAACAGAAAATTCAAGGGTACACATTTTCTTTATACATACATATATTTCATTTTATAAAAAATTTCTATTTGGAACACGAAAATTCAAATTTGAACGCCACGCGCGGGAAATGTGCGTCTAGTACGTTAAAAAAACGCTAGAGCGCGTTTATCTACAGAAGGAAAAACCTGCTACTTAAAAGGAAACAACGCAGGCATAAAAGGCGCTGGCGCCCAATGTAAAGAAGTCCTCTTCCAGTGAACCTGGGACGCGGAGATCCACGGTCACCCAGACCTGGAACTCTCTCGTGCACTGGTACATTACCACGACAAGCACAAGGTGAGAGAAGGAGACCAAGTACGAAGGCCAAGAGCTGAAAAGTAAGGTTGCACACCACCTATAGGTAACCCTTCCACTAACCGCTTCCTACTTGGACTTTCGGTGCTCGACCGCTTCAAGCGTGAAAACGACGCATCCCCAAGTAGTCAAGGCACTAGGGTTAGCGACCACATTCTTAGGTGAAGTTCCTGGGTCGACGACTTGAGCAGTGCTCAAGACATCCAAGGGTTCTGAGAACAACCTAACTCTACGTGACTTGGTAGGATAGGTAGTTACCTAGCATTAATCTTCCGTGGTTGTACTCAAAATTCGTTCTAGTCTAACCCAATGTGTGTAAGTGGAGATATAATGAAGGGAATATTTGAATTTGAATTGTCGCTTATGTAAAAATTTCTGTTTGATAAATGCAGATACATTTTAAGAAAATTCTAAATTCTCGAGTATATTATATATTGTCTTTTTGCATTATTAACTTAAAGAATCGCGATCACTTAGTACATGTAGAAATCGAAGATTTGATTTTCTTAGAATTTAATGATAAAATAAATATTAGATAATTAAAAATAAGAAGAAATTGATTGTACTTATTTAAATAAACCGTTCCCCCCACATATGATTGTGAGTTTCCTTTTTAGAGTTCAAGAATAAAAACTAGAATAATAACTGTTAAGATTTTCATGAAATTGTTCTAAGTAAACTGAAAATATTGTCTGTACCCAAAAAAGGGCAGCAATGAATTAAAAAAGATAAAGACATTAAGGGAATATTCATGGAACGATAAAAATCAATAAAGCAATAATCAAAAACAATTGCTGTACATCGTGCAGGATTTAATTGATCATTTAACAGATAAATTTTAAGACTTGACAATAATTATTTCAAATATTTTATATAATTGGCAATCTGAGCAACTTCGCTCTTTTACACAGGGCAACGGACCCGCCCTTCGACATATAAACACTAACATTGTTTGTGTGTTGGTTCTTAATCTTAGAGTTTTCTCGGTACAGATAATATTCTTAGCCGATTGTTACCACCACCAATTAACTGGGGTTATACTCAAAGAAAGGGAAGTCGTAAAAGGTCCCACCAATTATTATCAAGTTTTAAAATTTATCTGTTGAATAATCAATTTATTCTTGTACAATATACAGCAATTGTTACTGATTATTGCTTTATTTATTATTATCGTTTCCTCAGTATTCCCTCAAGTTAATGTCTTTATCTTTTTAAACTTATTTTTGCCTTTTTTTAGGTACAGACAGTATTTTCAGTTTATTTAAAACAATTTCATAAATATCTTAACAGCTATTATTCTAGTTTTTATCCTTAAACTGTAAAAAGAAAACTTGCAATTATATGTGGAGGGGAAGGTTTATTTAGATAAGCACAATCAATTTCTTTTTCTATTTAATTATTATGTATTTATTTAATCATATAATTTTAAGGAAATCGTATCTTCAATTTCTACATGTATTAATTATATTTGAGTAATCTTGATTCTTTATGTTAATGATGCAAAAAGAAACTATCTGGTATACTCGATAATTTAAAATTTAGAATTTACTTAAAATTTATCCCCATTTGACTATTCAAATTTTACATATACAACAGTTCAAATTTGAATTTTCTCTGCTTAATATCTCCGCTTAAACACATAAGGTTAGACTAGACCGAATTTTAAGTAAAACCACGGAAGATTAATGCTAGGTAACTACCTATCCTACCAAGTCACCTACGTAGGGTGAGGTCGTTCTCAGTACCCTTGGGTGTCTTGAGCACTGTTCAAGTCGTCGACCCAGGAACTTCCCCTAAGAACGTGATCGCTAACCCTAGTGCCTTGACTACTTGGGGATGCGTCGTCTCCATGCTTAAAGCGGTCGAGCACCGAAAGTCCAAGTAGGAACCTGTTAGTAGAAGTGTTACCTATAGGTGATATGCAAACTTACTTTTCAGCTCTTGGCCTTCGTACTTGGTCTCTTTCTCTCACCTTATGCTCGTTGCGGTAATGGACTGGTGCACAGAGAGTTCCAGGTCTGGGTCACCGCGGATCTTCCCATCCCAGGTCTGCTGGAAGAGGGAAGTCACGTAAAACACAATATCGTTTAAAATTTAACTTTTCTTATATTCATTTGCATACAAGCACAAGATAAAACATAAGTTAATTGACTAGTTAAATACTACCATCTGAATGGCAGAACCAAAACAGGGGGCTTTAAGTATTTTACATGGAATTAAAAAAAAATTAAAAATAAACTTTATATTATAATTCCACGTAAAATACTGAAACCCCCCTGTTTCAGTGTTGCCACTTAGATGGTAGGTCCTAATTAATTTATTTACTTACGTTTAATCTTGTGCTGGTAAAGGAATAAATATAAAAAAGCGTTAAATTTTAAACGTTATAGTGGCTTTTGTGATTTTCTAAGTGCAAAAACTAACTAGAGACAGACAAAAAAAAATTTTTTCAGTTTTTATTAGACACTTTCAATTGGGCCAATACTTCACAAGCCTTTTCTTAAATCAATATTGTGGGTGACGTATACACAACTAATTATAAAATAAATTTCAACTAGTTATGTCAGCATACGTAACGTATACAAGATCAATAATACAGATCTCGTCAAAGAAGGTAGTTGTTTTGATACAGATTTGATGACAGTGGGTACTCTCATATTGGCAAGGCTGGTAGCCTGGCAGCACGTCGTAATATGTCCATAATTTGTGTTTTTCTTATTAACGTATTATATTTATTTCTATGGTTTATTTATCAAATATAAAAATTTTCATTAAAACCACATTCAATTGCAATTGCTTTACCCTAAGGAGAGGGGACTTGTTTCAATGATAATTGCACCATCTTTGTACGCAATATCATTTTATAAGAGGTATATTTATAATTATACATTGTCTGTCGTGAAATATTACAGAAGTTTAACTTCATACTTCACTACCTTAAGCACCCACTGGTATTTTGCCCTTACATTGGTATCTGTACTTATCCTGTTGATATTCCATTTATCATCTCATACTGTTTGCTACTCGATTCCTCCTTCTGTCAATTGAATGTTAGCTCTTTGATGTGTATAATGTTTAAATCATTATGGTTAAGTTGTATTTATAATAATGACAAGTTACTTGTAGCGTACCTGGCGCTTTGTTTTGTGTCACTTATTCACGAGGAGTTCGCCAATCGTCCTCTATTTCAATCTGCCACTTGAATTTCGTATCTTTCTCTGTCCTATTTCCTCCAATTGGTGAGTGTAATCAGCATCTCGTATCACTGCTATCTTGTGTACCAACTTTTTTCCCCGTTTACTCTTTGTTCGTGTTTTTATGATCTTGGATGCTTCATCTGTTAATATACTTTTTCTGAATGTTACCAAATTGTTAAGTCTCTTTTTATTGATGAATACATTTAGATTATTCACTCTAAAGTAAAAATAATCTTTACGTCACTGGTGCTCGGTAAGTGAAACGTATACGCACCACATTTGGAGGTTAAGAAGTGCCCTAGATTTTACATCAACTGCCTTTGGCTTCACTTTGGGTGTTTACTCATGTGAAATCTGTGAAATTCATAATCTTGCTTACTAGGTGCGTTACTATTAAAAAAATCCATCAGTCATAAGTAGAGCTCTTTATTTATCAACAAAAATTAATGAGCTCGTAGCCTAATATTAAAAATTATAAACACAAAAATAAATACAGTCTAGAGATGTTTGTATACAATTCAAATCAACAACTTCTTATTTCTTAAAAGTACATTTGAGATAGTAACATCAAAGTCATCACAAATTTAAGTGACTATGTTTTCAACAGGGAAGTGTACAACATTTTATACCTGATCACTTAGTGGATTATGATCAGATTATTATTAAAAACGGGTATTTGTAAAATTTCTATTAACTTTGTAAAACACATTCTTTAATAAGGTTTCATTAAAATGGTTTTAATAATAGAACTAATTACTACATGTTTTAGTTATCAAACTACTAAAACTTTCTTGGCCAAAGTAGTTAACATATATATTTGTTGTTAAGTGTATGATTTAAAGTTTCTAGTAGTTCAACGTATATGTGTTTTAAGTAGAAGACAGATAGTGATTTGTGAAATATCAAAGATAAAGGTGAACAAAGTACAAAGCCAGATGTTAATAATAACCGTTATCTCACCCTATAAAATAAATAACGACTTAAAGAATTATGTGCTTATTTATAATGTGTATTTTTGTAATCAATTGTCTTGCAATTATAAATAACATAGAATATTACGAGTGAAGAAATGCATAGTAAGAAATACAATAGTATAATTTTTGATTTGTAATTATTATTTATAATAACCTTGCTATTTTATGAGCGTCATTAAACTTATTTATGCATATGACTTAAAATAAAAAAATTGAATAGACTAACTTGAAAAGTATAAGTATTTGACTTTAAAAAAGAATGATGGTATCTTCTCAGCTAGGATATGGCTGTATGAGGATCTTACATCCCACCCGGTTCTACAATACTTTGCCTGGGTATTCCTACCAGTGTGCCTCACCCTCTTCAGTGCCGGCTTCGTCCACATCGTTGCTCCACAAAGCATCGGCTCAGGCATACCCGAGATGAAGACAATCCTGCGGGGCGTTGCGCTCAAGGAATACTTAACATTTCGTACACTTGTTGCTAAAGTTGTTGGACTGACAGCTACTCTCGGTTCAGGTCTACCACTTGGGAAGGAAGGTGCATATCGATCACAGATTATAAATTACTTTTTCATTTGACAAACGTTAGTTTTTAAAAATGGGAAAACTAGTGTTGTCCGTTCAAGTAGAATCACAAAAATCGTATGAAAAACCCAAAATACATCCTAGTTAACGACACTTTTGCTTTTAATATTGTGGAATTTTCCCTTATGTTAAAATAGTCTCAGGTTCATTTAAAATATTTTCATATTTCACTTGAGTAACTGCAGGAAAAATTCTTCGTCAATTTAGTGTCATGAAACTTTCCCAGTTCTTTTTATTTGTGTTATTCAGTTGACCTTATGTGCAACTGATTTTACTATCTGTATCAAGTGAAGACAATCTCTAACTAACCAAGAAAATTTTTCAATTTCAAAATTTATTTATTTTTTTGCAGATATTAGAAAAAACAGACACATAACCTTCTAACAAAATTCATATTAACCTCCTTATTTTATATTATATTATTACTTATATTAGGTCCATTTGTACACATCGCCAGTATTGTAGCCACGCTTTTGTCGAAGCTAGTGACAGGCTTTCAGGGGATCTATGAGAATGAGAGCCGTAACTGTGAGATGCTGGCAGCGGCATGTGCCGTAGGAGTAGCTTCATGTTTCGCAGCTCCCATAGGTGGTGTTCTCTTCAGCATTGAGGTAACGACCGTATACTTTGCGGTGCGAAATTACTGGCGGGGATTTTTCACAGCTGTCTGTGGTGCCACCATGTTTCGTCTACTAGCGATCTGGTTCCAACGTGAAGAGACGATTACAGCCATGTTTATTACCAGCTTTACCATGGACTTCCCCTTTGATCCCCAGGAGCTCTTTGTCTTTGCTCTTATTGGTGTTGCTAGTGGTCTCTGTGGCGCATTCTATGTATGGCTTCACCGACAATATGTCTTATTCATGCGCCGCAACAAGAGCATGAACAATTTTCTCCAACAAAAGTAAGTTTAGCGTTGCTTATGTATAAGAAATTTAGCTGTTGTTAAGCCAATCGACCGTACTATCTTGTATTTCAGCCGTTTTTTGTATCCTGGAATTGTTTCGTTGGTTGTCTCTTCATTTTCCTTCCCTCTAAGTCTTGGACAGTACATGGCTGGAGTCTTAAACACGCACGACCAGGTCCATGGACTCTTTACCAATTTTACATGGACTAAACTCGATCTAAACGTAGAAGAGAGAAACATCATCAAATACTGGTCAACTGAACAGACTGATGTCTTCGTTGGTCTTCTGGGCTTTACAGCATTTACGGTAGAGTATACTTCAAAGGATATACATTTATAAGTGGTTCAAATCATAAGACTTTTTAAATAACTAAGTATGTTTAATACTTCCATTTGTGCTTTATAGTGTAGAGAATAAATGTGACCTATATATTCAATGATTATACATTCGGTCACAGTAAAAGCAAAAATATAAAACTATTGATCTCTAACAAATCCAATTTCCATCTATTTCAGTTCATCTTTTCTATTATTAGTTCTACCGTGCCAGTACCATCAGGAATTTTTATTCCAGTTTTTAAAATAGGAGCTGCTCTTGGCAGAGTAGTTGGAGAAATCATGGCTCTTCAGTTTCCCCATGGCGTGCGGTATGGTGGTGTCATAACGCCAATTGTACCAGGTACGCTTTTTAAGCTTTAATAATGAAATACCTCTGTACAAAAAAAAATAGTTTGACTTATACGAAAGATCTTTTTTGTTAGTGCCAGTCACTTAATAGTTGTATTTATATCTAATATGAAAAGAGAAAATAATCTTTTTTTTTCTAGCCCAATTTTCAAGTATATATACTAATTTTATAGTTTTCTTGTAAACAGAAATGTATAAAAAATTTTACTAAGTCTCGTTTGTGAAATCAAAATAAGGCCCTTTCATACAGATAGAGACAAACTTAAGACAAAGAATTATGAGTCAGATTTCTTACTATTTACTTGCCTTTTTTAGTTATAAATAATATGTGAATCACATCTACAAGAAAATGCTCAGAGCAAATAGTGTAATTGTCTTAAAATTGAAAATCTAAGATTAAGCAATAAAATACTAAGTGAAGAATATATATTTCTTCAGTATTCTTGTATAAAAGTACTATTCTGATTCATATGCGTTCAAAAATTTCTTCTTTCAAGTAAGATCTGGAAAAGAACTTATAGATTTGACAGTTTTTCTTTTAGCATTTTTCTACGTTTTAAACATTTTGTGAAGCCTACGTTTATACTGTACAAGAAAAATTAATCAATTTTATTACACACAATATGTAGGTTCTTATATGTATCCAGCAATGTAGGAGTATTGAGACATGAATTTAAATAGCTAACTGTGCCTTGGTAACCATCTACTATTTACGTTAAAGTAGAATAAGTCTTAAAATTAAAGAAAAAAGTTTATTTTGGTTTCATACGACATATTAGTTATAGTTTTATTGGATGTACATGGTTCTCGGCTATTGTTTGACCAAAAAATATTTTTATGAAAGCTGCTTTAATGATGTATAAATAAGAGATGTAAGACACAAATGCAAGCATCAGCATCCCTTTAATTTCAATCTTTAAAATATGTAGTCTCATTATTACTTTAGCTATGAGCCATATTTTGTTGTATTGCTTAGACAGCTATCTCGTAAAAACTATTAGCATGATATCGTGCAAGATATCCTTCACAAAAACTGATAGAATATGGTACGAGATTTCATGCCCAAATGCTCACATGATATGCTATTCGATATTAAGCAAGATTCCCAGCAACTAAAAAATGTGAAAGTATAAAATTTAACCTTAATATTTTAAAGTTTGTCCTGTGTAAATGGTGTTGTTTAAGTTCCAATATTAATCCTTTCTGGAGCTACATACTGGATGATTAGACTTACGAGGTGTGATCAAAAAGTAAGGTGACTTTTGATTTTTATGAGAAAATATTCATTTATTCATCTGAAGCTATGTTATACCCTTAAAATAATTCCCCTCAGATACAATGCACTTGTGCCAACGCTTTTTCCAGTCGTCAAAACACTTCTGAAATGCTATTTTAGGTATTGCTTTGAGCTCCTCCAGCGATATAGCCTTAATTTCCTCAGTCGTGGCAAATCTTCGTCCTTTCATGGGCTTTTTCAATTTTAGGAAGAGGAAAAAGTCGCTGGGGGCCAAGTCTGGTGAATATGGTGGCTGAGGCATGATGAAAGTACTGTTTTTGGCCAAAAAACTACTAACTAATAACGACTTGTGCGCAGGCGCATTATCATGGTACAAAATCCATGAATTTTCTTTCCACACTTCCAGTCGTTTTTTTCTTATGGATTCACGCAAACGCCACTTAACCTCAAGATAATACTTCTTGTTTACCGTACGACCTTGTGGTAGAAATTCTGCACAACGCCATGGTAATCAAAGAAAACTGTGAGGAAGACCTTCACATTCAAACGAACTTGGCGTGCTTTTTTCGGTCTTGGTTTTCCTGGACTCTTCCATTGGGATGATTGGGCTTTGGTTTCTATGTCATAACCATATACCCATGATTCGTCACCAGTTACAACTCTTTTAAGCAGATCCGGATCATTATTAACGTCATTCAACATGTATTGGGCAATGTTCATGCAATGCTGCTTCTGGTCAAAATTAAGCAATTTTGGAACAAATTTCACGGATACACGTCTCATACCCAAAACATCCGTCAAAATTGATTGGTATGAACCAAACAATATGTCAAGATCATCAGCTATTTCTTTAATCGTGATTCGACGATCTCTTAGCACCATTTTTTTACTTTCTGAACATTTTTGTCGGTGTTTGACGTGCTGGGTCGCCTAGAGCGAGGTTCATCATTAACATTTTCTTGGCCCTCTTGGAATACCTTATACCACTTATAAACACTTTTTTTACTCATAGTTGACTCACTGTAGGCCACTGTCAACATTTCAAGAGTTTTTGAGCACCTAATACCATTTTTACCACAAAAATTAATACAAACTCTTTGCTCCATTATTTTCAACAAAAAGAAATCGCCGAGTACGCAAACACGAGTCTAACCTTTAAGTCTCTCACATAAAAACAACACATGCTATAAAGTCAGAACTATAAAGAAATGATCGTGACTAGTGTTCCAACGTAATAAAAATCAAATAAATGAATAGAATATGAAGGGAATTAAAAAAATAAACCAGGGGGGATAAATGGGTCATGGGACCCACGGTAAGAACGAAGTTTTTTAAACATGACATAAGTATAAAAACACAATTTCTCAGGTAACAATGAGGTCGCCAGACCCGTAGAAAGAACGAAGCTCTATAAACGTTAGTACTGCATTCATGTAGTTCACTAAACAAAAACTTGAAAAACAAATAAAATAAAAAAATAAAAAAATCTTTCAGTACTCACAATGGTTGAACTTTGTGAGAACGTCGTTCCTAATGAATATCAATTTTAATTTTAATTTCAATACTAATAATTGCTAATAATTTTTGTCCTTAATACAGTACTCACTAAGTTCAACAATCGTGAGTACTGAACAATTTTTTTTTTTTTCTTCGTTTTTCAAGTTTTTTTTTAGTGAACTACATGAATGCAGTACTAACGTTTATAGAGCATTGTTCTTCCTACAGGTCTAGCGACCCCCTTGTTACCTGAGAAATTGTGTTTTTATACTCATGTCATGTTTAAAGAACTTCGTTCTTACCGTGGGTCCCATGACCTATTGATCCCCCCTGGTTTGTTGTTTTAATTCTCTTTATATTTTATTCATTTATTTAATTTTTTGTTTTTATTTATTGTTTAATTTAATTTTATTCAATGTCCTTTTTTTTAATTTTTTTTTTCATATTTCGTTTCATTACTTTTTTTTTTCATTTTTTTGTATTTCCTTTATTTCAATTCTTTGTTGATTTTTTTATTTATTCTTATATTTTTCATTCCCTTTTTTTTTTTTGTCATTTCTCGTTTTTTTTATATTTTATTTCATTTCATTCCATTTTTTTTAATACTACATTTTATTTGTTCATATTTCATTTTATTTCATCAGTTTTTTTTTTCATATTTTTTTTTTTTTTTTCATTTCATTTAATTTCATTACATTTATTTTTTTATTTTTTTTTTTATAAAGAATTAAAAAAGAAAGAATTTCTTAAGTTAAATTAAAATTGTTGTGAGAAAATAATATTAAAATTTGTTTGAAAATTAATTGCTTGGGAGTGTGAGCAAAGGTGTGCAGAAGAATAACACGGCACGGTTGGTGAGGATGACGGGGTAAGGGGGGAAACTTGAGAGGAAAAGAATTCGGGTAAACCACTTCCGTTTAAAAAAATCTGTCGGTTTTAAAATTCCAGCCCCCTGAGTACGCGACATAAAGAACTTCGTTTTAAAAAAATTTTCTAACTTAGAGTGTAAAGAGCGCGCGCAATTCAAAAGTTCACCTTTCTTTTGATCACACCTCGTATACTGGGTCCATTATAGAAATCTCATCTGAATTCATTGTGTTCGCAGCTGTAGATCCAGTATGGATTTATATTGACTAGAGTACTGGATTAAATTACGTGATATACCTAGCTATATCAAGCAGTTTGCTTTGATGTTTACTTTAATTTGTTTGTATAAATTTATATAGAATAATAAAATCTGAATCAAACATCGTAAAATTACTATTTGTTGAACAGTAGGTCTTACAGTATCAGCATGCTTAAAGCCTGTGGCATTGTACTAAGCTAAGCAAATAATTAATACTCAATTTTTAATTAATTATTAGATGTACAAGGGCTCACTTTTTTTGCTGAATGTAATACAAGGTAGACTTAAAATTACAAGTCATGCTTTTTCAATACGTTTCAAATGTGCTTTTTATTATTTTTAGTTAAGCATGTAAAACATTCATACTTTATAATAATTAATCATAATATTTACATATGAGTGCAAAAAGCCAGTACATAATGGAAACGGTCACAAGGAAAGTAGAAGATATTGACAATCTAATATTTTTATTAAAATAAGGAGTCAAATATTTTGCTTTGCACAATGACAAAAAATAAAATTTTACAACAGATACAGCTTATGTATTCAGTCTGGATCCATTATTTATCTTTTATATGAAAGTTATTATTATATTAATTATCATGAAATATGTAAAGTACCGTATTCAAGATGAATCCGTTATGGATCTACTGCGCGATAGATCTACACTAGATCCAGGTAATGGATCCAGTCTGGATCCAATCATCCTTACACCTTAACTCAGTCTCTATTCGGTTTGGAAATTACCTTTGACACAAATGTATATTTTTTTATTTAGTAAATACCACCAACTGCCTTTGATAAGCTTACAAAAAGGATTTACATTTTTTAAAGTTATTAATGAATGGTTAATGAACGTTTCATAAATAAACATTTAATATTTTTTCATCTCTGTTAAAATGTTTGTCAACAATAAATGTAGTAGTTAATCTTACAACTACTTACCATATGCCAATTTTACTGAAACATTACATAACTTCCTCATCCTGAAGAAAAGTACTTTATTATTAAGAGTGTAATAAATTTATTACACTTTTTCCAACAAAGTTGCACATTATTTTTTCTCCTTTAGATACATTAATAATAGAATCGAATACTGGCAAAGAAGAACTTTTATCACTACTAGCCTTCTACGTGGGCAGTCACGGATCAGTTATGATCCAGGTGAGGTGTAAAATTATATTCACTGTGTGCAGTAATTGAAAACAACACTACGCAAATGGCAAGAGTAAGCAATACTGGATAATACCAGTACAAAGCCTCTTATGTGCTGCAAACTTTGTAAATTGTTTTTCGTAGATTTAATATATTTTTCAAACGTAAAGTATCGATTTTCCGCGTTAAGAATTTGTATAATTTGTTTTAAGCACAAAGCAACTTTTTGCTGCACTATTAATTTATTTATTTATTTTTTCAACTCTAAAATAATAGATATTATCTCCTTAAAACAAATTCTTGACTCTAAAAATTGATATCTTAAGTATCAAAAATGCATTTATACTACAAACAACAAATAATAAATATTGCAGAAAATAACAGACTTGGTAATTGTGTTATTTAGCATTGCTATCGCCTCTTCTTGCGGAACAGATGGTACTGTTTCATATTACTGCACGTAGCGAATACGGTCGATGCTCCAGTACTGGATTACTTAAGGAAAGAGGCATACTTCTACTTTATAAAATCTAAGAGACTGTCAATTTCAATAAGTAGTGAAAATGTCGAAACTTATTAAGGGTAGGAAAATAACTTAGTAGTATATCACTCAAAAGGCAAGTGTACTAATTTCCAATCACGGTCATGTCCCAGTACCTTATTATATTTGATAGCATCATGTAAATTGTAAGATACAATTGGTTTTGAGACAGGAAAACAAGCAGGAATGAAATTATCAGTTTTACTTAAGAAAAATATTATTTCACTATACTGCACCAAACGAAAATCTCTTTCATCAGCACAAAATAAGAGAAAAATAGTAAACGGACCCCGTTCATATGTTGAAAAATGCGTTAGATTTCACGTTAATCATCCTTGGCTTCGTTTTAGGCGTTTATTCACGTAAAATATAAGACATTCTTAACCTCGCTCACTGGGTGCGTAATATACTATATTTATTGGTATGAAAATATAAAAGATTAAATGATTTATAGACTCTTTTAAAGTTAAGTCTGGGTGGTGTTTCTTGAAAGCTTTAAACCAGTGTCGTTTTGGTCGTTTGATTGTACAAGTATTTTTTTATTTTTTAAGCTTTCAATAGCACTTGAACATGATGACAAAGGACATTCTTAGTTATTGAAAATCCTTTGTTACTTAATGTAGTCATCCAAGTAACTAACTTTTGTTTCCTTTTCTACACTTAATATTGATGGAGGGCCTTTTGTTTACCAAATTCTGACTGGTTAGTATGTTTGTCTCTCAGAGTAGAAAATTGTACTTTAAATTCAGTACTGGCTTTTCTTAGTGATATTTTTTCATTTTTGACAGTATCCAAAGCTGATTTTAATGAGTCTAAGGAATACGGCTTGCTTTTTAATTTTTTTGTACAAATAGCCCTATGTACAGCATTTTTTCATACCACTTGTCTTTCTTTTATTTGGCATCACTGAAATATAAATGATTTTATATGTACGAGGTTAACTTTCATAATAATAGTTTTATTTTAAAATCACTCATTGAATAGGTAAATCTGTACTTACAAAACTAAGGTATATTTACAAACTCAGTGTGCGAGGACTGGTACACTACAACTTCGATCACTTAATTTTAAGTGGAATCTTTTCTAAAGTAGTTCCTTTCACCTAATAAACAGAAAGAAAAGACAATGTGATTAGAGAAAAAAACAACTATTATCTATAGTTAAATACATGAATCAAGCGAGTATCACTTTCGCTGTACTCAAGAAAAATTCAGTTAATCATACTCATTTTTTGCACTCAGCATTAACACAATACAAAAACAGTGTAGTTTACAGTCACCTACACATTAGACTTTTTTTGTATGGTTGAAAGGTAAATTAAAAATTTCCACAATTAGAGGTGTATTTTCATTAACAGTCAAGAAATCAAAAACAATTTTTACATAGAAAATTAGAGAAATCATGAGTTAGTTAGTTTCAAATAACTAGCAGATAGACTGACTATTGAGACATGATTAAGTACTGGAACATCGACCTTACACACCATGGGCGGAAGTGAAAAACACTCAGACTTCGTGGTTGTAATCCTTGGGTTTACCTTAGGTGAAATACACACGAAATCCGAATCATTCTTAACTTTACTGCTGTGGATGTGTAAAAAAATTTAAATTAGTTCATATAGTATTTGAATACATTAAATAAGTTTCTGCAATATCAGTTCAAGTGTGGAATAAAGTTTGTTCTTGATTTCTCAATTTCAACAACAAAATAACAATTTTCTTAAACCATTATCGAAACTAGTAAGAAACATTTTAAATAGAGAATTTTCATGAAATGCTCTTCAATATAGAGTTGAATTTAAGTAATTTTTTCTATAAATTTATGTATAGTAATTCTGTTTACATGGTTGAGTAAAAATAGGTTATTAAAGTGGTAAAGAAGAATTTAATTCTGATTTAATTTAGATCTATAGTTCTACTGCAATGCTAAGAGCGAACTATTTATACGTATAAAATTTAAGATTGAATGTCAATGCGTTAAGGAGGTTCAATCCCTCGCTATAGCCCATGCGACGCTCTTTATAGTTTAGTATGTTGTCTGTCTTTCTCGCTCTTCTGTGATAACATAAGCTTTTGCAGTTTTCACTTAGTTTCTTAATTAATACCATCTGTTACCAGTACTCTTGACATATTCAATAAAATTAAATACGATCATTAGGTATTATTTTATCTTTGACAAAAATTTTTATGTTAAGTTTATTGTTAATAAGCAAGGTGAATGCAATAGAAACGTTTTAAAAGACAACAGCCTATAAGCTCACATGCTAAAATTAGCAGTAGCTGGCTAGGCTGGTTCTGGCTCAACCTACGTGGAGCTCATACCAAGTACGTGATTTTTTTTTCCAGAGAAATTAACGAAAGTGTAAAAATATTTCTTTTTCTCTACCTGCATGCACTTCTTGCATTAACAAATGTAGAGCGTATTCTGGGTACGTGAATTTGTTTTTTTTTTTTTTTTTTTTTTTTTTACAGAAAAATAAAAGAGAGTGTATGAATATTTATTTTTCTCTCTTTGCCCACGCTGCTTGAATTGACAAGTGGATAGCACACACTTTGCTTTGTGTGCAAGTTCAGAATCTTTTTTTTTACCACTCTTATCTGACAAGCTGTGCAGTAAATAGTTCCTTAAAGCCAGTAATCAAAGAATTAAGGACTGAGTCATTAGTATAGCATAATAAGAGTTTGTTAAAATTTTAGTTTTAAACAAAACTTTAAGAAACTTACACGAATCATGACGAGTTTTTTACTAGTTCAGTATAAAAGGCTGACTTAAAACAACATAATATAAGAATTTTTCAAAATTTAAATTATAATGAAAAATCGGAACAGAAAGTAGAAAATACAACAGACCATGTTTAGTATTTATATATTCTCCAGTCAGTGCAGCAATAATTTTGATTTAATAAATAAGTTTATATAATTTTTCTAACAGTAAACGAGAAAAAATTTTGTAAGGGTGATTTAGATAAAAATTAAAAAGGAGTGGCGTTGGCTCAGTGGTAAGTGTGTTTATTACTAAAATAATACTGTTCTAGGGGTCGTGGGTTCGATTTCCGGTAAATACAGGTTTTTTGGAGAACGGTTTTCATCAGGAAAAGTTCCTATGTAACCCTGGCTGTTTCGAGACGGGTTTTTCCACGGAATTTTCCTTTTGAGTTATTTCATGGTTTCTTCCACAGGTCTTCGGGCCTAGGTAAATGCAAAATAGTGTTAGGAGGTATAGGGATTAGTGGATTTGATACGCCAGGCAGAGATTGCCAGCCTTACTAGTGAGGAGTGGTCCCTGAAACATGGGACTTTTCTGGAGATGCTAATTAGCCTGGAACCCGATACTTTGGCATAAAAGACGGGCTTAACCGGTGAGGAGTGGGCGTCCTAAAATACGGAAGCAAGTGGACTCAATGCACCATTGGCGTAGAGAGTGTCAGCTTAACTGGCAAAGTGTTGCACCGGAGATACTCGCACTATGCCTATGGATTAGGTATAACATTAGTAAAAAGGTTGGAAATAGGTGCGGCAATAAACCCCCACATACAGGTGGTAAGTGGGTGACCCCGGTGACTAACCTAGTACGCTGTTGCAGTAACCCAGTTAAAAAAAAAACTAACACTATATATTAGTTAAAGAAGTTTATTTTATAACTGCTCTTAAGAATTTACAGTACAAAATTTAATTCTTTTCTTTCATCATATGTTACACTACATCGAACACGTCGTGACCACTCATCCACGTAGGCTGTTGCGTTTGACGTTTTAGGCGTGCGTATGCTGCATAAAATGAATCGCTGCCTTGCTTTGATGACTTGAACGATGTGCTCCAAATAAACCATTGTTTTAATAAGTGTTTTATATGGCGGATTTTCAAGACTTTTGTTAATAAAAAATAACATGAATAAAAATTTATGTACATATTATACTTTCAGATTCACACATAAGACAATTATTATTCAAAGACAAAATCTGTTTCAAAGTGTATTAGAAGATTTATGTTTTTGTTAAAATCTACAACCACATTAAACTACCTATACCAGTTTTTGATGCACAAGATATACATTTTATTTTTTCTTGTTAGTCTTGCAATGGTGTAGCTATTTACGATATATTTCACATTTCATAAATATAAATATTTTAAAAAAAGCTACAAACAAAATATTTTATTTCTTTTACGAAGTTTCTAAGAAAAAGGATATACATTTTCTGCGAATATTTTTTCCACGCTTGGAACTTTAATGATTTTTTAGATGACCCACCTGCAGCTAATTCATTTCATTGACGTTATTATTATTGAAATAATTATTTATAGTAACAAAATAATTCTTTAGTTGACTCCATGCAAGTAAGTTTAGAACAACTCCTTCTAAGAATTGTCTTTTAGAAATCTGTAATAAAGGTTCAAAACGTAGGTGGATGGTACTGAAGTGCAGACCCACTAGGATTTTTTTTGTAGCCAACTTGTTGAGTAGGTAGATATAAATCATAAGCTTCATACTAGATAATATTTCAGTTTCAGTCAATATTTGTTGGATTTTCAATAAAGTTTTCTGAATTCAACTGTTAAAGAACAGTTTTCTCAGTTTGCTCCAAGTAGAGCCATTTTTATATAAAATATCTACTGCTTGAACTCGTAGGATGTTTTGCAATAATCAATATTTTTGTACTCCTGAAACAATTTTTTTGTTATCTTTGACAGCAAAGTTTGTAGTGTACGTCCACTTTGTAAGACGTAAAGTGACAAATATACGGCTGCTGGACTTCTTTACGTCCACTGAGTAAGACGCTTCTATGAGGTTCATGCTCTCAAATTCACACTGATTATCTATCTTTACATGTAAGATAAATAACGAATATTTGCATGTATTTATGTGTAGTGGCCAAGTGGTGTAGTTGTATTTTTTAACTGCTAGACACATGTGCGCATTGTCGTCTTACCTTTTCGGAGCCTTCTGCTACTTATCCGCCTTTGGCGTTGCGTCGAGTGTCAAATCAGTTCGCGCCAAATTAATATAATCATAATTAATAACTTATCATAGCGTTGCTCGGGTTTTTACTTTCTCTTACTTACCGTTCACCGTATGATCTGTTTTTCGTTTCTTGTGTACATGTACTTAAAATTACCACAACGGGCTTTTTTTAAAAACTTTATTTCAAGTTTGATGTTTTTTGTAGATAATGGTGAGTAAATTTTCATGGCTATAAGACGTTGTGGTAAATCAGTGACTGTCTAATTCCTCACAAAGTATATCTATATTCAGTATGTACATTGATATACATGCTGAAATAATTGGCACGACCGAAAGATCGATTACGAAAAAAACATTATAATTGGGCACATTCGAATATCTATCGTTCATTCATTTGCACTCCATTAGGATCTCAGTGTATAGAGCGCACAATTCACTGAATGATTTATTTGTTCCTGTGTTAACCAAATCCACCTACTAAACAAACTTTCCTATACGGGGTGACGAAATATCGTATACGTCACTTGGCCGTAAGATGGCTGATAAACGGTCACGTAATGTTGCCCTCGGCTTCACCTCAGACGACACACTCCACGCAGCCGTACATCAGCCACTTTATGGTCTCATGACGTGATATACTAATACAAGAAAATACTATCCGTCACTGTCTATAACATCCAGACATCTGGTTGGTTTTCAAAGAGATTATGTACTCAATCGACAAATGTACTATACCTTCTTGAAAATTTTTACCAATACAATAGATTTAACGTGTTTAACGCGTTTGTAAATTTTCACTTTAAATGTTGGATAGTGTTATGAAATTCGACATTCAAAATACTCATATCTTCTGTTTCATAAAATAATTTAAAACATAGTGATAGTCGAAGCACTAGTAGTCAAACATTAAAATTTGTTCCATCGTTACGAAATTAGATATAAAATTGTAAGAAGAATATAAATGTAACATGATTACACCCAAAAGTCTTGACATAAAGTAAAGGGAAGAATTATGATTTTATAGCAAAATATCTTACTTTGGCTTTCCTTTAATATTTTGAAAAGTTTTGTTTGGAAAGAATAACGTTTCAAATAAGAGTTATCCCGGTAATAATAATGATTATGGACTCAACATAAAAAACAATCTGTTGAAACTAGCACAAAAAGCTTTTTAAAGTACCAGAAAATAATAATATTTGGAGGGCTTTTAAGTGCGATAAGTGCGTTGAATTTAATAAAAAATAAAGTGTTTTATAGTCTTTTGAAAGTGCGTTCAGAGTCTTATTACGACGTGCGATGTATAGAAAAGTCAGTGTTTGTGACGTTAACTTAACAATTTTACATTAACGTAATCAAAAATTACAACTTAACACCAGCCAACTTTGCGAGATACTGCATATCATGATTAGTCCCCAGGATCAAACACGTAACAAATAATAACAATCTATTAAAAAACTAGTAAGTTATATATAATTTCCATATGTCATAACCTTGATACTACGAGACGAATCAAGATCTCATTTGCTGGAATGGGCTGCTATTAACTTTGCATAAAAATATTCAAAAATTTGTATTAATAAATGTGTTGCTTAAGATCGTAATTTTTTTCATTCACAACTGGAATAATTGCAGAAAATTAAATTTCATTATGCTTGTTTTCCATAAATTTATGAATAAAAAATTATTATGATCTTTGCATTTATCAACTTTTATGGTTAGGCATTTAGCTCATACTCTGATTCATATGCAAGTCTGAATTTTTTTTTTTTTTTCTCGGAAAATCATATTTTGCTTCACATGCGAGTCGGGATACTGACCGATCCTATTTGACAAGCTGCGCAGCAAATAGTCCCTCATTGTCAGTTCACAGAGTATTAAGAGACTGAGTCATCAATATAGCATATTAGAAGTTCTCCAAATTTCTTATTTCGGAAAACTTTTGAGGAATTTTGTCCTTATTAAACTTTGACTGCTAAACTCTTAAATGTATGCAAGATAAATTTAACTATCATCGATCGTTCAAAATAGTTCAAAGCAAAATTTTTTGCTGGAATGCTTTAGATCAGACTCTGGTCGCTAAACCATTCTGTACAACGTAGATGCAAAATGCACATCGACTCTTCCAAAGCTAAAACGTTTGCGTATACATTTATTCTAAGTTTTTTAAATATGCAAGTCTATAACAGCTCAGTTAGTTAACCAACTTATTTGTAAAAATGGGTTAGTTTTATCTTGAAGTCTTAAAAACTTGTATTTTTGTTTTATTTACAACTTTTCATATGTAATAATGTAATCTTGTAAGTAAGTAGAAAAAAAAAGTTTCATATATTTAAAAAGCTTGTTTTTACTGACCCGGCAGTATTAATAATTGTGTTTACATAACTTGCGAATACTCACGCCATTATTCACTAATTTTTCTGCGCGCCACTTATTACGTAGATGACTTAAATCGCTCGCCACGCCGAGTCACGTGACATCTCGGAAAAGCCTCCAGCGCTCACCATATAACACACGTACATACACAGGGTCATACGTGTGGGTGTATGTATCTGAAAAAATACTGACAGTTTTGAAATTATACTGAAATCTAGTATGAAGGAAGCAGTGTTAGATCAAAAGAGAATTGAGTTAAAAAAATTGAACAAGTACCAAGCAAACTTTGTCAACGTCTCTCGTCAATTTTAGAGTCATCCCGATTTTTGGCAGACAGTGCTATTACCATTGGATGGTGAGTTTTGAAGCATTTTTTTTGTTTAATTCTTACTTCATGGCAAAAACAAAAAACAATATTGCATGTGCAAAGTTGCGCATACATATACTTTGAATTCTGATCACATTAAGCATTTTAGTTAAATAAAATTTAAGTACAAACAAGAATATAAAAAAAGCTTTGAACTATATCTATTCATTGTCATAAAATATTTTATTTAACCATTATTGAACTAGATATTCTACTAAAAATATCTATGAACTTCTTTCACTTGCTCCTTCCTGGATATTTTATGTTGAATATAGCATTTATATGTAACAATATAAGAAATCCATATTATAATCGATGTAAAAATCTAGACTAAAGATTGTACATGTGTAAATTGTTGTACTTACTACACTTTTAAAACTAAATTTTTCTTATTTAGTCATAAAAATACATCTTAATTATTTCTGGTAAAGATATTTGAAAAAGACCATCAAAAATCGTTTTTAATTTTTTCCTCAACTGTTATGAAATTTATTTTTTCTTTAAGGAGGCTTGGGCGATTTCGAATTAAATGCTGGCTAGGTCTAAAATTCAGAGATTATATAGATAAAGTTTGCTAGATTTTTTTAGGAAAACAAAATAGGTAGCTCAACACATTTATTTTCGAGAAAATCGCTCGTGAAAATTCGTCATTTTAACACGCAACCTTACGGAACCCGAAATTCAATAGACTACCGTAACGCAATAAAAAGCTGTGGGCCCACACATTAAATTGGTACATGTACTTGAAAGTATAAGAAATCTATTATTTAAAAAAAAAAATAGGATCAACACCTCAAATTTTGAGAAAATAGCGAGGAAAACATCGAACATGAGAATTGTTTTGTTCAGGTACTGTAAGTGCGCATGCGCTGTACATTCATAAACATACAAGCATGAAAATGTAAGTCTAACACAAGTATAGGTATATAATAGCAGATGAGAGCAAGAGAGTACAGTGTTGTCAGCTTTATCGTGACAGGGCCGTCATCTTTACACAAGGTACCTCGGGAAAACTAATAAATTTTTTAATATCGATTTTCCCAATGACTTTTCCACGTATTATTGCTATTTTGTTCACACATGTGTATAATCAAAATGATTATGAAAAAAATTTTACAAAGAATCATTTGTATGACAAGTACCTCACAGGGGCCCCTCAATAGATACGACACCAAACGCCCAAGCCTCCTTAACTGTCGTATATTTCACTCGTATTCAACATGTACTTGTTTACTATTTACAAAGCTGCCAATAACGGAGTGATTAAAATCAATTTCAAATGATACATTTCTTTACTTGCCAATATATCTGACACATAAGTGGTTAAACGATTTCAAAATAATGTACACAGATTTTGGACCACAAAATTTAGCGAAGCAAGCTGAACTACCAATAACAGCAGCAACATCAACAGTGGCAGCAAAAATAAACCGCAACGCCTCTTACGCTGCCACGTTCCATTAAAAGTAGTGGTTATTTTTTACCATTATCAGCAGCAGCAGCAACAGCAGCAAGCCCACTACAACCAGCAGTAGTGATAGCAGCAGTGCCATTACCAATAGAAACAGGAGTGAAAGCAGCAAGGCCACCACCAACAGCAGTAACAGTGCCTTCAGCAGCAGTGGCAGTGATTGCAGCCAGGGTTGCCAGATTGTGCGAAATCCCGCCAATTCAGCGGATTTTTAAATTCTCAGTCAAAAAAATGTTGACATCTGGTAGAGGCAAAAAAATGTGCTGTTCTGGCGCTCTTAAGCGGCGGATTGGGAAAAAATTAATTTTTTTTGAAATGAAACTTCTTATGGCACGTTGCGAATTTTTTCGAGCGACACGAAATTTCTGAGCCCCCCACCACTCTAGCCGCTCTCTCTCTCTCTCTCTCTCTGCCTCGTCCCCTTTGCCACCAGAGCAGTGCATATACGCGTAGAGTGGGACGTGGGGCGGCTTTTCTCTCTGCCTCGCTCCCCTTGCTACTACATGCTCAAATTTTTACGTATATATATATATATATATATATATATATATATATATATATATATATATATATATATATATATACGATCTACATGAATAGTTGTCATGCTCAGTCCCGTTTCGGCTCTACTCTCAGTAGTCCCGGTACGACACAATATATGTGATACGTTCAAAGCAACATTGCTGAGTTACGTGTTTATAGTGCAAACCATCCAAAATTTTGCTGCACTTAAATAATTATTTATCTTTATGTTCAAAGAAAGTTTAATCTAAGATTACTAAGTGTTTTGTACCCTTCTTTTTCGCACCCTTAATAATCATCCTCCGGCTTTGGCGGGTCACGTAAATCCTACTACAGCTAATTAACGTGTATCTCGTGCATCTACAGGGTACTATACTATACAGTACATAGTACATAGCCGTGAGTTTATTGATAGCTCAATCAACCTGTATTAATTTGTAAAATTCTTTCGTTTGTAATAAGGGAGTCTTCAATTCGTCAATTATGGTGGTGGTACACTAGTCAACTTATTATACTCGATAACCTATAAATCAGCTGATCAGGTCAGCGCTTAGCTGTACCATTTGTCGAGAGAAAATACAGTTAGCATATAATAATCACCTATTGATAATTAACCTACAATCATGTCTTTTTCGAAACCATTCGGAAAAAATTCGATATTTAACAACAGAAAATACAATATTAAAGTATGACTCCAACGGCAATGCTGTCCAATGGTCTTTATTTATTTATTAAAGCAACGTTTCGGCCACTTAAGAATGAGGCCCTTTTCAAGCACTATAAATTTCATACAAATCATGACAAAATGAATAAAAAGGTAAACAATTATACAATCGCTCGTAGTTTAAAACACTAAAACTTACAATTATATCACAGTATACAGGCTTTACGTGATCTCTTACATTTGTCGAGATCTTAGTTAATTAACTGTAGCCTGTAAGCGACTCGAACATACTAACGAAAATTAATTTCTATACCGAGGACAGGTATCTATGAGGCAGGACCAATACCAATACATACATGTGCAAGAGTTGAAATGGTTAATGTATGTATTAGAGAAGGCGTGACCTATGTGAAATGATATTTTTGAATAAAATTTATTTAGTTTTTATGCTCTTGTCTGCGACTAGTGTAAATTACTTTTAATAAATTCTTTAAAAATTGGTAATAAATTTTGTGTATCAAATTGTCCATTCAAGTTATAGATATTTCTACTTATGTGTATCATTTCTGATACCTCACGCCTACTCCTTACATTTTCAACATCTAAAATCTGTACATTACTATATTCAAAATCTATATTGTGTCCTGAATCTTTCACATGGTAATACAATGCAGATCTGTCATCTTTTTTCTTAACATCTCTCATGTGTTCACCAACTCGTGTTTGCAGAGTTCTACATGATTGACCTATGTTATACCGATGACAATCTAGACAATTAATTTCATACACTATATTTCGTTTGTAACGCGGTTCTATTTTGTCTTTACCTAATTGATTATTTATGTTAATCTTATTAATGTTTTTAAAAATGAGGTTAATATTATCCTTTTTTGAAATCTTCTCTATCTTATATTCATAGTCTTTTGAAAATGGTAAGAAAATATAGTCATTATATGGGGTTGTACTATGATTTTTATAACTATCTTTTTTATTTAATATGTTTAGTCTTTTTTTTAATGTATGTATCAATAAATTTTAATGGATGGTTATTGGCTTTTAATAATTTTTTTAATTTTCTCAAAATTTTCTTTATGGAACTTATTATGAGACAGTTTTATATTTTTATCTACAAAATTATAAAATTTTCCAATTTTTTGTTGTAAGGGGTTGTGTGATTTAAAATTAAGATATTGTCCTGAATGACTTGGTTTTCTATACCAGTTAGTTATGATTTTGTCACAATTAAAGTAAATAGTAATGTCTAAAAAGTTTATTATTCTAAATGTTGGATTTTCCAAAGTAAATTGTATTTATGGATCAAAACTGTTGAACGTTTGTAGTATTGTATCTATATTATCCTCTAGAGAACATAAAAGTAAGTCGTCTACACATTTTACGTAAAATTGTAGTTTAAAGGGTAATTTATTTAAACAATACTGTTCTAAGTCATTCATTACCAATTCAGAAAGTATGGGGCTAAGTGGATTACCCATTGCACAGCCAAACTTTTTTTTAAAACATGATCTATTAAAAACGAAATAATTATTTTGTAAAAAAAATTAAATCTGACAAAATCAATAACTAATTCTGACAAAATCATAACTAACTGGTATAGAAAACCAAGTCATTCAGGACAATATCTTAATTTTGAATCACACAATCCCTTACAACAAAAAATTAGAATAGTTTATAATTTAGTAGATAAAAATATAAAACTGTCTAATAATAAGTTTCATAAAGAAAGTTTTGAGATAATTGAAAAATTATTAAAAGCCAATAACTATCCATTAAAATTTATTGATACATACATTAAAAAAAGACTAAACATATTAAATAAAAAAGATAGTTATAAAAATCATAGTACACTCCCATATAATGACTATATTTTCTTACCGTTTTCAAAAGACTATGAATATGAGATAAAGAAGATTTTAAAAAAGTACAATATTAACCTCATTTAAAAAAAAATTAATAAGATTAACATAAATAATTAATTAGGTAAAGACAAAATAGAACCGCTTTAGAAACCAAATATTGTGTATGAAATTAATTGTCTAGATTGTCATCGGTATTACATAGGTCAATCAAGTAGAACTCTGCAAACACAAGTTGGTGAACACATGAGAGATGTTAAGAAAAAAGATGACAGATCTGCATTGTATTACTATGTGAAAGATTCAGGATACAATATAGATTTTGAATATAGTAATGTACAGATTTTAGATGTTCACTGTTAAAAAAATTCTTAAATTTAAGAGATATTTAAGAGACATTTGTATCTTAAGTTTCATAATTAAGTAACTGAAAATAATTTAATATACAATATTGTAAATTTTTTAGAGAAGCTTATGAAAGTTAATAAAAGCATGTATTAAAATCAATGAAACTTAACTGAAAATAAAATTTGGTTACCGATTATTAACATTCATAAAAAATTGTATTTATTATTAAAAAAGTTCTTAAATTTAAGAGATATTTAAAAGACACTTGTAACTGAAGTTTCATAATTAAGTAACTGAAAATAATTTAAAAATAGGATATTATAAATTTTTTGGAGAAGCTTATGAAAGTTGATAAAAGCATGTATTTAAATCAATCAAACTTAACTGAAAATAAAATTTGGATACCGATTATCAACATTCATAAAAAAATTTTATTTATTATTAAAAAAGTTCTTAAATTTAAAAGATATTTAAGAGACACTTCTAACACAAGTTTCACAATTTAGTTACTTAAAATAATTTAATACAGGATATTATACATTTTTTAGAGGAACTTATTGAAACTTGATGAAAGTATGTATTAAAATCGATGAAACTTAACTGAAAATGAAATTTGGCTACCGATTATTGACACTTATAAAAAATATCTATACTTCGAACGTAAAATTTAATAAATTTTAATTTTTTACTGACTTAAAAATATCAAGACACAGAAAAATTAAAAAAAAAAAAAAACATTTAAACATTAAGCGGATTTTTATATTTTTATGGATGAACACATTAAATTTTGGCAACATTGGTGTTTAAGTAGTAATTTATTAAAACATAATTGTCAATATCTCTTTGGAATAATTGCAAAACAGTTATTAATTTCAAAAGTAATGAAACTAGATTACATATGTACAAGTTTTTGTCTTCCTCGCTCATATTCAAGTTTAGGTGAGCTGCTAAGGTACTGGACTACGGCGCGAGAGATCAGGGGTTCAAGACCCCGCTACGACAAATATTAATCCACCCCTTTTTTCTGTTGCAGTCATGAAATTGGTATTTTCACATTATTATAAACAATCAAATGCGAATTTTATAACTAATTGTTGCGTATACATATATATATATATATATATATATAGTACAATGCATAATCAATATTTGAAAAATTAAGAAATTCTCGACAATCATGACTTGTTTAAATGCATAATACATAAATACATAAGAAATACTTAAGAGTCCATACGTTTACAGCTATCAACAGAATTGCACTAATAATAAACATTAATAATAAATGTCAGGAAATTTTTTTTATAAATATTAATATTTTAATAATTTTTTTTAAACACCTACATCTTTATTTTAAAAGATATTGTTTTTAACTACTGTACAAATGATTATTACTTTTACATATTGATACCTAAATAATTAATACTCTTTTTTATTAATTTTTTAGATATAGTTCTTAAAATTACGATACTCTATTGGTATTAAACTCATAAACTATTTATTAAATTTCAATATTGTGTTTTTAAACCTCAAAACTGATTTATGAAACTTGCTTCCAATACATAAATATTAAATTTAATACATATTTTTCTAACAGTGTTGAAAATGTAAGGAGTAGGCGTGAGGTATAAGAAATGATACACATAAGTAGAAATATCCATTACTGGAATAGACAATTTGATACACAAAATTTATTACCAATTTTTAAAGAATTTATCAAAAGTAATTTACACTAGTCGCAGACAACAGCATAATAACTAAATAGATTTTATTCAAAAATATCATTTCACATAGGTCACGCCTTCTCTAATACATACATTAACCATTTCAACTCTTGCACATGTATGTATTGGTATTGGTCCTGCCTTATATATACCTGTCCTCGGTATGGAAAATAATTTTCGTTAGTATGTTCGAGTCGCTTACAGGCTACAGTCAATTAACTAAGATCTCGACAAATGTAAGCGATCACGTAAAGCCTGTATGCTGTGATATAATTGTAAGTTTTAGTGTTTTAAACTACGAGCGATTGTATAATTGTTAACCTTTTTATTAATTTTGTCATGATTTGTATAAAATTTATAGTGCTTGAAAAGGGCCTCATTCTAAAGTGGCCGAAACGTTGCTTTAATAAATAAATAAAGACCATTGGACAGCATTGCCGTTGGAGTCATACTTTAATATTGCAATATCCTGCTGTCGTCAGATTCATAGTATTACAAACAGAAAATACACTTATAAGCCAGAATTAAAAACAGAAGAGTGGGCAAAAGGTATGATTTGTATAGTTTTTTTTTACGAGAGATAAGTATAAGAATAAGTAGAGGACGCGATAAGTATGAAGTTTGATGTCCCATGCACGGTACTTAATAGAATTGTTAGTTTTTCGTTATGTAGGCGAGTGAAGCTAGCGAAGGAGCCATTAGTGATTTTTGTGATATTTATCTACCTCACAATACACTTTTTTTTTTTTTATTTATCCACTCATAATTTTCTTTTACTCAATATTATTATTAGTAAATAGTTTGCATGTATTATCAATTTATCAACAATTTACATTTTTTTAACTTGCTAACAAAAAATCGAAACAAAAATACAAAAAAAAAAAAATCATTCTGTTGAGCTTGTAATACATAATACAGAGCACAAAAAACTGATTTGAAAGAACATTCAACTTGTCCTAAGTACCTCGAAAACATGAGTAAATTAGCTAATTCTCAGAAAAAAATTACAGATAAATTTAAAAAAATGACAAAGACGAAAATAAATTGAGAGCTTTTAAACTGGCCGCATACATTGCTTCTCACTGTTCAATAACTAGTGTTGATCATCTAAATGAGATACTAAAAAACCTTAACTTTACGATTCGCAGTTACATCGTACAAAGTGCTGATAAAAAGTTAAATGAGCTTAATAAAAAAACGTGATAGCGCCAAACTTACTGAAGGAAATAGTAGAAAACACGGGTTGTTGTGATGATTCAATATTTGTGGATGAATCATCTGATATATAGAAAAAAAAACTTATGCCTGTGCATTAGATATTATAATAAAAAAGAAGGAGAATATCTCACTGATTTTTTGGGCTTGATTGATGTCGAAGAAGCTGATGCAGTATCACTTGATAAGTCAGCGGTAGCATATTTTTTGGTTATTAATTTACCTTTGAAAAATATGGTTGCTTTTGGTACAGACGGTGGAAATAATTTATGCGAAAAAAATCACTTACTATTTTCGCTTCTTAAGAAAAAAATACTTAAACTACAGCTAATAAAGTTCGTTTGCTACTCGCTCAACTTGGCAGCATCTGCAGCTGCAGACCGATTTCTTTTATCGGTTGAATTTTTGCGAAGGGAAATATATAACTGGTTTAGCAATAGTCCTCTGAGAACGATTAAATATGAAAGGTTACGAAAAGCATTAAATACAATTGATGAATGTATCGGCGAAACATCAACAGATTTTTATCAATTTGTTAAGATATCGACAACAAAATGGCTTTTACGTTGCAATGCAGTCAAGGTTATCAAGGAGCGATATTTCGAACTTAAAAAATATTTCAATGACATGGTTCAATTAAATCAAGAAAAATGTTATGTGGCTAGAATTTGAAGCAGTGTGCTCAACGATGTATCGAATTATCTATATTTGATCATTGTAGAGCCTATATTGTTAGAGATCAATTCAGTTAATTTAATGTTCCAAAGGGATAATGTTGATGTCACATGCGCTTATGACAGTTTAAAACAGCTTTTTCTGTTACTCGCTAACAAAGTACTTAAACCTAGAATTACTAGCAATAATTTGGATCAAGTTTTGAATAATTTAGAGGCTCCACGTAATTTTTTTCAAAGCCACGAAGTAAATTATAGAGTCACGTATATAACAGCGTTATTAAACCATTAATTACAGGCTTTACAGGCTTTGATGAGAGATTATATAGAAATGAGAGCCAATAATTGTATAATGAAACTTTTAAAACAATTGACACAGCAGTTATCGGATCACATTCAGCATTTCAAAAACTTGAAATTTATCTGCCCTGATGTTTGTTTACATCAAGTTAAACGTCTTCCATTCAAGGACTTGCTATTTTTAAATGCTTTCGTAGATAAAGCTATATTGAATAAAATGGAAAATCAATACCTCAAACTAATCACAATCCAATGGATAGATTTTCTTGAAGTAGAAGAGCTGGAAAACTCTTTCGTATTCTGGGCAAAAATGTATGAATTTAAAAATCTAATACGTTGCTACGAGTTTCGTGAACTTTGTTAGTTTATATCATTTAATTCTAATTTAAACTGACCAATGTACATTTTTAATTATCTATTTCATTTTTGAACTCAAACTACTTTAATAGTTACAGTTTTAGTGTTTAGAAACTTATTGGGTTTAGTTGACAGCGAGTATTTGGACCAAACATTTTTGTTCTTCTTGATAAAGGGGGCTATCTTTCAATCCTACACAAAGCTCACAGTGTTTCACTATTATGCTAAACTCTTTCCTAAATTACAGTGTGGTGGACGTTAAGGTGAAGTCCTGATTGGTTGCACCGTGTTTAATTCCTTTCACTGTGTATAAGTATAGTGAATAATGAAAATTGTGTACTATTTATACTTAAAAAAATTTTTTTTTTCATCCATATGCAATGAAATGGATTAAACAAAGTGGTCATCCACCACACTGTACCTAACCCACTATATCTTGTATTCATCAATTATGTTTTTCATTGCCCTCTCTCTACAACTAATGTGATTGTATTAAATTGTCAAACCATTTTACTTTCTGATTACTTGATCTCCTAAAAGGTTCAAAGACAAAACTAACCATGACTACGTTACAGTTCTTAAAGGAGTAGCTGAGAAAATCTGACAATTTTGAAACACAGTTTAAATACAAAAGATAATTTCATACTAGTAAGAAGAACAGATATATATGAATGAACAGGGTTGTATAATACTAGCCTCAGAGATCTGCTACTTGTTCTACTCTAAGTTTTGACCTTGAGAGATAGGTAATTGAAAAAAAAAAGACAAAACACAAAAAAAATTACATTCAGGAGAAACATGTTCTAATTTATTATGAATTACAGTGTTTGATTGGTAGGTCAGACAAAGTTTTTTGATTAAAAGGTGGAACTAGCAAAAATACTTTTAATTTATTTAATGTAACAACGTTAATACCTATTTTTCTACATCTACTTTTACATGATTTTCAATAGTAATTTTCATTGGCTTATTATAACTAATGAATTTGTTTACATTTTTTCAATTGTTTTTACTTTTCTTTGATCTTCAGCTGTCGATAAGTGACAAAATGTATTCGACGTATTCTACAGACCTTTTTACATTTAGCGTAGATAATGCAACTCACAGTGTTAGTAAAGGTTAGGTTGAAGCCCACTTCGATGCGTGCACTACCTGAGTGCATGAGATCCCTATGTATAGTACAGTTAGCGAAAAAATCGGGTTATTGCAAGTAAATACGTAAGAACTGTAAGTACTGTAAGCAGTGACTCGATATAGGCTTTGTAAGGGTTGGTATTATTGGGTGCTAATATTAACTTTCATTTTTTTTTTTCTTTTTTTTATCTGGCAAGTTTACTGTTGTTCTTAAACGGATTTTAGATTTTGCGAAGTGAGTGCACGGAACAATTGTAGCATATATGTGAAAGACATGGAATACACAATTTGTTATAAACTTGCGAAGCATAGCTTTGTAACTGTAAAACTGCTTGAACGTTCAAAACCCTTAGTATTTAGTCTGTATCAAGTTCACACAGAGCTCCTCTATTTATTTATGACCACTTGGCAGGAATGGGTAAGTATTTCACACAGTGTCATAAATACATTTTATACGTGTCATTAATGTATGTCATTTATGTCTTTTACATCCTAAATAATGACACGTCATTTTTGTCATAAATGTTTATTTGATTTTCGTAATTGACCCTAACTTTTCTTTGAATGAATTACATAAACTTATATGTTTTTTCGTCGTGTTATACAATATATTCACTTTTATTTTAATTAATGCGAGTATTTCAATGACATGAGTGATACGAAAAGAAGCGGTAGCAAATGTGAAGGGTGTGGTGGAAGAAAAGAGCACAACGATTACGAACGACTAAACTATGTAAGACAAATCAATGCTAAGGGTGTATATGTAGCTCTTTGTCGTGTTTGTTGTAATGAAATTGGAAACACAGCTGTAAAACAGAGGGAAATGCATAGGTAATTAGTTGTATAATAATTATTATATTACAAATTGTAATCATGAATAGGTCAACTTTTATTTTAAATTTACTTGTTTCGTTTCTTAGAAGAGAGTGTAACATAAAAGAATCTAGTTATGTTAGCAGCAGCACACTTTCTTTGTCGCCAACCAAAGAAACCTCTATCAATGTTATCAGCAAACGTAAAGCATTAAATAGCTGTGAAAGTGATAAGATACAAGGCTGCCTAGATTCTACTTATGAAAAAAGCATTGAAATACCAAAGGTTAATTTAATTTCACAAGCTACACAAAAGTTGAAGTCTCCCATGGTACACTTTTATTTAATTTTAACTTTTCAATACATAGTTTGCTTGATTGGTTATATTAATTATTTAATTGATTGACTGATTTTAGGTTGGATTCGTGAATTCATCAAAGGTAAAGGAGACAAAAATGACTCCAAAAAAGCAAAATAATTTCAGTGTCAACGTATATGAAATTGATGAAAAAAGCTCATTGAAAATTAATGAAGCTTTACTTGAAGTTCTTCTAGCGAATTAAATAGAACTTCTTCGCGTAAATGCTTCACCTTTTAAGATACTGTTTAAGTTATTACGACCAGCATACCTGTTGCCTTCTGTCGATGAGTTAAAAAGTCTCATTTCTCAAGTACATGATAATCAAATGAAGGGTAAAAATTTAAAGTCATCTGATATTTTATTAATAAATACTCAAAATTTAGTGAATTCTACTTTTAATGATAATTGTCATTTGTTCGTTAAAATAGCGAGTTCTTTATATGAATATAATTCATTAATTTCTGAATTAATCAATGATGCTATAGAAAAGTACAAAACACAGATACATGCCATTATTACAGATAAAGAATGCGAACTTACAAAATATAAGAACATTTTCCATGTGCAATGTATCTCTGTAAGGTTGCTAAAATTTTATGGTACGATAATTAATCTGGAGCTTTTACATTGTTTAGAAAATGTCGCATTTGATTTAAATCTTCGTGGATTTGATGAATCTCTTCATAATGGTGGAATAAAACTACCAGTGCAGATTCAGAAAGAAGACTATTCGTCATTATTAAACTTTTTTCAATATTTTCATAAAAATTTTAGGCCCATACGGAAAACGTTAAGCGCTGGCGATATAGATTCAAATGATAGCTCGTTAAAGTTTCTTTGCGATTGACAAGTAGTATTTATTATTACAAATTTTATAAATATAAGTGTAATATAAAAAGTACAGTTTAAAAAAAAGATAAAAGTACAATCATTTTAAATTACTGTTAACTAAATTTTACCTTAATATTTTGTTTTGAACGCTTTTGAAAAATTTTTCTTATAACGTTACCATCAACATTAAATGTTGCGGTTTCTTAATTAATCAGCTGATCAAATAATACTCTTGTGTTACTGAATTTAAACGTCCACAACTTCTCACTATCGTCTTTAGATCCACTTTACTCTAACTATAATACATATTCCAAAGATAAGACACATTCCTCTGTTTCACTCAATAATTTGGTTTTACATATATTGCAAATTGAAGTATCAAAACAATGTGGAACATTGTGAATGTAGTTGTCCTATTTTTGCCAATGTTTTTGGACTTTGTTTATCTACATTAAGCTAGTTTTTTCAGCTGCCAGAAAGGGCGCTACTTGTACTGTAACCAAAGTGGCAAGGCGTATACAATTTTATTAATATTCTACTTCGTTTACATGGATTCTAAGTCTAAAATACAGTTTATTTTAAAATTTTTATAAGTACATGAGTATTATTGAATATATTTATTTATAATCTCTTCATACAGTAAATTATTCTAATGACGGACAATGGATCCTGAGAGGTAAGGATTTAAAGGCTAACCTAGTTCTTACAATTCATTCAGTGTAATTTGTTATTAGTAATAAAATATACTTTTAGAAAAAAACGTATTGATGAGGCTCTTGCGAATTCCATGTTCAGCTGTAATATTTCATTCGTAAATGCCGAATCAGAATCTTTTATAAATTTCGTACAAGAGCTGAATCCAGATTACGATCTTTCCACAAGAAAAACTTTGTCTGGACCAATTTTAAATAGAATGTACATTGAACATTATAATTCTATTTAAACTGAAAATGTTCAGCAAGAAATATTGATAATTGATGGATGAAAAAACTCTGTGGCTAATTCTAAAAATGTTGTGGCCATCGTACGTACTTTCTCAGGTAAAAATGCATTTTTAGATTCATGGAATCTCAGTGAGATAAGAGAAACCGGGGATGCCCTTACAATTGTCGTTAATGACTGCATTGAGACTGCTTTAAATAAATTGAATATAGAAATATTTGCAGTAGTAACAGATAATGCATCTAACATGATAAACATGGGGCGACAAGTTAATGTATGGCACTTAACTTGCAATTGCCATAGCGGGAATTTACTTTTTAAACCGCTGACTGATAATGATTTCGATAAAAAAATTCAAAAAATTGTAATAGACTTCAAATCTCCCAACTTAAAATCTCAATTGCTGAATTGAGGTGGTCACAAAATGATAATAGCTGGAGAAACGCAATGGTGCAGTAGAAGAAGTTCTTACAGACGTTGTTTACAAAATTTGCATTACATAAGGAAAATCATTCGATTGAATCAATTGAGAGATCAAGTAGAGGACCAATTTAATTTCAGAGAACAAATTACTGAAACTATTTTAGATGATCAATTTGGAATTAAAATTACAGATGCTTTTTTAAATTGTGATCCAGTGTGTCACCTAGTTAACGTTTGCCAAAAAAGTAATTGCAGTATTGCGTTTGCAGTGGAAAAGTGGTTAAGTCTGGAACTTTCTTATGTAGAAGGTGGACATTTTGATACAGTATTACATGAAAGATTGCGCAAAGTTATTAACAAATATGGTATTGCAGCAAATTTTCTTCCCCCGTCTTACAAAGGTAGTCGATTTTTAAATAACCATCAGTACAATGAAATGAAAAATCAATTCTTTCTCGATAATTTAAGCTTACAAGGCAGAGAACAATTACAGGAACATGATAGTGAGACAGGTGACTTTCAGCAGTTACTTCGTCAGGAATTTCAGTCTTGGAAAAGATTCTGGAGGGCTGCAAAATACTTCTATCCAGAATTATCAAACTTAGCTGAAAAATGACTCCACGTACCAGCTTCTACAGGAGATCTGGAAAGACTTTTTAGTGAGTGGACATTTGTTCACAGTAAAACTCGGAATCAATTGTAGGAGCATCGATCCAAAAAGTTAATTCCCTTACACTACAAATTAAGATTGAAATTGGTTAACTATTTAGAAGTTGCAGAACAAGAAGAAGATGAGGAAGAAGTAGAAGAAAATGAGTTAGAAGAAGAAGCAGAAAATTGAAAATGAATTTAATTAATATTTAAACTAAGTTTATTTACTTAAGTCAAACTTGCTCTCACTTTATTATTAAAATTATTCGTTTATCTTTTAGTTTATTTTTATTCATAGTAAAAATCTATTAAGTTTGTACTTTACCACACTACTCTTTTGAAAACTTTATTAATAATGGAAAGTATTAAAAAACTGATGCAAGATTAAATCAATAAATTATTTACATCTATGTATAATAGATATAATAATAAAATAATAATAAAAATAGAGTGATGATAATAAAATAGTACAAAATACGTAAATTCTTTTATAATTTTATTAATTCATATTGCATTTAATCAGTAGAAATTAACAGTCTCAAATAATATTTTCTCAAAACAATCTAATAATTTAATATATGAATTCATTTATTAATTAATTAATCTGTAATGTACGTATGAAAGTTAAAAGCTCCTATTTATACCTTATAATAAAACTATCATTGCATCAATGCGTACACAATCATGATATTGTTATTATGTATGATGTTTCAAAATGTATTTGGTACATCGGGATGAAAAGTTTTTGAATGCATCATTAGCTTATTATTTTTAGAGTAATAAGATTAACAAGTCATAAAGTGCTCGAATTATTAGAGCTTGAAGCTTAGAATGCAGAATTATTGAGTTATTGGAAAGTACCGCCTTTCAAACGTTTTCATTCATGACATTAATGACAATAATGATATTAATGACACAAATGATATAAGTGACACGTGTCGTGTATAAAATATAAATTCCGTGTCTTTACCCATCCCTGCCACTCGGTACTGCTATCATCCCTAATATCTATACTTTCAGAGTTCACTCCGTCAGAACTAACTTATGCCACGCTGCTTTGTCGTAACTGCTTGCTTTTAAAACCTTAATCCTCATACATATCGTGAAAGTCTTTGCTGTTAACCAAAGCATTTTTCTTTTCACGTTATGTCACCTGGTTAGTAACTGGTAAACGACTTTTTAAGTGAAACTGTCTTGTGTAGTACCCTATAAATTTTTTTCCTTCAAAAGTTGTTTCTGGTCGTGCGTTATGAATTCCATTGGATACATGAATTCTTTTCAAGCTTCACAAAAAGAGGGCCTGGAATTTTTTTTAAAATCCGTTACTTTTTAACCTAAGACCAAGGATATAAATTTTACTTTATCTTAACTAGAATACTGATGATAAATGGGTGTAAAGAAAAAAAGATAAGAGCAGAACAATTGGATCCACTTTTATTCATTACGTACACAGCGAAAGTTGGAAGCATATGGGATGACTCTCAAACAACTAATAGTTTTTATTATATGTTGCAAATGATAAAATTATTAGTAATAATAATACAGTTTTATTTTTTCACTTATTAGAGGTGAGAAAAAAAGGGAGAACGTCAGTAGGAGAGCTTAAATACTATATCATTAAGTACAGTACGTATATGGAGTAACAAAATCTGACTTCACAAGGAGATGTAGCAGTAGAAATTTAAAGAGGGTACCTGATGTCAGAAAAGATACTCTTTTCTTACCTGCGTTGATTGTATTTATATTTCTACGCTGATGTATTTTGTATTTTAATAATAAAAGAGAGAGAAAATCATGGGGCTGATTAGCTATTTTACAGCTAATGCATGGATACAGAAAAATATTTGCTCATACTTATATCCAATCGCCCTTCTTTTATTTTTAAAAGCATTTAGAAGTACATTCGAGTTTTATGTAAGCATAGAAGGATAGTTTGTATGGCTGTAGTGCGGTGCACTATGACCCTAACATCCTAGATAAGGCAACTGCCTAGTAGATCTCGTGCAATCACCTGAGAAAAAAATTACCAAAGAAAACTTATAGCAGGCAGAGGTCAGTCTGACATGAGAGTTTTGGCTGAGCCATAGCCTTGAAAATAGTCTTACCTATAGTTTTTTTTTCTTTTTTTTCATTCATCATCGCCCATAGGCTCAGACATGGCATTTTTTTACACAAGCATAGTGTTAATTAGCCACCGGTGCACCTGGGTTATGACCAGATGTTTATATACATATACATACATAAACAACTGGACCAACTCAGTCACACCTATGATCACGTAGACGAAGTGTCAGAGAAACAGTTAAGGGGGCTCCAGCGGGAGGAGTTAGGAGGTCACAGGTAGCTTAATTGATAGATAAAAACACGCTGATTCCAACGGTGTCCTGATTTACCCCTCTAACCCTGGAAAATTTTGAGATATTTGCTCTCAAAGTTCGTACATTATACATAGCTTCTCATAGAGCAACGTGAAAACATCGGTATTTTCTAACAATAATTGAGGAGTTACATGTCAGGACTGTAACTGTTTTATAGAAAAACATCTCAGCTTTCAGATTGTACCTTCAAAAATATAGGTAACCCTGGAAATATTTGAGATATTTTGTAAAGTATTGATCAAGTCATTGAATTAGCAGGGTCATGATGGGATGCCATCTTGTTGTTTGTAAGGCGCGCGCTTTTGAATATTTCAGAATTACACTGCAAGCCTTTACATAAGTTTCATGTCATTTGTAATTTTTTATTAATCGTGTTCTCCTATGGACTACTTACACACATTTGTTTTTTTGAATAAAATAGAACATTGAAAAATTTTAACTGCAATTATTTTTTGTTTTATCAAAAATTGCGTCAATAATTTTTTTATTTGAAATAACTCTTACTTTATTATTTACACTCATAGATAATAATGAGGTGATGCCATTTGTAGAATCTTTTTTATATGCATCTACTAATACTTCTATTGATATCGATTCTTTGGCCATTTTATAAATTATCTTATCATTAATAATACATTTTAATACAACTAATTTTTGTTTGTTATCATCAATTACTTTTTTATTTCTTTTTTGCTGTTGCAAAATCATTTCAGCATCCTGAAAGTCTTGATGACTCTTACAGTGATGTGTGATTTCTTTCATTTTTTATAACACAAAAAAACTAATTCTAAATAAAACGCTCTGTACGTGACAGAAGCTGCTGTTTGTTTACTATAGGTACAGACACATCATATATATATGTAGATGATGGTGCTCGCTTATATATACACGTATATATAGATATCTACCCACAGAAGTGATACCAACTAACCGAATAGTTTTCGGGTTGGTACCAGTGCTCGCTGGAGCCCCCTTAAGGTGGCTCCAGCGCCTAGTGCTGTATCAAAATGGGGAGACTAAAATTAATCATTATTTTCTTTAAAATATGGTATAAAATTATCATAGAGACTGTTGTTAGCCATATTCTACATTTTATCTGTTACTTTAGTGAGTCGATATAAAAAAACAAAAAAGTTTTATGGTGCCCTAATTAATGAACTGTTACGGTACGCTCCTAAGTTCAAGAGTAGTTATACCTATATATATGTACTCTGCAGAATGCAGACAGCAGAGAGCTGACTTGCACTCGCAACTGTATACTTAGTCTCCGATTATTTAAAGATTTTGTTCGATAACAGGACACTTTTCTCATGTCATCGAAAATTGCGTAATAATATATACAAGATAGTATGTTTTTTACACCTTACGGGTTATTTATATAAGTGCAGCAGTAGGTTGTACATCGCGTAAGCTTGCATTTCCTATCTAACCCGTCTTAAAACTACGAATTTGTAAGCATGATTTCTTACAACTTTCATCGTCAACCTTCATTTTTTTTTATACGAATAGAAAGATGGTAATTCAAATAATATAATTTAATTTTATTAACCTAGGTTGGGTTATTTATCATTTTAACGTTGAGGACACTGGAGCCACCTTAATCGACCTTCGAAAATCAAGAGCACAGGCGAAACGGCGAGACTCGAATGGTGACCAAGCGGTCACCCATCAAGTACGAACCGCGCCGAATGCAGCTTACCTCGGAGATCGACGGAACTGCAACTCTACCGTTGCGCCACCGCGACTAAATCTTACCTATAGTTATTTTACATCAACTGCAACAAAAATGTATAAAGCACGTATATACATATATGCGCATCACACAAAAAATTTTATGCATGTAAGTTTCTTACTATGTAGATATGTAACTGAGCGCGTGGTGGCTCAGTCGGCTAGGCCGTGGATTGGCATGCGGGAGACCATGGTTCGATTTCGGCCAGTACGACTTTTCGAGCAAGTACCTCTGTGATTTTTCAAATATGCTTTTTCACCACGCAATGCTCCTCGAGGAGGGTTTAGGCCACCTTTTCGCAGCAAAAATTGGCCTAATTTCTTCCTGCCCCCTCCTGTAATGGGAAGCCTCCCATCCCTTTTCTTGTCCCTCTTCCAAGTGCTAAGTGTCTATAGTAGTGCCCTTATTAAAGGAACTGGACGTAGAGCACTATAATATAAAAAAACATGTAGCTGGAGAGATAAGAAATTATATTATTGGTTACATCTCAAAGATAAGAACGTATGGTTGGGGCTTTTATCCATACATTAATGAATGAATGAAATGAATACAAATTAAGTGCATACACTGCAGTTTACTTTTCTTTCGTACAAAAACATATTGAGTCAATTAAATGACAGATAAACTTTATTTGACGGTGGACATCTAAATAACAGTGTACAAGCTGTTGGATGTTAAATTTCATAATCTTAGTATGTTATTAAATAGTTGTTATTGAAATTTTTTGAAGCAACAATTAACACTGCAACTGTAGCTGATACAACTCTATATACAATTCGAGAGGTTTGATAAAGGTAGATTATGTAGGCTGCCTAAAGAGTACCTTACGCACACCCCCTGACGCGCCTGCATGTGCCCTCAATAGGCTGTCTAAGTAGGGCCTCACGAACTAGAGAGGTAACCGACTTTCACTTTTGTTTGGGCACTATATATATATGTATATATATATATATATATATATATATATATATATATATATATATATATATATATATATATATATATGTGTGTGTGTGTGTGTGTGTGTGTGTGTGTGTGTGTGTGTGTGTGTGTGTGTGTGTGTGCGTGTGTATGTATATTCAATTACCCCGCAGTTGATTCTATGTTAACGTACTGCCCGACGGATATAGTTGTTTTACGTTTGTGCCCAAGACCCGTCTATTGTTTTCTTACCAAAGTTGCAAAGCGACAATTGCTCTTTGCGGTCACAGTGAGAAAAATTATTTACCCTCCAAGCCCAAAGTAATTTTTGGTTCTAGAGTGCACAATAATTAACCAGGCTCAAAATTAAAAATTGCACTTGACGCATTCGCTAAAAAAAGCAATCACACACACACACACTTACCTCATTCTGCTAATGTAAAATATGAGCTGATACTGAAAAAATTAGGGAATTATTTTTATACAGTACTACAAACTGTAGTTAATGCTGACAACGCTAATGTAGTAGCAACTTATTAAAAGTTGTAATATTAAAGCTTGAACGGATTATATCCAATGTGGTAATGTCAAATACACATAAAATCCGTATATTGATTTATCTGTAAAAAGACAAGCTTATATTGATAAATTTTTTAAGTGCGAAGTTGTATTAATATCTCTACTTCATTGAGTAAATTCATCTGTCGAAACTGAATACCGTTCATCATCATTATTTGCTCTAAGCAAAACGAATCATTGAAAAATGCTCCAGTAAATGTTTTACTAAAATTTCAACCACATTACAATTTTCCAGCTAATACTTCAGACTACTGTTTAACAGTACACGATAGTATCGTTCAGTACAATCATATGAATGGATATGTAAAAAAACTTATGTAAAATAGGAAAATTGTCCAAAAACGACCGATACACAATTATAAAAACATCATTTGTCTTTTGATCATTATAGAAAAAAGTCAAAGCAGTTAGACCAGAGAAGAAAAAGATAACAAACAACTACGAGAAAAGTGGAAAAAATTTGAGAAGAGACACGCTGATGACTGGAAGAAAAAAGAATCTAAAAAAATCAAAAAATGAAGAGTGTTATAAGATCTTAGAAAAAGTTAATTTTTTTTTAAAAGTTCTTATTTGTCAAAATAACGCATAAGCCGATCATTAGTAAGCTTATAACCAATGTTAAATATCAAAAACTTTTAACTAAAGATGATAGTGATAGATAAGAGAAATTTTTATTAAAAAATTTTATGAAAAAGTATTTAACCAATAAAGGAACCACTCCTGAGCATAAGGGTTACAAAAAACTGACAGACAGTTCAAGATAATTTAACAGCTAATGTGAAAAAAAAAATTGTATAATTAAGTCCCTTTGCAGTTTCAATGGTTTATTGCTAGATGTAAAAAAGTATCGTAATTATCAGACGCTAGAAGTGTTTGGAATCAAATGATTCGACGATGATATTACATTAAGAGACTTAAAGTATCATGTCATAACTATTGCTATGAACCTCAAAAGAATCTGTACGCAAGGAAGTGATAAAGCCAAATTTGTAAGTTTAATTTTAGGGTGTGAAGTACACGATTTGTTTCAAATATGTTAACCCCTCAACCATATTGAGAATAAACACTTTTTTTAGAACGAAGTTCTTTATGTCGCGTTACTCGGAGGGCTGGAATTTTAAAACCGACAGATTTTTTTTTTTTTGAATCAGAAATCTTTTCCTCTCAAGTTTTTCCCCTCACCCTGTCCCCCCTCACCAAGTGTTCTCTACACACTTCCCCTCTCCTCACTATATATGTATATCTGTCAACCGTGCCGTGTTACTCTTCTGCACACCTTTACCAACCATTTCCCCTCACACTCCCAAGCAATTAATTTTTAAACAAATTTTAATTTTATTTCCCCACAGTAATTTTTCTTTGACTTTGAATTTTTTTTCTTTTACAATTCTAAAAAAAAAAAAAAAAAAAAAAAAAACATTTTCCAATAAAGAAATTTGAACCCTCGACCTTCTGCATGTAAGTCCTGTACCTTACCCACTCTGCTACGAGTGCTGCCGACAATAGAAATTCGGTTTTTTGTACTTATCGTGTGGTTCGTAACTAAAACATTCCACTTTTAAATGTATTCACTGACAATACATTTAATTATGAATTTGTTTTATAAATTGTGTATTTGTTTTCTAAATAATACATCTAAAAAAAAAAAAAAAAAAAAAATTAATGAGCATAAATATGGTTATGTAGATTAAATATAATAAGGCGCGTTATTACGCATTAAATATTTGTATTTTCATTAAACCTGAGGTTTTTATGGCATTACAGTAATGCTTATAATTACTGTTATAAATGAAAAAAAGTAATGAAATTAAATATGAAAAAAAAAGAAACGAAATATGAAAAAATGAAATATGAAAAAAAATAATAATAAAATTAAATGAAATTTAAACAAATAAAATAATATATTAAAAAATAATAAAATGAAATATGAAAAAAGAAATAAAATAAAGGAAATACAAAAAAATTAAAAAAATGTAACAAAATGCAATACGAAAAAAAATAAAACAAGAAATAAAAAAAAAAACTAATGAAACAAGAAATAAAGAAGAAAAAAAAAAAATAAATAAAAAAAAAAAACAACAACAAACCAGGGGGGATAAATGGGTCATGGGACCCATGGTAAGAACGAAGTTCTTTGAACATGACGAGTATAAAAACACAATTTCTCAGGTAACAAGGGGGTCGCCAGACCCATTGAATGAACGAAGCTCTATAAACGTTAATACTGCATTCATGTAGTTCACTAAACAAAAACTTGGAAAACGAAAAAAAAAAAAAAAAAAAAAAAAAAAAATAGTTCAGTACTCACAATGGTTGAACTTCGTGAGTACTGTATTTATGCACGACGTTCTCACAAAGTTCAACCATCGTGAGTACTGAACTATTTTTTTTATTTTATTTTTTTATTCGTTTTTCAAGTTTTTGTTTAGTGAACTACATGAATGCAGTATTAACGTTTATAGAGCTTCGTTCTTTCAATGGGTCTGGCGACCCCCTTGTTACCTGAGAAATTGTGTTTTTATACTCGTCATGTTCAAAGAACTTCGTTTTTACCGTGGGTCCCATGACCCATTTATCCCCCCTGGTTTGTTGTTGTTTTTTTTTCTTGTATGTCTCACACACAGAAAAAATCATTTGAAAAAATAAAACGCTATTTTGTACTCTACATAAGGCGCAACTGTTAAGACAATGGCTTATAAAGAACACATTGTTCAAGTCATTAAGATAGCTCCCTTGTCTACTGCTCTACTTAGCCAAGTAGGAGAGTTTCACTTGTGTATGTATACGTATATACGTACATCAGTGTTGGTATTCTGCTACCATCTGTCATTTATATCCATGAAGCTGATTTTCACGTCTTTCTCGGCAAATATCTTTGGAAAATGCCCTATTACCAGCATTTTAAATGACAGAATTGAAAAGAACACAGATTTTTCTATAAGTACATCATAATTTGTCTGCTCAGGTTTTTTATTGTGAGTTGGGAAATGCCTGTAAAACTGATATTTTGATGCTCTGCCGTTTGAGCTCGTGTTAAACAGTTCAACTTTGAGCTAAAATATCTCGAGATTTTGCTACACTTGGGATATAAACAAGGACACCGTTGGATTCAATAGATCAAAATCTATGAAATGAAATATATTTTATTCCATAAATTTTCGCAAGGGAGCTACCTTAAAGCAAGACAGTGATTTATATTACGCAGTGTATAATGCAAATACCCTAGACGTCGAAAGCAACAGCCTATGTGGATAAGTGATCATAACATGGTCGATGAAGTGTAACATATGATAAAAGAAATGAAAATAAGACTTTTTACTATATATTCTTAAGAACAGTTATATAATAAATTTCTTGAACTGATACATGTTGCTAATTTTTATTTAAATAACCTATTCCAAATTTACCTCATTAACAGTCAGAAAAAATATTCAAAATTGTTAAATAAATCAAAACTGTTACCACAATGACTAGATGTATGCATCATAAGCATGGTGTGTTGTATTTTTCACTCTCCCATTTGATTTTTATTTTAAATTTTAATACTTAATTTGAAATTTTAGGAATTATTTTAGTATGTTGTATAAAGTTACCGTTTCATACTGAGCTAGTGAAAAACTTGTCATAATTCAGGTGAATTTCTTAAAAATTCTTCCAAACGAAAATTCTGGTGAAACTTTAGTATGCTGCACTAATGACTCGGTCCTTCAATACTCTGATTACTGGCGCCGAGAAACTATTTACTGCATAGCTTATCAAATAGAAGCAGCCATCATCCTTACTCGCATGCGAAGCAACATATGATTTTTTGAAGAAGAAAAAAAAAAAAAAAAGTTCACAATGTGTCTCAAGTATGTCAATTCTTCAACTATCTTGAGGATGAACTATCTTCTCCTGTATGTCTTACACATGGTCAAAATCATTTGGAAAATAAAAAGCTATTTTGTGCCCTACGTCAAGCGCACGTATTAAAACAATGGTTAATTCAGAGCACATCATTCAAAACAGTGATTTATTTTATGCAGCATACAAATGCCTTAAAGGTAAAAATCAGCAGCCTACGTGGATGAGTGGTCATGACGTGGTCCATTAAGTGTAACATATGATGAAAGAAAATATAAAAAATTTTTACTAACATTCTTAAGAACAGTTATAGAATAAATTTCTTAAACTGATACATAGTGTTAAATTTTATTTAAATCACCTTTACAAAATATCGTCTCATTTATTAGAAAAAATATTTAAACTTTTGAACTAAATTAAAATTATTGCCGTATCGAATATAAAATATGTGATTATTAACATGATCCGTTGAATTTTCTGCTTTCTATTTCAATTTTTAATTATAATCTAAATTTTAAAAAATTGTTTTATTATGTTGTCTAAAGTCAGCCTTTTATACTGGACCAGTAAAAAACTCGTCATAATTCGTGTGAATTTTTTTTTCAAACGAAAATTTTGGTGAACTTATATAGTATGCTGTACTGATGACTAGGTCCTTAAATACTCTGGTTACTGGCTCTGAGAGACTATTTGCCGCACAGCTTGTCTAATGAGAGCGGCTATCATCCCGACGGCATGCAAAGCAAAATATAATTTTCTGAAAAAAAAAAAAAAATTCCGGACTTGTATAAGAAATAATGTTTGCACTATCTATTCGTCAACGCAAGCAGCGTGTGCTGAGAGAGAGAAAGAAGTATATCCACACTTCCTTTAATTTTTCTGAAGGAAAAAAAAAAAATGTACGTCACGTACCTAGTATGCGCTCCACGTTGTTTGAGCCAGAACCAGTCTAGCCTACCTACTATTAGCTAAACATAAATGTTAATTACTTGGCCCCTTGTGCCTTCAAATTTTTACAGCGTCATTCTTATATCTTTATTAACTTATAGACAAATTTTCGTTCAATTCTCATTATTAATTTGATTACCGATAGAACTTCCTTAAAATATTTGGCAAGTAAAAGTGTTGATTTAACCTTTCATGTTATACTTTCGACTTAAAGAGTTTAATAATTAGCATAAAATTATCAAAAAACATAAACAAATTACAAATTATTTACTTTGTACGCTTACGCTAACATTACAAGTCTAGCATCATTGGTCTTAGACACAGATTGACCAGGTTTATGATACAGATATTTTCATAATCTTGTTTCCTATGAATTGACTTATTTAGTTATTAATATTTATTGCTTAAAGTATTTTATACGTGTATAATAGACGACTATTTTTTGTTTAATGAAAACTCGTCAAAATAGAATTTTTTTAATAAGACATTTCAACAACTTAATTTCCTTTAAATAAGAACATGAAAATGTATGCCTAGTGGAATTTTTAATTTTATTACTGTAAGAAGCACTATTAACAATATTTTTAGGGCTTATTAGCCATGTAACAAAAATCTTTAATAAATTAGCTGTGTTACACAACTATTACTTTTTGTGTGTGTTATGAATATTTAAAGTTGTCGTTGTTAAAATAGATTTTTATAAATTTACATGTAGGTGTGTCCAAAAAGAGCAGTAAAGCAAATAATTTGAAATTTTTTTTAGAATCAAAAAAAAGAATTTGAGTCTGAGAATGAAAACTGTCATAAAAGAGAGAATATTATTGCTGCTGTCATGATTTTTGTATCTATATGACAAATTACCTCTTAAATTGTTAAATAATCGTATGGATAAGTTAGCTTTGTAGAGTGGTATTAAATTAATAAATAAAAAATCTTAATACTGTTCCATCTTAGCATGCTTCCTACTACATAATAACGTAAGACAACACAAATGATAAACGATACCAATGATTTAGAAGTATTACGTGTGGACGGTATTTTCATTGTAAAGGAAATTTTTTGTGCTTACAACTATAATTACTGTAGAACTTATGTAGAACTTAATAAACTGCAAATGAATAATTTCAACAGTTTTTTTGGCTATTTTAAATCAATTTGCATTAATAAACATTTTTAATTATTCGAATATGATACTTCTTAACTACCTTTAAAAACGTATTTTTTCTAACTTAAAGCTATGGAAAAAATAAATATTAAAATGATATAAAATATAATAAATTTTATCAAACTTTATAAAATACCATTTAGTGATGTTGTTAGGTCCTTGTGTAAATATCTTTTATAGTCCCTGACACTGTATACAAAAAACTTTTCTTAATTTTTCTTTAAATCAAAAAGAAAAAAAAAACATATTTTATGTATGAACTTACGTCTTAGAAATTTATATACTTTACCTAAGTACTGTACGGATTAGTGATAAATTTTTTTCCACTGAAATTGGATACTCACATGAAAGTATTAAACGTGTACGTACATTCATAACATGTTATAATTAACTATTAATTTGGTTGTTAAAATGGTAAATATACACGAAATGAGAAAAAAAAAACATTCGTTTCAGGTATACCTTATAAGGATGTTAATTTTTCCTTGATGGTAAATTCACTCTGGCCAAGTAGGGAAGATACTTGTTTTAGGCTTTTCTTGGACTAGGTTCAAATCTTTTTTTGACTGAAGAGAAGCGGTGTGTTATAGCATGACAAGTGGACTGTATGAAAATTTATAGAGGAGAAGAAAACGAGAAATTAAGTTAAATTTAATGATTAACTGTATTAAAATTAAATTTATTTACAACTGCAATAATAAGACAAAACTATTAAGTCTGAATTGAGCGTAAGGCAAGCTTGCTTATACGCTGCCGAAACAAGGTGTCGCCAAGAGAAATTTGCTCTCAAGACGAGCAGTATGCAAATGATGAACACTGTATTAGAAATATTTGAGTATATTTAAGTGTGAACTTGAAGTACTACACAGAGCAGTGGAAGTTACTGCTTATATTGAATTTTAAGAATAATAAAACAGTACATATTGAGTTTTAAGCATAATAACATCCAAATACGTAAAAAGACAACTTAAATGCAATAAAGAGTATATGTAGTTTATATTTTTTTATTAACTGAGACTTAAATTCAGATTTAATTCCAAATACGATAATTTTTTTTTTTACTTTTACTGTCTAAAACATTTATTTACAAACCATTGACACAGAAAAATTTTGAAATGCAGAGGAACACCTTATAACTTTCTTTTATTCAGGTGACGAAAACCTTGTTTAATGTAGTGTAGAATCTCATGTAGGCAATTGTGCAAGATGTTTTACGCAATATCCTATAATATTTCATGCATAACATGTTGTAGCATGTCTTGTAGAATACCTTGTACCATACCATCAAAAATTTTTTTATGGGGTACTATTTAATCCCTGTTCGTAACACTGCTTAGCTAAGTGTGTTAAAATTATGTTAAAATCAAGTCTTACAAGATCAAGCGATAAAAGCCATGTCATGAATCATTCATTAAAAGTGCAAATGATTTGCACATCTTTTGTAAGTTTTATAAGTTGATGAAATAAAGTTCAGCATATAAATTATTATACTGTAAAGAAACACAAGCTAAAATATTTCGAGTTTGTTCTTTGAAAAAGAATACAGTCATTGGATGATTATTCTAATAAGATACACATTTTACTCTCCTTGTAAAACATATGACTTAGAGTATAAAAGTACCGTAGTAAGAAATATTGTCTCATAAGTTAATGATTTTAAAGTAATCAGGTTACTATTTAATTATAATAAAATAAGGAGATAAAATAAGTATTGCTATTAAAATTATTAGAGAAATCTTAGCTCAAAAGCTCTCTATTGAACATTAGAAGAACGTTAGAACGTCAACTGTACATACCTTTTCCAACGAACATTTTAATATCTGGTCACACATACTACTTATAATGTACTTGCTTCCTTTTAACTTCTGTATCAAGACACAGTGGTAGCTAGAAGCATAAGAGTTTTTATTCTAATGTCACTTATAAGTTTTTTCTGTAGTTACTAAATAAATGTGCTCAGTTTGGGGTGAATTTATTTCATAAGTGTTAAAAAAATTGTCACAATTATTTTTGTTTAAGCCGTTAAGATACTTATGAAATAAATTATATTGCATAATTATAGCATTGATCGTCAGAATAACCTGATAAGCAAGGTAAGGACTGTTTTAAGACTACCTTTAAACAGAATTTAAGGCTTATGTACGAAAGTCGCTAACTCTTTCCCTGCCCTACAGGAGTTATGGTACTTAGTAGTTTTGAAACCAGCTTTTTGTTATTACAAGAAAGCTTACGTGATTGAGGACTATTTAAATCATATGTAAGATAAAAAGTTAATGCTTGTTCTGGACAAATCGAGCATGTATTTTGAAGTGAGTATTTGTGAAAATTTTTTTGTCTTGTATGAGAAGTAAAATGAAAAAAATGCGTTCGAATAAAAATGACGAGCGTTGTCATAATGAGGTGGAAAATTTATCGTTACTAACAAATCAAACTTTTCTTGAATTACGTATATTTTACATCAAATTATTTCATATTATCAAAAATTTTGAAAACTAGGGTATCGGGACTAGTTTTTGAGAAACTTAAGTTTAAAGTATCTTTTTTTATACATAGGTTAAATGAGTTATACCAATAACAGCTTCGAAGCCATACATAACAAATCATATTATTTTTATAAAAATACTGTACGCATCTTTGAAATTACTATTTTCTAAGGATATCTTAAAAATATGGGGTAGTGGTACTTAATACAGTGTGAAATAATATTAAAAATAATGTTTTTGTGCAAGACGTCTGCTAATTTAGATGCATGTTTTTGTGCTGCCGCAATTTAGCAACACAGCTAACGACAGAATAGGAGACTGCATTGCCATGTGAATTAAATACACACACACACACACATACATATATGTAGTTTACTATTACAGAGAATATTGCTATTAATATTCATAAAATGTACAAAAAAATGTTACAGAGTTCTTTAGAGTCACTCGTAAAAAATTCATGCGATGAATGATGGAAAATTTTCTGTCATTTTATAAATCTACTTAATTTTTATCTTCACAACAGATCATGAATCACTTATCAGTCATATTAGCAGATTACTTCGTATCTCTTAAAAAAATTGTTAGAGCCTCAATAACTTTTTTTTTCTTTGTTACCCTTACTTTTCCATAACCATTATCTTCTGCAAGCAAGACCCTGATAAATTATTTTTTCCCACGCTTATATGCATTTTGTAGAATAGACATCGACAAGCCATTCTCAGCAAGACGTTTTATCATCACTCTTGAAAGAACATTGTCCGATGGTTGAAGGTCTTGCTTAAGCGAATTGCCAGTTTCTTTTTTTATTTCATTGTGTACCAAATCATTTGTTGACTTCGTTGAGGAAATCAATAATTAATTTAATATCAAAGCATCACAAATCTTTTCTAATGCTCAACAGTCACCAAATGCTTCATAAGCATCTTCCTTATCCCATCCTGTAATATATTTTGCAGCAAGATTTGGTTGATTCAAAGACGCCTCTTGCCTTGCAATTTTTGAGTAAGTCTTGAAAATTTTGTAAGCATCTGTTACTCCACAAACACACTTACAAAATTCTGTCAACAAATCAAAACTACAAAGCGCTCGATACATTTAAGGAAAATCAAAAGTAAAGCAATTGTGTCCAACCAAAATCAAAGGCTTTGTAAACTCTTGTAAGAACCTTATAAAATTTTTAAGAAAAGATTACCGGCTGACACTGGCAACTGGTTCAGTTTTCAAAAAAATTTGGCCTCCGATCATTTTCAATCTAGTGATATCGGTTACTCGGGATAGAATTCCATTGACAGGATGAGCGTTTTTGAGAAGTTATGAGAATTATTTCCAAAACACTTTTCTGCAATTTGCACAGTTTCTGAAGACTTCTAAAAACCTGTAGTTTCAATATAAAAAAATACGGTAACTGTATCTTTTGGGATTTCATTGAAAAATCGTGGTCGAGTCTGATTAATTACTGTTGCAGTTTGCAGGAAGGTTACATCACATATGTATGACAAACCCTCTTTTTTGTTTTGACTTAAACGTTTACGTTTTTTTGCTTACTTAATAGCCAACCTGCGTTTTTGAAAGAAATAGTTTTTTTAAGAATAGCACGTCTCCATTTCCAGTAATCTTTTTTGTTTCTCATTTGGTCTGTCCAATTTTCTGAATGAAAATTCAATTTCTCATAAGATTTCACTACATATTTTGTTCCCAGATTAATTTCAGCAGCAGTGGCATAAATTCTATAATGATGACTGAATGTGCCACCATAAAATTAACTTTTAGGCGCCTTACTGGCAACAATGTGATTAAAGTTTTCATTAGCTTGTGACGAGCCTCCTGATGATAAAGAAGCTGCGTTTGCAGCAAAGCGACCAAAAAGTTCATTCAAATGTATTTTGAGATCTTTTCCTTGTGAATCTTCTCCTTTCGATAATCCTCTGTGCTTATAATTATATGGATCTGCTTTATAACCGCACCACTCTCCACATAAAGCATGAGAGCCAAAAGCATGGCTTACAACACTTATAATTGCACTGGCAGTGGCAAATGGATTGTTGCAGTACTGTGATAGAGCATAACTAAAGCATTTCTTTAAATAGTCAATGACGCTACCATCAAATTGATACTTTGATTTTATTTGATACAAAAAATTATGACGGCTTTTAATAGTGTGATTTTTATCAAACCATTTTGCGATTTCATGATTAGAATTTTCTCTTACTTGAGAAATACTTGAATTATCACCATCACCAATAAACATATCAATTTGAACATTAGCTTTAGCAAGCAAAGTACTATTATTGGACATGAGATCAACAGCAACTGAAGACTCTATACTTTTTGCTGTTTCATCAAAAACACCCTGACAGCTATGGGAGTCATTACTGTGTCCTCTTTCACATTGGAAGCATTTTCTCATTTTTGTTGAAAAGCCAATGAGTTTTCGAGATCGAAATCCAAAAAGGGAGCCATGTCCTGTGAAGCTGTCGTATGCCCTTCCTGTACCTCTGGTGCCGTATCCCATGTTAAAACCAGCGGCAATACCTATGCATTCTTCACTATTCTCAGAAAGGTGTTGACCAAACCTTGAAAGAACAATAATAATATTGTTAAACAGTTGTGGATTCTTTGATTGTAAACTTTAATACTTTTTATTGCATAATACTCATTGATCAATTATAAACTTCACTAACAATAGAAAAAAATCCTTTTTAAATTCATACTTACAGCTTATGCTAACGTGTAATTCATTATGTTGTAGCAGAAGAAAATATTTAACAAAAGTTCAAGATCCAACCGTAACAACTTCAATGTTACAGACAAAAAAATTAATTTACAACATGATCAAATTCAAATCATATAGAATCTATAAAAGTGAAAAAACAAGTATGTATGAAAATAATCTCTTATTAAAAATAAATTAAAACAATCCTATGTCGCCTACTTAAGTCCCGCTTACGGTGTTTTCCGTTTTCCCTGACAAATTATCTGTCACGGAATGCTTAGCTTTTGTTGCTTGGAGCGTGCGGTATAAAGCAGCTTTAATTTTTCTTTGGGCACACTTTTTTTTAAGATACAAACCACATTTACTTTGTAGAAGATTCATGTTGTACACAAAAATCATATAACTTATAGCTTGCACGGTATGTGTACACTTGTCAGTTTGTCACTATAATCACAAGTATGCATATGTATTCATGTATGCGTGTGTATGTGTGTGTGTATACATAGCATAACTACAGGGGGAATCTCTAGGGGTCTATACGAGACAGCTGATCGATAGTGTTGCAACATTTCCATTGCGACAAACTACACTCGTCAGTTGAACAATGTTTAAACGTTTTTAATTAATCGTTAATAAATATAATTCATTTGCCATAAGTGTTTACATTCATCGATAAATATTTCATGAATTTAGACCTTGAATTCATAATTATCTAAGCGACTTTAAATTAACCTCGGATTTGACTACCTTAGTCCACGGATTTTCTACCTTAAGAAGGTGTTGTTGATTTCGGTCAAGAAGATGCTTAACTTGCGACCAACTACTATGATTAAGAGTTCCATTTTATTTGCCAGCAATAAATCTTTTTTTTATTCGATATTTTTCTGAAGATATTTCTTTCTTTGTGCGAAGCTGATTTTATCAGCTCTATTTTGGTGCCAAAACCCGGGAATTTTAATTACATCGGAAAATTGCGCAAGAGAAAATATGGAAAAAAAGACCAGCAGTTCTAAAAAATGCTCAAACAAGGAAACAGCGAGAAATCCACCCACAGCGACAACAGTAGCAGCAGCAACGGTGGCATCTGCATCGAGACAAGTTGATGTGTCTTGGCCAGGACAAGCAGCTCAGACATCACTGGTGATCCTTCTCTCATAAACAGCTCTGACAACAATCGCCCACAGTTGACGATGACGACAAGCCGCCACCACCACACCCCCCAGCCCTGGCTCGTACATGACCTTCTGTAACAGGCCGGATGGCTATCTCCTTGACTTTCTAATTAGAATCGGAAACCTAGCAGTCACACCATCTGTTAACAAGTTTTTAAGCAGTGAGAGAAGGCTTTTTGGCAGACTCAAAACTCAATTAGTGTTCCCAAGTGTAATGAACGTATTCTTTTGTAAGATTAATTCATTGTTGGAACAGTGTATGTAATAGGTAGGTTAAATTAAAACTGTATTTTGAACGGCCCTGTAACATTGTTGATAAAGCAACTTACTTGCCAGTTTCTATTCCTTACAAATTTTGTCAGATTTACACTGGCATACACACTTAATAGGGACTGTGTAGTTAATTTATGAAAATGCATATTATGTTATATCTTCCTGTTGCAAAACAACACAGCTGTCTCAGTATACTTGCATGTTTTACTTAATCCAACCTTGAAAGTATATGTCATGGGCAAAATTTGATCACTCTTATGAGTTCCTCAAACAATTATTAGAGGCTCTAATACCAGCTGTTTCTTAACAAAATCTTGCGATATTGAAATAAGCCTTTATTGTTCACTGACAAGTATAATGTGTTACAGTGCTATTCAAGATACTTGTAATTAAACTATCTATTACATACACTGTCAAAATAGTTAACTAATCTTGATAAAGAATAAATTCATTACACTTGGCAGCACTGATTGAGTTTTCAGCCTGCCAAAAAGCCTTCTCTCGCTGATTGTAAACTCACCAATAGATGGTGCAACCGACAGGTTACTGATCCTAATTCTACTAAGCAGCAGTGCGTTCGCGGACGCCTTAACTTTGTCTTTTGATGTCAAAGCGGCAGTGCGTTCATGCCTTTCGAAATCTTGAACTTTAAAGTTGCAATTTCAGAGTAAAACCAACCTTTGAAATTTTTTTAAATATTTATTTTAATCTACGCACGAAAATCTGTGATAAATTACCTTTATATTGTATATTTTTTTTTAGTTATTTAGAAAAAAAAAAATGATTTTTGACGTAGAGGTAAGAATTCCAATATTGTGACCATCACTGATGGCCATAAATCAGGTCAAAAAGTCTAAAAAACTTAGGTAATTGTTTTTATAATGAGCACTATCAATTAAGCAAACAGTGTAAATATTGTATCAGTTAGCGTGTTAGCGTTAAATAGTAGTGTTAATAAAAAAATATTAACCTAAAGATGTTATATAAGCACAATACATTGTCAAACTAATAGGTGGATACGCAACCGTTGGAGCGGCTGCATTCTCTGGTGCCGTTACCCACACAATATCAGTTAGCGTGATTATATTTGAGATGACAGGCCAGATTACGCACATCGTGCCGATGATGATAGCTGTGCTAATCAGCAACGCCGTTGCAGCGTTACTCCAGCCGAGTATATACGACAGCATTATACTCATTAAAAAGCTGCCTTATTTGCCAGATTTGCTACCCTCTGGCTCAGGTTTGTATTTTATTCATTACTTTCCAGTAAGTATTGCTGCAAAATAATAAACCACGAGCCTTAACTGAATGTGTATAAGCTGTATTAGTTTGCTGAAATAGAAAAAAAACTAATTCATTTAAAATAAAATTAAATAGTTTTGCTGTCTAAATTAACTTTGGAAGCACTAAACAAAAGTTTATTTTGTATTTAACCTTATGAAATACTTTTTAAAGACCTACGACATTTGAAACCTCATTCTAATTAAATAATTTTGTAAATAAGAAAGTAACTTCTGTTTGTACCTCCAATGCAACAGTACGACGACCTCCCTCCCTTTTATTTTGCAATAAAAATTTTACATTTTTCCTGGATTCAAAAATCGCGTTGACTGTTTAGTAGGAATTATAGGAAAAAATTTGTTATTCTTCACACAGGAGCGGACTAACCATTTAAGCTTATCGGTGTCATCACCGATGGGTCACGATGTCAAAAGGCTGATCCAGGCTAACACTCTATATGCATTTGTCAAATGCTAGCTCAATTAGCTAATTTTAGTCAGAGCTTGTATTTTTCTGGGAATATTTCTGTTACGTCCATAGACAACAAAGTTTTGATATGCAGTAGCTTAAAAATCATAGAGTATAATATGTTTCTTTGAGCTCTATTGCCTCATCTTTTAGGCTTAATATTTTTAAAAATACAAAATCTACGTTTAGAAATGAAATTCTTAAAGAGAAAATATTCTTCTAGAAGGAAGTGTTTTAAAGTTTGTGAAGAACAATTTCTTGTCAATATGGCCGAAACTTGTCAAAAAAAGTATATAAACTATACTAAAAATAAACTAAGCCTATTAGTTATGAATAGCGCCAAATGTTACTTAACTTCGAAGATTAATGGAACTCCAACTCTACCACTGCGACACCATGACCAATCGTATATTGTTGTCTAAAAACATTTAGTTGAAACATACAACAACATTTAATAAAATAAAATGTTGACAATTCTTTCCGTTTATAGTCAGACCTATAATCTTTTGTCCTCTATCCTCTAAAACCTTAAAAATGCTCAACATTTAATTAGAAATAAAATGTTGACTATTCTTTTTATTTATGATCAGACCTATAATCTTTTGTCCTCTATCTTCTCGAACTTTAAAAATGCTTACCCAGGCTCCTCTACAAATCAACGGAACAAAGTCACTGTTAACTGTAACCGTATAAGAGTGCCTGTACATGGGATATCTGCATTCTGCAGATTGGAAAACTCCCTTCCAATACAGCTCCCTAAATTGAGAGAGAGGTTCGATTACGTGACCATATAATATGACCTCTTTGGTCACGTGATCAGATCCCTCTCTCACTCTAGTGAGTTTTAATGAAAGCGAGTCTGCCAGTCTCCAGAAGACATGTAATCCATTAACAGGCACCCTTAGGCATGGGCAGTTAGACACCCTGTGACAGTGTCTTATGCGAGTCCCATATGTACGTCTCTACGCGCACGCTTGCCGTCGTTCGGGCGTCTTTTTTCTGCAAGGCAATACGTCATTCTACTCATGTTCTCTCTCTCTCTCTCTCTCTTCTGGCCTTTCCACTCCCCTCTCTACTGTCGTTGCTGGCACTCTCTCACTACCTTCAACCACGTCCATTTTTTTGTCTCTTGCACAAATGAATATCAAACATGCTAAAAAATATTCGTCTCACTATAAAAAAGTTTTGCTATCCCTGTCTATCTAAGCACTGTTTGGTATAAATGAAATAGTATTGTATTTTTTACGCTACAGAATTAAAAACATGTATTCAAAAATTCCATTAACAGGCACCCTTAGGCATGGGCAGTTAGACACCCTGTGACAGTGTCTTATGCGAGTCCCATATGTACGTCTCTACGCGCACGCTTGCCGTCGTTCGGGCGTCTTTTTTCTGCGAGGCAATACGTCATTCTACTCATGTCCTCTCTCTCTCTCTCTCTCTCTTCCAGCCTTTCCACTCCCCTCTCTACTGTCGTTGCTGGCACTCTCTCACTACCTTCAACCACGTCCATTTTTTTGTCTCTTACACAAATAAATATCAAACATGCTAAAAAATATTCGTCTCACTATAAAAAAGTTTTGCTATCCCTGTCTATCTAAGCACTGTTTGGTATAAATGAAATAGTATTGTCTTTTTTACGCTACAGAATTAAAAACATGTATTCAAAAATGGAAGAGTTGGTATATGCTCACTTAGATATTTTAAGTAAGCTTACTTTCAGCTAGGAGACATTCTGGATTTTTTTCAAAAGTTTTGATTCATTATAATGGTAGTTCAAATACAATTCAATTTCTCACTCTATAAAAGCCAGTGTTGAGTTTTAAGACCTAATGGTTTTGTTAACAATACGTCTGATTATAAATGTAAAAAAATATTACAAGCACATACGATTTTATTAAAAAGAAGGTCATTATGTTTCAGCACTGTCTTATTATTTTTATAATTCTTGGAACCTCCTTAATACTTTTTTCTGACTTGACCAATAGACAGTACATTTTAAACACATTAATTGATCTTTAATCAACCGAAAAATTATGAAATGATTAATTTTTATCGGGCGCATATTTTTTTTTTTATTTGAGGAGCGTGAAAGGGGTATATGCCTACGAGAAAAGGAATAGATTTGCGTGGAAATATTCATATAGGCGCACATTTTGGAGACACGTCAAAAATGTATACTGAATCTGCGCCTACGAAGAGAGCAGAAAGGAGTGAATATGTTGAGTATAGCTACAGTTGAGCGTATAGCCAAGTAAAAGCAAGTGACGGCTGACGGATCTTTTTTGCTCAACCTTTTTTGTTGAACATAGAAACTTTAATAATAACTTTGCTATTATAACCATTTTTTAAATTATTTTTATTTTTGTTATTGTTTTCGTCATTGTTATTTTTATATTGTTACTATTATAATAATATTACTATTATTCTCATTATTTTTAATACTTGTATTTAAAACTAATAGAGAAACTTAGAACAAACACACGTAGAATACCTTGACACTGCCAATGAGTTGATTATTATTTGTAAGTAAATATATATTGAGTAATTTAATGATAAGAAATAGCTTGAACATTAATTTCGAATTATCTTATCTTCATTTTCCAAAGTGTGGGAGAAATTTTAGCTTCACAAAAGTCGAAGACGTTCTTCAGCACTCAAAAAAGTTTTCCTCATAATTTAAAACAATGCACTTGCAATTATTTTTATTACATAACTTCTTTTTCCATCATCTCTGACAGTAGAGTTTGTTGTTTACGTTCACTTAATAAGACGTAAAGCAACAAACATCCAGCCGCAGGATTTCATTGCGTCTTTTAAGCCAGGCGCTTCTACGAGGTCCATCCTCTTAAATGCACACTGAATATCTATCTACATTTATAAGATCTATAACGAATTTTTTCATCTACATACATATGGTGGCCAAATACTGTTTTTTTTTGACGGCCAGACACATGTGCGCATCGTCTATTCAGTGCCTTCTGCTAACCGCCTTTGTCGCTGCGTCAAGTCGGTTCGCGCCTATATTAACTATAGCATGTCCCAGTTTTTACCTTGTCTTACTTATTGTTTATCGTATGATCTGTTTCTTGTCTCTTATGTACGTGTAATCAAAATTACCACTACGTGGTTTTTTTACAAACTTTATTTAAAGTTCAAAGTTACTTGTAGGTAATCGTGAGTAAATTTTCATGGCTTTTGGATTGCTACATAAAAACTCTCAAGCTTTATATGAAAAAGCCCATACTTAATACATGGACTGGAAAACCAACAATAAAGTATCTTTTGATGAAAATTTCTTTTCAGTTTACTTTGAAGAACTTTAAAAAAAATATTAATTTTTTTATTGCATTTCGTATTAAATTATGCATTCGTTTTTTGTGGTCAATCGATTGGATCAATTTCTTAAGAAAGTATTTCTATATTTACTTTGTACATAGATATATATGCTGAAAGAATCAGAACGACTGAAAGATCGATCACGGAAAAAACGTATTCATTATTGGGCACGTTTGATTATCCATCGTTCGTTCGTTCGCACTCCATTAGGTCCATGATGTATAAGATCAATGCCAAAGGAATGTACGATTACATAAAGGTACATGTTTTTAGACTATAGTTAATTCCCGTGTTGAGACTACTTGTTTCAGTGCATTTTTTTACTGATACGACTGCTCTTTAAGTGAAATAACAGCCTGTTATCGAGAAAAGTATTGAATTTTAACATCTTTGCGTTACTTCTAGATAATGTGCTTTACCTAGTGTCACCAGCTCACACATTTTGTGCCTTATTTTGTAGGTTAATGGTTGTGTATGTGCACATGTTGTAAGTGTTAATTATTGGTATAGGGTGGACATTACACAGTGAATTACTAAGTGAATTAACGAAGAAAGGTCATTTGTGGTAAAAGTATCCTTTTTGACAATTATCTCAGCTTGGCAAATTTTGAAATAAACGAACACAGTCACGTTTGAAGAGAGAAAATCTGATCCCCCAAGACTAAAGTAATAACCTTTGACAACACTTGTTCCTTAGAAGTATCTCTGTAATTATTTATGAATGTCTATTGATATCTTAGAGAAATGAGCTTATAATTTATCTTATGTATTCAACATTATTTCTTACTAAGATCTAGAAATATTCTTGGTCTCTACATAATATACATGCGTCATGTGCCCTGCACACTCTTAAGACAAGTATGCATATCAGCTTCATACGCGTTGGGTGGCTGGCTGACAACTTCTTTCCTTCTTTATTAAGATTCCGTTACTTAGGTGATTAGAAAAGTGAAATTCTTCGTGTCAAAGATATAAATACTGATTTCTTTCTTTTCAACAAAAAATTTTTTTTTTTATAATCTTTTTTTAAATTTATTTTATTAAATTTACAGGAAACTATTACCTTTATACTGACTTAAAAAATAATTCAAAGTATAACAATATAAAAACTAACAAATAAACTTATATAATACATAAATTTTTGTGTATCTGTTGCTGTAAGTAATCTCATTCTCAACATTATGAAGACCACTGCACGAGGCTCTTGGGGTTTGGGAGAGATGCTTGGAAAGAAAAAGAAAAATCACTGCGCACGCTAATAGTATACAATAGTTTTTATTAGAAAAAGGTGCTGTCGTAATCTTTTTTACCTTTTATCATCTTTCACAAGGCTGTTGTGTGTGTGCTTACTGGCCAACGGCTAGCGATCAACTGACGAGCCTGATGCGCAGCATTGAGCGTGTACATACATAGTACTTACACATGTCTTCATATAGCGCTCTAAATCAACCCCTATTTTAGCACTCCCTTTAGTTCTAATAGAGCGCTTATTTCACATTTTCTCTGGCTGATCATGATAAATAATATTTAAAAAAAAATGAAATGAAGAAATAGAAAAAAAACATTAAGAAAGTCAGCTTTTCTTTTGTAATTTTCCAGACTCGGTAATGGTTGTTACTTTTAACTGAATTTAAACCATAAAGATTAGATTCAAATGATTAAACAAAATTCACTGTCGTATAGTATTAGCAGTAATTTAGTAATTTCTTAGTCATTTTCTTATGTTATTCAATTGTTAAAGGTTTAGTGGAAATGTCAGAAATCTGTTCTTTAGAGGAAATCCACTTGATTTGTTAAACCTATATTTTGCATATTCTTTTACGTTATGTTTTCGCACTGATGCCACATATCTGAGTTTAGTTCCATCATAAGACTTAGCGCTTGCATTGGCTGCTTTATTATCACACCACACGGTCGTTGTATTAAATGTAATATTTATCACAGCTGTCAAAGTGTTTCTGAGAGCCATGAGTTCTTGACATGCCTCTCTCACACTATATATTCAGTCTGGCAAGATAACAACCAAACGTATGCTTGTTTGTGAGTTCTCCAAGACATTGAGTCGCCAAATACCGGTACCGAAAAACTCTCTTGACTATTTGTCTGTCTTCTTCCGTGGGTTTGATCTGATGTTTACTTAATACATTCACTGCATAAGAGATATCAAGTTGGACAGTTTTTGCTAGATACAGCAAACTGCAAACTGCTTCCCGATTTGGAAAATTTTCTGGTTTGTCTACATTTTGGTCTCCTTCGTTTTCAGATTCTTCTCTGTCTCTTTACTGTGAATTGATGACTTACCCCGTCACCATGGGTGTTTTGAACTGTCGTGCATTGTCAAAATCAAATTTCTGCAGCATTTTGTTCGTGTATTTGTTTTGTGTTAGATGAGTAGTTCGATTGACTTTATCTCTGTTGATTTGTATTCCTAGGAAGTTATTTACTTCCCTTAGATCAGTGATTTTGAATTTGGCTTTGAGCTTGTCACTGACTTTTGTAATTTTTCTGTCATATTTGCTTGCCATTAGCGTATCATCCACATACAGAATCAAAATTAAGAACCTATCATCACATCTCCTTATAAACAGGCAAGGCTCATTGTGATATTCCAGGAGTCCTATTTTTGTATCTGTCTCTGAAAACCTTTCATACCCATGTTTGGGACTAATGCTAAGTCCGTACAGAGATTTTTCCAACTTGCAAACTATAGTCTTTCTTTATTATTAGGCCAAAGGAATACCGTCTAGTATTTCCATATATATCTCGTCATTTAATATACCATTCAGTAAAGCAGTCTTGATATCAAGCTATTGTATTTCCAAATTTTATTTATCTATAACTGCCGATTACCAACCTGGCTTTATATAATATGTTTTCAGAGTTATCTTCTTTCCTTTTTAGAACCAATCAAGAATCAATTACATTAGGTTTCCTGCCTCTGTCATCAGTCATTGGTTTCTTCACAATCTTCCAGACGTTTTTCTCGTTCATTGACTTCAGTTCTTCTTCTCAAGCCTGCCGCCATTCTGTGCTATTTCTACTCTTTAGAGCTTCTTAGTAGCCGATTAAATCTTTGCAAATTGCTGCTAGTAATGCGTGATATACCTCATCCTGATTTTAATTTACAGAGCAGTCTTCTTCGTTTTAATTTTCTTGTCCAAATCTGATTAGATTGTTTGAGTTATGGGACACCTGCAGTACTGTGAAGCTAGTGTCATGTATTAACTTCTGTCATTTTTCAGGTGGAATCTCTTCCGTCATTTGATCTGTAAGGTGTTCAGTTGTAAGCATAAACTGCCGTGCTCAGGGTCAAAGTCCTACATGTTCTCTGGGAGACTGGAATCAATGATGTAGACTCTCGTTTTCTTCAAAATTGTGAGGTTAAACCATTTAGCCGTTATGTTATGCTCTGGCGTATCTGGGCTAGCCAGCTGCATTTCAGCCCCCACTCTTTTCAACACGTTTTGGGTAAAGCAACCAGTAAACTCTGTTCCTTGATCAGACTGCGATAGCAGAACTTGGGGTGATACCCTAAAATGTTTCCGGAGCCTTCAAAAAAATTTTCTAAGCAAGTTTCTGTATCATTTTTAGCTTTTATTGGATATGCCATGGCCATTCTAGAGTAATCGTCCACAAATACCAACACAAATCAGTAGCGTTTGGTACGCAAGATTGGGCTAATTGGATCCATGATATCCGAATGAATGATCTGGAGGGAAGCAGTAGCTCTCGCTCTTACTGCCTAGCTAGGAGCTTATTGAACTTTGCCATTGATCATACATCACAATTGGATACACTGACGTTAAATATAACTTTCTTCAAATCTTTGTTATCTGGATATTTTTTGTGATTTATTTTTTCTGGATATATTAAAGTTTTCAAAAATACACGGTATTGTGATGTTTCTACGTTACAGGTATTAGAGGTTATAGTAATTAAACATAGTAACTTTGTCATTTAAACATGTGAATTATCAAATTATATACATGTCCCGGCTATTTTTACAAACTTAAGGAACATTTCTTCGATTTTTATTTATTTACTTTAAAAATTTAACAAAGTACCCAAAATACTTAAAAATGCAGGTGGCGATTTTGTGCCTAATCATAAACCGATGTTAATTTTTTCATGAGTATCCGATCGTCAGTTCTGGATCTGCGGAATCTCCTTAACTGATTGTACCACACAGTCAGATAAAAGTACATAATTTAACATAAATTTTGCTAGTCAAGTGTGAACTTTTGTCTATTTTTTGGTTTCAATTGCATTATAATTAAATTTTTTTACGATTCCCTGAAATCCGTGCCTTAGATTAAGTTTGTAATAGTTTCTGTTAACTTGGCTTTTTTGGAATCAATAGGTTGTTTTAATCTAAAATTTTGCTGTCTGAAATTATTTCTAATTTTTTTATAAGATCCTATTTATTTTTATAGTAATTTTATCTGTTGCTTCAAGGATTTTGTATACTGTTTATATGGAACTAAACTAAATTTCTTATTCCAAACGTTTTTAGGGTACTTGGGCGTTTACACGAAAATTGAATGCATACACTTTTGTTTGCTCAACTTTATTGGTCATTATATCTCTTATGTAATTATTTTGATTTCAGTCTTTTTAATAATCTAAATGAACTCTATTAGTTTCAACTTTATCAGTATCGAAAAAAATTTTTTTTCCAGAAGGATGTAATGAGTCATTGAAGCATTCTGTAACAATAAACGTATCATCATTTCCACTAACATTTTGTTTTACATGCATCTAAAATGGTATACTACTACCTGGAATTTCTGGATATTCTTTACCATCGATTCACACATGTTCTCTAGGCACATTTGCTTCATGCAATTTTTCTTTACTGTGGTCTTAATGTAGTGAATGATCTGCTACATCATCCCTTTCACATAGTTAAGGAATTTTCAGAGGTGCTTGTTGTACAGTGTCAGGTTCAACCGACCACCAATCAATGGGCACGGTGTTGGTTTTTAAGCATAATTTTTTTTTTGTTTGTTTTGTTACGTCAATTGTGAAAAAATTTTTTCCACGAAGACCAGCAGTTCGTACCAAAGATGCCGTCCATAGTCAAAGATTTATATTGCCTACACACGAAAACATTGTCCAATAACATTATTTTTAAAAAACAAATGATATCCCAAGAATTCACATAGTTCGATGCTTTATATCGATATTTAGTAAAAACACGATTACTTAATGACACATTCTACGAGCTCGGTATTCCAATGTAACGTACTAAGTGTTAAGATTCAAAAAATTAATAAAAATGTATAATTGTATTCTCCAGTATAAAAATGAATGACGAAACTGACAAATAAAATACACTGTTTTTTTAACATAGTCAAAAAAATGTTTATTATACTACGTTTACAACATTTTTCTTTTTAACTAGTGCAAGAAAACCATAAAATCTTATTAATTCAATTTTTAATTATTCCATTTATTCTACAACTTCATTATTAAATGCTTGCAACGTACCTGAGTGCAGTATCCGAACATCATGATGTTCTTTTTGTATATTTTTATCCGGAAATCAGAAAAGCTGAGCACCAGATATCTTTGGTTCTGTACAGTCTTGATACTGATAAAAATTATAAGTCCTTAACACCGTTATTTCTATTTATAGGCATAAGATAGTTATATACACGCATAGCATATTGGACAGTAAAATTTAACAATCCTTACGAAAACAAGACCATTTTTCAGGTTTTAATGAACATGATTGCAACTGACCACGTTCAGACAATCATATTTTTTTCCTAAAGCGAATTGCCTCGTGAAAGTGGTTGATAACCATGATTATTTCTTTAATGACCATAATTTTCACATCACCCACAATTGTTTTTTTTTAAATAATCTTTTAACCATACAACTACTTAAGTTTTCATGTAAGCGTGATAATTAATAAACGGTCAAATCCAAAAGAAGACACCTTTAACTCTACTGCTTTTCCTTTATTAGAAAGAGAACGATAGAGGTTTTTGATTACACTCTGCATAACAGAAGAACTGACCTTGATACACATATATATATTTATATATATATATATATATATTTGACTTAATTACTGTAAAAAAAAGTAGAATCTTAGAAAAAAAAATGGGTCATGGGACCCACGATAGAAGTGAAACTTCAAGTATCAAATATTAAACTCATTTTATACAGAAAATGATTTGAGAACCAATCATATGTGTTTTTGATACGAGTTAAGATAGACCTACAATTTCATAAAGATAGACCGCAAATACGAATTTGAGGTTATGTAATCATAACAAATGACACCTCAATTTGTGCGTCTCAATATTTTATTTCCCCTTTAGGATACCCGTAAGAAATAGGTATTTTTTGCCTATTTTTCTTCTCCATCAAGATATGACGATTTTTCTTATTTTATGAGGTTATGTTGTCATGAAAACACTTTAAATATCTTCGCGCACATCTGTTTTATTAATGTTTAAAGTATACTGTAATTTATGCGAAAATACGAATTTAAGGTTATGTAATCACAAAAAATGACACCTCTATTTGTGCGTCTCTATATTTTATTTCCCCTGTAGGATACCCGTAAAAAATCGGTATTTTTGGCCTATTTTGCTTCTCCGTCGACATATGACGATTTTTCTTATTTTATGAGGTTATATTGTTATAAAAAGACCCTTTAAATTAATTTGTGGACAGCTCTATTAATTTTTAAGGTATACTATAATTTTTTCACAATTTATAACTCATATGTCAGAAAAGTACAACTAAAATACGAAATTGAGGTTATTTAGTAACAAACAATACCTCATTACACACACACACACACATACGTAAGAATTTGAGCATGTAGTAGCAAGGGGAGCGAGGCGGAGAGAAAGGCCGTCCCACGTCCCACTCTACGCGTATATGCACTGCTCTGGTGGCAAGGGGGACGAGGCAGAGAGAGAGAGAGCAGCTGGAGTTGGAGTAGTAGGGATGCCTTTTAGTATAGCATGTGGTGGCAAGGGGGACGCGGAGACAGAGAGAGAGTGGCTGGAGTGGTGGGGGGCTCAGAAATTTCGTGTCGCTCGAAAAAATTCACAACGTGCCATTAAAAGTTTCACTTCAAAAAATTAGAAAAATTTCAGACAGCAAATTTTTAGATTAAAACAACCTATTGATTCCAAAAAAGCCAAGTTAACAGAAACTATTACAAACTTAATGTAAGGCACGGATTTCAGTAAATCGTAAAACAATTTAATTATAATGCAATTTAAACCAAAAAATAGACAAAAGTTTACACTTGACCAGCAAAATTTATGTGAAATTATGTACTTTTATTTGACTGCGTGGTACAATCAATTAAGGAGATTCCGTATATTGTCTATAAATTTAAATTAATCGCTGGTGTTAAGTATTAAAACAACAAATTCTTTTTTAAAATATTTAAAAAATTAAAATTATTTGTACGCATACGATGTATACAAATATAAGAACTTACTTGAATTGCTTCATTTTTGTCTTAACCAAAGTGATGTACCAAGCTAGTTAATTTATACTCTTTTGAAGTGTTTGATATAGCATTATAAGATAAGTTAGCGAAAACAATTTTTTTTTGTTGCAAGCGAAGTACAAGAGTCTAATAGTTTTAATTTTTCAAACTGCTTGAAAAATTGTACACATAAGCATCTATTTTGTCCTCTTCCAAAAAATCAAGTAGATTTTCTTGTAAAAGGCAAAATGTCAGCAAATCCATGAACTATGCTTTGGAAATGATTTAAAAGCAAAGTTCTTTGAATAGCTGATAATAGCCTTGGACGGTAAAAATCGCAAGTATGTGCTGTTGATATGTATTTTGTATTAACGCACATTAAAATTCATAAAATTCTTGCAAAGCCTCTGACACAGTGATTGAGTTTACGGCGATCCCGTGGCATAGTAAGGGTGCCTGTACATGGGAAACCTGCAATCTGGAGAATGCCAGTCAAAGCTTCGGCGGGCGATTCAATTCAAATTGATAGAGATCAATATTTTTTTTTTTCTTGCATTCCGTACAACAGACACCTTGTTTTCAATGAAACTAGACTCTGAAGTCGTATTTTGATTTTAGAAACTGATTTTAGTAAGAAGTTTAAAAAAATTTCGAGTCAGTATAACAAACGACTAGTCGGTAAACAGGGAAATTGCAGTAACAGGCTGCCAGCAAAAACTAGTCATTTGTTATACTTACTTGAAATTTTTTACCAAAATCAATTTCTGACATTAAAATGTGACTTCAGAGTCTAGTTTCAATGAAAACAAGGTGTCTGTTGTACGGAATGCAAGAAAAAAAAAATTGATCTCTATCAATTTGAATTGAATAGCTCGCCGAAGCTTTGACTGGCATTCTCCAGACTGCAGGTTTCCCATGTACAGGCACCCTAATATTTCTGCGTTTGCACGTAATCCGGTAACTGCACTTGATTCGTCATTCATTTCTCGAGTTAGTATAATATAAACAGAAAAAGATGAATTCGAATATTTTGCGGCGATCTGTAAAATTTCTGCATCTTTTGAAAAAATACCAGTTTCTAGATCAAAATAAACGACTATAGGTGTAGATGTGTCTTCAGCTATGTCAAAAATAAGAGTAATATCGTTATTCAAAAGCCCTGTATCTGACTATTGGGTTTCGGAACCTTAGAGACTCTTCTTCGTATGCCGTTATTGTGATTTCTTCTTCTTTAGTCGATGCATTATTTTTCATTTTTTTTTTTTTTGCCTTTGAGTCTGATGTTTGATTATACGTTGTACATCAAAAGTGTATCAAATCATTTTGGATTTTGAAAGCCATCACTCATCGTTGAGTGCTTGTAATTTTGTGGATTTTTTTTATAGCCACACCAATTAGTGCAATTAGTTAAAGTGGTCGTTGAAGGCGTGATGAGAAATTTTTTTGATTGCAGTAGACATTCCTGGGACGTCACCAGTATTTTAAGACACTCAATAATTAGAACATCGTGTGAAATATTTAGTTGAAGTTGCATTTAGTACTTTATGTTATTTTTAAATTTTCTATAACTCATTAGTCACGCATTTGCTGGTATGATTTTTATCACAGTGCTTACTAACCTCATGATCACTGCCACCACTGATAGCTGCTATGAAGCAGCTGTTGTTATCTCCAATCATTATTCCTATCTCAACATTACACTGCTTTAAAATTTTATTTTTATTAGACAGTTCAGCGGTAGTTGCAGGTTCCATTGCCCTACCTAAACCTTTAAAATTTAATCTGCTTTTGTGATTTTTAGGATCATTTTCAAGATCACACATGCGACACTTGCGATTTTTTGTTGTGTTAGCAAAAACTTTTTTTGAAAAGTATCCTATAACAGCACCTGTACCAGATAGGCTATCATATTGTCGACCTGTTCCTCTCTTCGTCCATCCCATGTCGTATGCAACAACAGTTCTAACTATAGTACCAGGTAAAACTTCTGTACTATTAGCATGGTCTTGGTTATGTATTCGCTACGTGCACAATTTTGAAGCAGCGTAACTAAGAAAAAAACAAGAACTATTGGCCCCACATAGCAGAAAACAATATTCACGATACGTTCTGTACATACAACGTTTGTTTTTGTTTTCAAAGTAAGAGCTTCTGCATATTTGTAGGTTACACTAGCTAATAGCTCTAAAAAATAAGATATATTTTATTGCATATTAATCAAGGTGTTTTAATAAACATGCATGAGTACTATGTTAACTTACTACTCACAATTTCATTTAACATTCAATCCTTAGAATTATTTTAGATGTATAAGAACTAAACTTTTTTTTGTTAGTAATGCTTAGCAGTCTGCTAGCAGGAGACAAACCTATCGCTTAGTTTCACATATTAGCACAGGTATTGCTGCGATCGCTTTTTTAGATTGTGCACGTAGCAACTGCATGGGAATATATAACCATTCTTTAAGTGTTTAGTCCTGTAAGATAGAAAATAGGATATCGTAATTACAGGATGTATTGGTCGAAAATAGTGTACACGTATTTTTACCCCTAATCAAATGATTTTATTATGTATATTCAAAAAAAAAAATTTCTTAGCTCACTTTTGCAGTTAATATAAGTTCTTCTATGTCAGCCAGAAATGTGAGAAAATGATTACAACTACCCAATGGAAAGCTGTACTGAGTGTATTTTGCAACACAACCGTTGAAAGTTGTGATATTTTCCAACTCGTTTCTTGGTTTCCTTTCGATAAAGATAGCTCTTATTTCTTCTAACTTATTTTCCAAAACTTTAAACTGAGAGGCCATTCTTTTATCTAAGTACTTAGTCATTTCTGAGGTACACGCATTACACATAAAAAAAGAAGCACTATGAACAACTAATAATGTAATTGAATTTTTCCATACCATTCAAATCATTTTTGTTAACAGTGGTCCATTGGTTACATCAGTCTGCGTACCAACACTTTGTACAGTTTTTAATATCTGACAAGAAGGACCATCGATGATATTAGCTTGAAGGTTACTTGTAGGTCGACGAACTATAAAAATTAGTAAATTCAAAAAGAGTCCTGATGAATAAATAGATATTGAGATTTCAAACTCAGTATAAATATTTTTACCCCTAATCAAATGATTTTATTATGTATATTCAAAAAAAAAAATTTCTTAGCTCACTTTTGCAGTTAATATAAGTTCATACACGTATATATTTTATTTCCAATCAAAGTAAAAATTAAATATTTAAAAATAGTTTTAAAAAATAAAATAAAAAAAATGGTGATATTCCTAAATACAAGTATTTAATGTAGTCCAAATGAATCAAACGTAATTTTAAAAAGTTGATCGAATCAAATGTATAAACTATAAAAAATTGACTTTGTGAAAATTTTAAAAATTCACAATGATATATCAAAACACGTTTAACTTTTGCGTACGTAATATCGATTACAGTTAGTAAATACTTATTTTAAGTACATAATATTTAGTTAAATGGCGTAATATTTAGTGAAAATTCAACACAACACTTATAACACTTACAGAAGTTTTTGTACTCTTGTACATTTTTTAACTGTGAGTTCTCGTTCTAGAAGAGTTCCTTGCATACAGCTATCTCGAGCCATTTTTTTCTGCTGCGGTACTCATTTCTTTTTCATGCAACTTGCATGTATTACAATGTAAAATTGGCACATTCACTGAAGACAGCACTTTATTCAGATGATTACAGTCCAAGCTACCGTTAAGAGTTCTTGAAATCAATTATTTTAGACAACAGTCAATATTAATAAATATTAAAAAATAATGGCAGTAACTAGGGACACTCAGCACATAAAATAGGCTGTATATATATGTCAAAACACTGATACTTTATCTGTTGCTGCTGAGGTACTTACATCCTAATGTTTTATCTCTTTTCCTGACTTGAATTTTGTTGAGATATTGTTAGTTTTATCAGTAGCTATCTGCGTTGTACTCTGACAATCCTCACATTTAACTTCAAGTATCAAGTATCAAGTATCATTCAGTGTTCCTCTTTTGACGCTCGAGGTTAGACTGCTCCGACTATCTGCTGTTGTTACAACTACGAACATTTCTTGAATTTGTTCCCGTATTTCTTTGCCTTTGCCTTAAATAAAAAATTTTTTCCGACACACGTTTTCTTTTGCAAAAAAACTTTTTCACTGATGGTTTCTCGGACATTTTGCCTTTGAAAAAAAGCGTTTATTGATAAAAAAACCGAGTGAACAAAATGGTTATGCTGGGTATATGGTACGTATACGTATATCCATATACTTATAGACGACGGCAACATTGCCACGAGTGAAAAGGCTGCTCTTGATCAGAAGCCTTAGTGGGGTGCTGATGGAGTCCACACTAGGCTGCCAAATTAACCACCAAGGGTCCTAGTGTGGCATCATCACGAGGCGTAGATGGGGTCATTGATAGGTTGTCCCGATAGTTGTCAAATTTAACCTAACCCTTTGCATTTTTTTTAAAGAAAAGAATTCTTTCATGAAATAAACACTTACATTAAATGCATGCAAAATTGGTCAGGTTAAACAAAAATCAAATATTTGTTATATTATTTGTATCATCTTATCCATTAAAATTTGATCAATATTTATTTTCAATTTTTTGTTACCTAATTGTAATTACATTATAATATTCAGTACCCTAATTTTCAATACTGACGTTTTCTTTTGATCTTTGGGTTCATTGCCTTGCCCAGCGTCCTCCTTCCCAATCTTTGGTATTACTAAAGACTATCCCTAGAGCAACCAAAAACATTTTTCCATTTATTTGCCCATTTGGTAGCTGCGTGTTGAAAACTTGAACGAATGTTTCTGGAAAGTTTATAAGTTACGCACTGCACTCATAAGTAATCAGATGTTGAAATGTTTATAATTTCCTACCTAAGAGTAGAAAGTACAATTTGGTTGTATTAAAGATTTTTTTTCCAGGTTTCGTTCTTTGAACAGTATACTCTTCCACAACACTTTTGATAAGATTTTCTTGAGGATGCAGGTTAAATTTGTTGTTACTCCAGTAATAACATCAATAGAGCAGGTAATACACTTTTCTAAGATTATATGACAATGAATAACAATAAATATGTCTAAATTGTAAGTAGTACATTTATAATTATCAAATCCTGGTAGACAATGCTCCCATCATCTTCTATGTCAGCCAGAAATGTGAGAAAATGATTACAACTACCCAATGGAAAGCTGTACTGAGTGTATTTTGCAACACAACCGTTGAAAGTTGTGATATTTTCCAACTCGTTTCTTGGTTTCCTTTCGATAAAGATAGCTCTTATTTCTTCTAACTTATTTTCCAAAACTTTAAACTGAGAGGCCATTCTTTTATCTAAGTACTTAGTCATTTCTGAGGTACACGCATTACACATAAAAAAAGAAGCACTATGAACAACTAATAATGTAATTGAATTTTTCCATACCATTCAAATCATTTTTGTTAACAGTGGTCCATTGGTTACATCAGTCTGCGTACCAACACTTTGTACAGTTTTTAATATCTGACAAGAAGGACCATCGATGATATTAGCTTGAAGGTTACTTGTAGGTCGACGAACTATAAAAATTAGTAAATTCAAAAAGAGTCCTGATGAATAAATAGATATTGAGATTTCAAACTCAGTATAAATAAGTGCATTTTAAAACTTACATGTTACTGGTGATTCTGAAAAGTTGGACACTGGAGACATTAGATGCATATTTCGTTTTTTCTCTAATGGGGCATGATTTAAAATATTGCCTAAGGCAGATCTTTTTAAAGGAAGATTCTGGATGGAAACTAGTGACTCATTTGAACTTCGAGTCAAAGTATTTTCCTGCACTGATGAGGAGCCTCGTTCTTTCTCATGTACGCAAAATAACACATCTAGTTTTTTTGCTAACAGTTCATTATAAGTTTCTGAAATTAAAAACTCACATGAGTCTTGAAAAAACTGTCTAAAAATGGTAAATTTGGATATGTACGTACCAACTGTGTCTAAAATTTTGCATTGAAAAACTGGCCAAATTTCTGGAGGCACAGCATAGCTGCTTTTAAACTGTTTAAGGCATTCTAGATCATCAGCTGTAAAAGGCGGAGCCATTTACTTTACATATGTGCTGCCAACCGAATTCGATAAGATGAATGTATCAGGATTAATCAGTGGATGCTTAAGCTCATCGTCAAGGTCTCGGTTCAGTATTTTAACCAAAAAATGTTGCCTTTCACGTGTCATCTGACAAACGAATAATATTCAAGAATATCTCCCTATTGTGTATCAATAATAAAGATTTGTTTACATTCTTAGTTGATGAACTTTTCAACTGCGTCGTAACTTAACCTAACAACCCAAATTTTTTTTTCACTGTTAAAGAGTAGTGTATGCTACGGATTACAACTATTTGTTTATGTACACTGAACAACTAAATACTAGTCAGTTAAAAACTAAAGATAAACTTCTCTAATAGGGTGCTACATTATAAACTAAAGTGTGTATGTACAACGCTGTGGAACGTCTTACTGACAGTACGTAGCAAGTGAATTTGCTGAGCAGACAACTCATGCACTTATGAAAAATATTGCACACATACTTGTACTTGACTGTGTGACAACTATAAATAGTATAACTTAAACATTTGCAATATTATTTTGTTGAATAATGGACTCCTACTTTTTTTTTGTTTTAATGCGAGTATGGTACAACATATAGTTCAGGTGAATCACCTGGCAACTCAAAAATGTTCATGAGAAGCATTTTACATAAAACATCCTTTAATTTAACGAGAATTTGCAAATTATTTTTGTCAGTCACTAAGTAAGTATGTAAATACGCTGAGTCCGTTCGATAGGTGTGTGCTGATCCAATAATTTGAAGCTGTTCTCCAATAATGTTGATCTCTTGAAACTTGTTATCTGGTGACATAGTTATTTTTGTTATTTTAACAACTTGAGTACTGTTTGTCAAGATGATAGTATTAGGACTCTTTTCACTCAGTGTGTATTTATTATACATTAATTGCTGAATATATATAGTGTCAGCAACTTTTTTAGATTTTAAAATTGTATTGTTATGATTATTCTTATTTTTCTCACTATTATTTAAATAATTGTCCTCAATTCTATTACACAGTTGAGTTAGAGGCTTATATCCACTTTTTAAAACATCTTTTATGACACCGAAAGAACTCTCAAACTCAAAAGCAGTTATGTTACTTAATAAGCAGTTTTTATTTCTAACATCATCAGCTAAATGTCCTAAGTTATGAACATTGGAAATGAGCGAGTATTTTCCATACAATTTACCAAAAACTTTAACAAAAATTTTGAGATACAGTTCTGCATGATCTAAATACTTTTCCCATAAATCTGAACTTGATAGAACCCTGAATGCTACATGACAAAGTAAAAAATGATCATATAAATGACTTGGTAAGATATCTTTTAGTACAAGTATCCCACAGTACAGAACAAAAAATCTAAACTCTGTCGCTTTCCACATGTGCACATCTCCCAATGATCGTGTTGAACGTTGAAAGTCTCTTGGAATTCGATTTGATAAATTAATTAGCCTTTGTGATATTCGTAGTAAACCTTCTCTAGGTAGTTTGAATTCTTTAGATGACATCCAAATATCACTTAGAAATTTTTTGTTACTCCAAGACATCCCAAATGCATAAAGTCGAGAACAAAGTCATCGATCATATTGATTTCTTGAATTCGAACAAGAGGACAGATTTGATTCGCAAGATGGTATTCTTCATCATCTTTTGATCTGAATGACTCATTGGTTCTTTTTGGGCAATCAATGGTTTAAAAAATCACACGCTTATTAATGTATTCGCCTTTTACTACACACCTTTCACAAGAGTAATACCCTGAATGTCCTTTGATACATTTGACAAATGATCGAGCTACCCGATCACAAATGAAACTGTGGACACAAATTTGAAATTGAATGTCACTGAGCACTATACCATCTTGCAGTAGATATTGCCATTCTTCAACAAAATTTCGAAGGTATGTTTTAACACACTTGGGCTTTCCAATACCTAAATAAACAGCTATAATAAAAGGTTCATACAAGTTATCATCCTTTATATAAATTTTGCCCAAGATTGGCCACATTTCTTTGGAACTTGACTTAAAAATAGACAATCCATCAATGTGAAATTGTAGATGAATTATATTATTTGGATGTAGGTTCAATATAACAATTCTTTTTAATTGTTCAGCAATTCCAATGTAAACAAACTCTGATGTGTCTGTTTCATCATTTGGATTAAACTTTGTAATCTTTTTCTTTGGATCGTATTTTGTTTCAAGTAAAGTTTTTGATGAAACTGGTAGTTTGGGGTGAAATTTTTTCAAGACTTTCAGCAGTGAATCAATTTTCGAATGTTTCATTTTATTTTTAACAGCCCAACGACTTAAATCTTCAGAAATTGATAATGACACAGAGGTTTTCTCTTTACTGATGCATGTATTATTTTCACAATCGATTTTATTTGTATTTATTAAACCTTCCTCTTCATCAAGAGGATCACGGACAGACAAGGAAGATGATGACTCAGTGAAAGTATCATTATTTTCACGGTCCGCGGAAATTTCATCACTTGCAGAAGTTTTTAAAACAGTTACATTGTTACTCAAAGCGTCAGGCTTAAGGCGTTGAGAGTATCGATACTTCAGACTTCTTTTTTTATTTAATTCTAAATGTCTACTTAAATTATCGCTCATTTTGAAAACAATATGTGAAGCACGAAACTGAGTAAAAAACGTTCGTGGATTACAATCTCATAATTTCGCGTGCTCCAAAATCCAACTTATATAGCTATGCTTTCAACAGCTTGAGGTAGGTTATTGGGGCATTCTATGGAGGACCACTGATTCACCCCGTGACGCGCCTGGTGGGGTACTAGCTGGGCAGCCTTGTGGGGACCCCATGAACTAAGGTGGCAAACCCGTTAAACTTCTGATCAGGCTGCTACAGATGTGCTATAGATATTAGTTAATCTATATAGTAACTTTCTTTCAACTTCCTATACAGCTGAGGAATCTCCTTAATAAAATTAGGAATTAAATTAGCTGGGGATTCTACTATTAGAAATTGGATAGCCCAATTAGCTGTTATGCTAGGATCAAATGCTAATATTCTTGAGAAAATCAGACAAAATTTGAGTAAGCTTCCTACAAATATAAGCGTATGTACACACTGAAATTCGATGAGATGAGCATAAAGAGTATAGAAGAATACTCTACAAAATATAATAAAACTTAAAATTTTGAAAATGTAGGTGTCAGTTTTAGGAGTTTAAATATTACAAAACATGCTTTTTATTTCTGTGTGGATAGCAATCATGCCAAAAATTCATGGCATAAGCTTCTATGTTTCAGATTTAATGGAAATAGAGCTAGTGAAGAATAATTGCATCAATTAATACATAAAATATTGATCACTATGAAAAAAATTGGGGCTATTGTTAAAATTCTTGTTTGTGACGAGGGATTTAAGAATCAGACATTACTTACTAAAATTTTTAAAATTTAGCCAATTCATTTTTTTAACAAATTTTTTGCCGCTTTTAAATAGCCTTATCTCATTAAACGACTGCTATATTAGTTGAGAATGTGTAGGTATATTTTTGTACACAATAAACTAATAACTTCTTATGGTGACTGATTACAAATTTACCAAGTAGATAATACCAATAATACATCAAATTTATTAACATTTTTAAGCAATACTCACTTTAATTCGAATAACTTTGAATGTATAAAAGTAAGTTAAGCTTTACAACTTTTGACTATACAAGGGCTGTGGCTATTAAAGTGTCTGTGGTTATTGAAATGGCTGGTGAGGCTGTTAAAAAAGTAGATGAAAATGAGTTGGTATCAAATACGTGGGAGCGATTAGCTGAGTTTGTTAAAAAAATGGACACTGTTATTATTGCTTGTTATTCATACAGACTAATTTTATGAAATGGTCCAGAAAATGGACAGTACACATGTTGCGCGCAAGTAAATGCGGAACATAGGAGAGAGTGAGTGGACTATTGTGCTTTATTTGTTTATTTTTAACTACTTATTGTTTATTACAACTTTTTTCTGACATTTAGAACGAATTGAATGATTCGGACTTTGAATGAGTCACTGGTCTTTGCAACCAAGATAATTTGGAGCATAATAATTTTTTGGGATGGCTGTAATCCAAATTCAACTTGTCGAATGTACTGTCTTATTTTCAGACACATTATCTTACTTATGTTATTTGTGCGCGTCAACGAGGTAACAGTAAAATAGAAGAAGCTTATTTCTTACTCGATTCGAATAAAAATGACTCACATAACGAAGATGGAGGTTCATTGGCTACTACTGCAAACAAATGACTTGATACATATAAATTAGTGAAAATACAAGAAACATGAGAGCTTTTGCAGGCAGCTGAAATAATGAAAAAATTTTCAGATGTATAGATTCAGCGGGAATAGTAGACTTTAAAAACAAAGGCTTATATAAGAGAAATGCTGCCACCTACTTAGGTGGTTACATGGCTAAAAATGCTTTGTAAAAGAGCAAACATCGCGATTGTGAAAAAGTTTTTAAGAAAAACTAAAATCAACAAGTCACGGATGACGAACCTTATACAAAATGTAGAGAATACGATTGTACTGATGGATTAGTATCAGATACAACGTATTTAGGTGGTCCTACGGAACTTTTTGCAAAAATAATTTCTTGTTAGTTACAATATTTTTAACTACATAGTACAAGTCATTAGTATCAAAGAAAACTAGTTGTTTCTTTAGCTGTTGTAGTAGAAAAAATTACAAGTGAATATTTTGCTGGGTGGTTTCATAAAAATAATGCATATTATAAACATTAGGTTAAAACTTTAAGAAATTTTTTGAGATTAAAAGTATTTAAAACTACTAGAGATAATAATCAAAAACGAAGAGTAGAAGCTAAAAAAAACATTAAAAATAATAACCATAAAATGCTTATCATGAAAAACGTTTGAATTTTTGATCATTATAAAAGATTCGGTACGTACATTATTTTTATAGTGTTAATTAAAATATTTATTTTCGTTATAAACCATGTAACAAAAAAAAAGTAAGCATAAGATAAAATTCCGTACAGATCTTATGATTTGATAAATTATATTATTTAACATTATAGTATATTTGTGAAAGCTCTTACATTTTTGTTTTCCATATTGCAATTAAAACTGTTTGATGTATTGTGATACGTCTATAGACTAAAGTCAATGTTGTAAAAATTTGAAGGAGACAGTGTGCATCTAATTAATGAATTACTCTTTACAAAAAAGTTATTTATGATTTTTTCTTGGGGCATCTGTAACGAAAATCAGATTATTGTTCAAACAAAAAATTATAAACTACAATAGAAACCAATGTATGCCAACGTATTTTCACAAAAGTGCGTTGAGCACTTGACTTTTTAGTAGCTAGAGCACTCAAAGTAAAACAAAAATGTGTTAAAAGGTTATATTCATATTTTTTTTTTTTTTTTTTTTTTAAACCTGCAATGAACAGCATTCTTCGCTTCGTCATTGGAAAAATTCAAAAATATTATTTTCAAAAGTGTAGTGACTTTATTGTTACTATTTTAGAAAGTAAATGTGACTTACAGTGTTTTAAAATTAATGTACATTAAGCAAATTTTTAAAAAGGTAATTTGTCAAATTTACTGATGTCAAAATAGCAAAATTTGGTTTTTACGTTTTTAACAATAGTAAATATACTTCTTTAGCAGTAGTGAAATAAAAAAAATTCCTAAATTCATTAATTTAAAAGTGTAAAAATAATCAGTTTTATTTGTAAGGAGTCTATTATTTATTAGATGCACACCATCCTCTCCTAATTTTGATAATTTCAACTTTGGAGTAAACTCATGTGCTGTCCTTCTGTTTAACTAAGTAGCTTTATATAATCGAAAAAAAAACGATTTTCAAGCAAAGTAGTAACAGAAAAAACGTCATTATTAGTGTCATAACTAATAAATTACGAATTAATGTACATAAATGTAAATATATGTAAATATCTATGTAAATACGTAAATTATATTCATATGTCATACTTGCAAAACACTCTTTTAATAAAGTGAGTTTTTTTGTGCCTTTGGCTTTTTTCTCAGGTAATTTTTAGTGGCTTTATTTTTTTCCACATCGCATTCAGCCCCAAAACAACTTTTAAGTTCCTCATGACGACTAAACAGTAGAAGGTTCGCGTATTGCAAATTGTCTTTTTCAGGCAGTCTTTTATTATTATTCAAAATTGATTGCACAGGTAAAGCTTTTTCACCAGAAGTGTATCATGTTAGGATATTATGAACAGTAAGTAAATACGTAAAAATCATATACATAATAAAAATAATTGCAAATGCATTAATACACAATTGTAAGAAAAACTTCTCCGAGTGCTGTGGAATGTCTTTGACTTTTAATAATAATAAGAATGATGATATTAATAAAAATAAACACAATAGAGATAATAACAAAAATAAGAGCCAGAGTGTGGGACTCAGAGTCCCCCGGTAAGAACGAAGTTCTTACATGTTTGTAAAAATCACATGTATACTGAAAAATACAAGTTTTGTAAATACAAGTAAGTTTAATATGTTCTCTTTTTCACGGGCTATGGCAGCATATTTATGTCTTTCCTGTACATTTTCCATGTATGAAGGGCTCGGGAATTTTTTAAAATAATTTTTAAGGTTACCGTTGGGCAAAAAATGAAAAACAAGTCCTACATATTTGTAATTATTTTGCTAGTGAGCTATAATTTTTCCACAAATTTTCCAACTTGATCTAATAAAAAAAAATATTAAAAATACTGCAGTTGGAGGCTGTGTCTTAACATAATTTGACACCTCTCTTTTTGTGTGCCACAATGTTTTTTTTTCCATATTAGGAAACTTGTAAAATTTGTTATTTTTTCTATATGTTGCTTCCTTTTAAAGATATGGCATATTTTTAATATTTGAAGGTTATGTGAACGCATGACCACGGACAATTATTTCTGTAGTATTATTATCTTGTCCTAAGCGTAATACAACTTTTCTAATGATTTTCCTTCTTCACTTCATGGAGGTACATTGAAAACATTATAAATTGAGGTTATGTTTTTTCATAACTCAACGCTTCTGATTCTGTGCATTACTATATTTTCATTTCCTGTAGGAAATCCGTAAAACTTGTTATTTTTGCTCTATCTTGCTTGCTTTTAAAAATATGATGCTTTTTGCAATATTTGAAGGTAATACCATATTATGAATACCAACATAAACACCCGTTTTATCAATACTGGCTATTTGCATCGATCTGCCATACATGCAAAAACTATGTATTAATGTACTTTATTAAAATAGTAATATTAACTAGTGTAGATTATAGTATTAATATTAACCACTATATTCTATTCACATGCGTGCAGGTAAACATGTATACGTTTGCACAGTAAAAGTAGAAAGTCCACACACACACTGTCATGGTTGCATCCATTCCATAATTCCATGAACAAGTTACACTCACATATTCATACGTGCATGTATACATTGTATACGAGGACACTGCACACCGTAACACACTACGACGCGGCAATAGGAATATGCGTAACACTACACTTATTAATTTTAACATTCAAATTTGCCACCAATTTCCTACTGGTTATGTTATTGTGGTGCCTGAGCTTAGATGGGTGTGAGAGTCATGTGTATTCTTGTCGACTAGAAAGTGCTCTTATTTATTGAAATAACATCCGTTTGCAAAAATCCTTTGTGCATTCGATTCGTAATTAAATTCTCTTCAGTTTGGCTTTTTTCTAGAGCCACCAAAAATAGGAGTACACGGTTTTTCCGTACCTGCGCTACCTGGCTCTCCCCTCCCCTCTCTTTCTCTATGACACCACTGCTATTTTATCTTCCCCTCCCTACACGTGCACGCTTTTTCCTTACGCTTTCTGACTTATGGGTCTCCGTTCCCAACCATCTTTATACACAGGAAGTACAAAGGGAGTATATATCCCATCATAACCCGCGATGATAAGAAACTTCGTTTTTAAAATAATTTAATAAATGGTTATAATAACAATAAAAACAACTCTTATTCTTTAGTTATCCATAACTCATAAATTAAGTTGTTTATTAAAAATTTTTTCCTAGAAGAAAAGAAAAACATAAAACTGCTGGTTCGAACCTACAACTCAAAAAAATCAAAAACATCGTAATTGCTATTAGTCTGCGTGTCTACTGCGAGCATACCCCTGTAGTACATGAAAATAATCATAAATGTTCATCGGAGTCCTTCGAAGCTTAAACTATAGCTGCTGATAACTCGTATGACGAGTACAAGCATAAAAAGTCTTAAAAATAATCCAGCATGTGTTGAATTATGTATAAGGTTGAGCAAGTCAACTAAATAAGGTTTCCATGTACGACAGAAAAGGTTGAACAAAAAAGACTTGTCAGTCGTTGCTTGCTTTTGCTTCGATATAGCCTCAGCTGTAGCTATAGTCGGCATGTTAACTCCTTTCTTCTCTCTAAGTACGTCGGCGCATATTTAGTATACCCCTTCCACGCGTCTTTAAAATGTGCGCCTATATGCACGCAAATCCACTCCTATTCTTTTAGGTGCATATCTCTTCCATGCTTCTCAAATAAAATAAAAATATATATGCACCTGAATTGGTCGTGACTGGGTGCTCGAACCAGTGGTGAAAAAGCGGTCCCACTCTGTAGCGTTGCAGTCAGCAATCTTTCAATAGTTTCAATACTGAGCTTCGAAGGAGTAAGAAGACACCGTTAGGATAGCTGTTGATTGGTCAGCTGCCATTTGAGGCTCATGGGGACTTTAGTCATACTCTTGTATACATGTTTACATCCATGCATATATATGTATATCATCACGTATACTTATAATAAATAGTGCGTTTTCAAGCTCACGCCTTTACATATGAACCTAAAATGGTGGACATTGTCGCCTCACTTCCTCGAAGCTCACTAAGTTCTAATTCCAATGTTCTGCCTTGCCTTGACTATTTGTTGGTCTTGAGTCACTAATGGTGACTCTGGTTGACCAAATTAAATTTACGATAGTTCGTTGTGTTTTTGAGTGTGTACATTCAAGATCAAATAATTTAAGACACCGTTGATTTTTATTGCTCCGAACGGCACACTAAACTGCAGAGCCAGGTACTGTTTCCCTTGCTCTCAGATGACACAGTAGCATCACAGTATACTAGAAAAAATCCTAGAGATACCCTGGTACTAGCGAGAAACTAGTAGATTGGGATCTCGAATGCTAGCTACTCTGCCACTCACAACGAAAGGCAAGGGTCCTTATTTAAACATTAAGCTACTTAGACTGAAAGCCGGAAGCTCGAGGGTGGTCAAAAACTTCTACTAGCCGCAACTTTTACAACAATTGAGAAACGTTTAAATTTGATTTGTAGGGATCTGAAGTATATTTGTGATCTTTTTTTTTAACTACGAGGTGTATTGCAATATAAAAAGGGCCGTTTAGTCCATACTATATACCAGCCACAACCTAATCCAATAAAAAGATGATAAAAAGTCACCGTACAGTGAAATTTGTGGCAGGATTTAAGCTCTTCTACTTCTTAGCAATGGCCTCTCCAAAAATAAGCCACCTAGTAAATAAAAAATGAGTCCGCAACTTTGCAAAACGTTTTTTCCTAATAATTTATGCATTAATGTAAAGTTGTGACTGTTTTCTGACTTTTCTACATTGCAAATTCAAATTTGTAACGAAAAAAAGGTTATTTCCTACTCTAAACTAAAAAATTGCCGCATCTCTAGTTACATGCAAAAATTATATACAAAAAGGAGAATATATTGTTTTTGGGCCATTTTTTGGTATTAAAAAAAATCAATCCTGTGATCTTCCCACAAATAGCACTTTTCTGTATCAAATTTTTTTGTCTATCCATTGGACTGGATTGCAGATAGTGTATAGTATAAAATAAATTCTACGTTTTTGTCTTTAAAAGAGAGGTGGTCTTAAGTGTGCAGGTATATTTTCATAATATTGTTTGGGCTCTTTCTGATTAAGCTTATTTACCTAGAGTTTACTTATACAGAGTTAAATTACTACAGTTGGGAGTTCAACAACGAACATAGGAACAATCAGTCTAAATTTTTTCATGTCTACATATGAAGTACAGTCATCGTTTGTGATGTCTATGTATAGCTATTCAAACATAAATTAAACTGCTCACGGTAAAAGCAGAAGGAAAAAAGCTCAAGTAGCATTGACTTTTTTATTTATATTTGTAAATGCAGAAAGCAGCAGAAAGCAGTGTAAAATGTATTAAAAGTGCTCCATAAAGGCATAATTTGGTAAAAAAATTTGTGTTATTTCATGTAAGATCCAACAAATGGCGCATGAAATTTTAGGACCGTACAGTGTATCAAGGAACATTGCAGCTGATAGAGTCATGCGGCACTAATTGATTTCGCTATTTTTAACACCTCCCATTATTTTTCATTGTATATGGTTAATTCTGCCGTAACTTGCTCAGATCGACTAGAAAAATTGTAAAAATAAAATAAAATTGGTTAAGACAAATTTTTTTCATGGTATTTCTTTTTTTTTTTTTTGGTACACAACATTTGTAACAAATATCTAAAGTGATGCAACTGTAAAATTTGCTGGTAAATGTTATATAAAATCTTATATAAGTCAGTTTTTGTCGATTTTCAAAGAGTTGTATCACTTTGTAGTACGTGTAGCTAAGCTTTCTTAATAGTTTAACTGTTCTTACTAAGCTAAAATGAAAGCTGGGATCAAGACCTATTGATTAAAAAAAATTTTGTTTGATTTTTTGCCTCCATTCAAAAGTTACAGCTGTTTTAATTAGAGCGTAAATATCGCTAATAAGGTGACTTTGAATAAAATTCAGTATTTTTCATTAAACCACTACGACTTTTCATTCGGGGCATAAAATTCAACAATTAGAGACACATCTAAAAAACCAATAGCACGGAATTTACTGAAAAGGAGCTGCACGTTGACCAGGTTAAACGCTCAAGAGAAATCGATAGAAACCAGGAGTGTAAGCTGTCTATGGTCCATTGACTATCGTATACCATCGATGATTTTTGTAAGCACAGTGCTGGAGCTATGACATTTTCAAAAGCCAGATTGACATTCGTTTAAAACAGTAGGTTTACCTCAGCATAGGCAATCATTTGCTTGTGAGCGATAGCTTCAAGGAGCTTACTAGCCACGCAAAGAATAGTGATGGACCGGAAAACATCAACAGTAGTATTAGAGGTAAGTAGAGAGATTGTTGACTGTAATGCAACGGCGCATCTTAACTTTCTGCCACTGTTTCAAAAGCTCCGTCGCGGCCAAGTGGTTGAACCAAGCGCACACATTTTTTTTTAACTTAAGAAGCGTGCATGGATGAAGTAAGCCGAGTGTGTGTGCCTACGGATTCGTGTGGAAGTAGGCATGTAGGCACATACTTTGGAGATGCACGATGAGTGTGCACTTGCGGAGTCGCGTGGAGTGTGCATGTAGGCACACATTTGGAAGACGCAGGAAAAGGGGTATGCCGATAGTGAGCCTGTGTGCTTCTCCGCTTCTTACTGTTACTATATGTATAAGTAGAAATGTATAATGCAGTTAAGCGCAGCAAATGTAAGCAATAAACAAAACGATGAGGGTATTTTTTTGCTGGTATAGTATTCTAGTACACTGATATGCTTCAACCTCATATCATAAATTTGTATGATTTCTTCCTTTTTAGATTTTTATGTTTACACGTCGTAACAGCCATTAACTATAGCCTAAGCTTTTGAGATTCTCAATGAACATATGCAACTTCTAAACATGGGTAGATACGTTGCTTCGGTAGCCGAGATAGCGAATGCTTACGAACCCACATAGCTTTCATTTTTGTCCTCAATTCGATTCCTGAAACTTTTTTTTCCTGCAGTCCAACAGATGTATGTTTGATTGTTAGAAACCCCTTTTTTACATTTAATTTTTCAGATATGTAAGAATTAAACAACGTTCAGTACTTTTTACAATAAAATGCCTCATGTACTATTTTATAAAACGTAAGTAAATAGACAATTTTATCTCGGTACTTTAATTTGCTTACATTAACAAAAAAAAAGTGTTAATTCAAAAAGGTTCTTTGTATGCACGTATGCGTGTTACGTATTTATATAATATTAGCCATACTTCGAGATTCCATGCAAATGTTTTACAGATCGTCTCCTATCTTCTAGACGGATTCCCACGTTAAGACAGGTGACTGTCTTTTGTCGTACAGCTAAACGGCCAACCGCCCGCGCCGCGCCGTGAGCTGCAATCACACATTGTTGTGACAGTCTGCAACTAACGTACTTTCTCATTGTTTTACTTGTGCATACACGCATCAACTGTTAGTACGACAAGTACCAAGGTTGAATATTGTTGTGATTAAATGTTTTTCTGATCCGTACTCCTCGAGTATATATGTGTTGCATATGACGCTTAGAGTGCAAACAAGTGAGTGACTGAATAAAGTGCAACAACATAAACAGAGAGGTTTTTTGGTCAGAGGTTACATCAGTGAGTTTAGATTTGCTGTTGTAGCAGCTGCCTGTTGCAGATTTTTTATACACGTAATTAAAGTAATTGTGTATAATCTTATAAGTGCAATGACAATACAAACGAAGTGGCTTTGATAAGAATTTTTGCTTTCTCGTCATTGATGATTGGCTATTTTACGATTGTGTGTTACTCGGGCCATAATATTTTTTCAGCAATTAAGTAAAAATGGCAACAAGACCGTACGACTTCCGTCAAATACAGGAGCTATGCAAAATCAAAGCTTCCTGGTGATAAGCTCTACAGATTTCCAGATGCCACTAATCAAAAGGACGCCACGACACGTGGATTTAAAACATAGGCAAGCGTTAATCCATTTATATTTACTTAAACGTTGGATTGAAAATTAGGAGAATATCAAGTGGCGCGGTAGCGCCACATGCAAGTTTGAGTAGCAGACGGTGCATGGCTACCGTGACACTATATACGCTCAAATTCGCATTTTGAATTTTCGAAATGGTAAAAAAATTATTTAACATAATCATATATGTAGTAGTGTGATGTTATTCGGCTTTTCTGAAGCTAAACTATGATTTGAAAAAAAAATCCTGACCAGAAAAGCTTTTTTAATTGTTTTATCATATATACGTTCTTGAAAAGTGCTGATTTCATTTCAAGAATTTTTACGTTCAGAGCAAAAAGTTCCGACTCTTAAGTTAGCTGCGAACGAGCTTTAGTAGTATATATCAAGCTAGTGCTCAGTTCGATGTGAAGTTAGTCGTGCTAAGAGTATTTACTTTATTTATATCATTATATATATATATATATATATAAATATATGTATATATATATATATATGTGTGGGTGTGTATATTATGATAATAATAAATTAAAGGTACTAAAATAATCAATATATCAGATCTCATCTCATCTCATCTCAGAAAAATATACAATAATTTTAATGATAAGCATTACATCGATAAATTTCCTTGATTCCCTGGTCATTGTTAAACACACACAGTGGCGCTGTAGTAGCATTTCTTGATGCCCTAGTCACAGTAGGCTGTGGACGCGCAGTACGTTGCGAAATCCTCTGTCATAATATCTTTGAAATTCTTGTCATCAAAAAGGGTCCTGATTTGCGGACCGTCGAATACGCCTTCTTTTATTTTTGCATCAGAAAGACTAGGGAACTTTTGCAAAATATACAAAAATGCATTTGTATTTTCTTTTTTCATGGCTTTTACCAATTGCTTTATTCAACCTAATTTTATGTGAAGAGGTGGAAGAAGTACTTTTTTAACAGGTAATAAATCTTCTTTTATGATATTTTTAAATCCAACTTTCAAATTGTTTCTTGCAGGCCAATTTTTTTTTACGTAATGATCCTTTCAAGCACGACTGTCCCATTTACATCAAAAGCAAGAAAATTTTGTAAATCCACTTTGATATCCTAGTACGATCAGCAATATTTTTGAATCTTCACATAACAACCGTTTGTGTCTATTGTATTGCAATTGAGTCAAAATGTACTTTAAACTTTCATATTATTCTTTTAATATAGTTGAATGTGCAACTGGTAAAAGAGCATACTTATTTACGTTATGCAGTAAAACTGCCTTAAAACTCCTGGTAGATAAATCGAGAAAGAGCCGCCATTCATAGATGCATGACATTTAAAACATTTATATTCATTGCTTAAATTTGTGACATCGTTGCAATAAACGAAATCGTTTTCTCTAAAAAAATATTTTTAAAAAGGAATATCCCTGTCACGATAAAACGAAACTTTTATTCTTTCAGTAAAGCAATTTTTTTCTTTAAATCTTGAAGCAAATTAATCAGAGTTTCCTTTGGAAAGTCCTAAATCTCGACATAGGTCACTTAATTCATCTTGATTAAATTTTCCACTGGCTGCATTCTCTTTGTCTGATAGTTCGAATTTATTTGTATGCGACTCTGCAGTTGTTGTATTACCCATTTCTAATTCTTCCTGATTTTGAGAAAAATTAGATGATTCTGATTCAACCCGTGGATTAAGATTTTCTAATCTATTAACTTTAGAAAAGAAGATTGAACTCCTATTATTTCCAGTTATTGGTATTGGAAAAGTTACGAACGATACTTTTGGATACACAATATTACCAATATTTTTTAAATTGTAACCGAAAATATTACAGGAACAGAAGTAACAATCTATCAAATAATTACTTGGATTTCTCCAATGCATAGGGTTATTGATGAACTGAAAAAGGTTTAACATTTATATTCCCTTTTGCAACCTTAGAAATTTAATTATGACAAATACAAGATATAACATGAGAAGTCCAGTCGTTAGCAAAAGTTTCCTTTGAAATTCCAAAGCATTTTTCATAGTTTTTTTTTACATCTGCAGTGCATGTTTTCCTACTGCGTTGTAATGTGTATCACCCACATACCACGCAAAAGCAATCTCTATTTTTACAGAGAGACATGGTAATCAAAGTATTTTATAAGTAAAATAAATCAAAAGAGTAAAATTTTTACACAAAATACTAATATATTTGTAGGTATTATTTAATAACACTAAAATAAAAAAGGAGCACTTAGTTTATTTTGAATCAACAGTTCAGAAAACTTATAAATAAAAGGAGTAGTTTCATGACATTATAACGTTAACAAAAAAATTTTTACAAATAACGAAAATACAATATAAGATCACAAACTCAAATCCTTCTAATCCTAAAATGTTAACCCTAAAAGCTTAAATGTATCAGTCACTCTAAGTCATAAACACTTTTATTTGTTGAAACTATAAATAAGAACGAAATTTTCAAATTTACTTATTTAAAATCGAAAAAAAGTGCATTAAGCTTATGGTTACATATTTAAGCTCACTTAAGCAGCTCAAAACATTACAGGTTTCTGATGAAAAATGAACCCAACCCCCAAATATATTAAAGTTATATTTACCAAGTATCTGCACCCTTCACCTACCCATCCCCAGTATACTTATAAAATGTGTTCAGTAAGGATCAGCTACTTATATCAAAAAGTTGTATTTTTTATCTATAAAAAAAATACCTTTAAAAATAAGTGTAAAGTTCTGCAAGTTTAAGGTTATTGTCTCTGAAGAGATTCTTAATCAAATATGTTAATTAACTTTTAGAAAAAATAATTAATTTTAATTATTCAACAAATCCGTTGAGAAATTCTAAGAAATGAATTTTTAATCAGAAAAATTATGAAATCTATAAAAAAACTACCGTTAAAAAAAAAGTATAAAGTTATGCAAGATTGGGGTTATTGTCTCTGAAGGTAGTCATATTCAATTATAATAAGTAATTTTTGGGAAAGAAGAATTTTAATCATTCAACCAATCCCCTGAGAAATTCTAAAAAATGGATTTTCATCAGAAAAGTTATGAAATCTATAAAAAAAACTACCTTTAAAAAAAAGTATGAAGTTATGCAAGTTTGAGGTTATTGTCTCTGAAGGTATTAATGATCAATTATAAAAAATTAATTGCAAATATAAAACATAAATAATTATAATATTAATTAAAAAAAATTATAACACCTATAAGGAAAGAACGAATTCTGTTTTTTCAATTTAGATAAAGAAATTTTAAATATCATCTTAGGCATGAGAAAGCAGTGAAATCTAAAACTAATAGACAAATTTGAAGAGAAATCAAATTTAAATATTTTATTATATAACAAAATAACTATTACATAATTTATTTTTTATTAAAAAAACTTTCGTCACGAAAAAAAACTAAAAAGGTTAAAGACAGCAAAAAAAATTTTTTAAGTATATTGCATTTTTCGTTTTTAAACAAAATGATGAAATGCGAGAAATATTTTTTGCACGTATATTTTATAACTTTCTAAGACCGAAAACCATATAATTTGTATACGTTCTGTATACTAAGTGACGTGGCGAAGCGAAGGTGTGTACAAGCACGTCACAGAGCCCTTATCATCGCGAATAAACGGCGAGAGTCTCAAAGATAGCTCTCTCTTTCCCTCGTGTATGTGGCTTACTAAGTATAACACGCGGAATTTCGATACAAGGCCCGGAGGCCGTAATAATACAAACAATCTAAGAGCTCGGCTTGACTCTCCCTCCCGTGGTCCTACAAAGGCACCTTAGTAATGTGTACATGAGAAATATCATGAAAGTAGGCTGTATGTCCGTGAGCGATAGCTGTCAGTGTATTGGGAGATAGCTTGGTAGCGGTGGTCGACCGGTGAGGCCGTGTTGGTTAGTGTGTGTGGCAGACCGTAGAGAGTACGTTGCGCCTGCGCGGCAAGACAAGGATAGACACTTGGGCTCGCTGCGAGGCTGGTACTGGTGCTGCACGACGTGGCATCGTTAGACTCTCGCCTGCCGAGCCACTAAGTAGTCGCAACACTGCAGGCTAGTGCCAACACACAGCCTCGACGACGTTAACCAGGTTGCCCAAGCTCTCCGCTGCCCGTGACGCACGCAGCATCGCCGGGAACAAGACGATTAGTCCGGCCAAAATATTGAACTGGTAGGTGACGCCAGGTTATCTTAGCGTTGTGCATACAGTGAGTGAAAGTGGTCCTCCCATAACTACCCATCCCTCAACGTTTAAATAGAGTCAACCCGAAGCACCCCTACGGAAGTTAGTAACGTATAGCGACACATAGACTAGTAAGCCACATCAGAGGGAGCGTCCTCGTGGTGTGCCAATCGAATCTTATATTTTAGTAATAAGGTGGATTTTAATAAACGCTCAATTCACAACCAGACGCAAAGTGTTATTTCTAATTGGAGGTGCGCCGTGCTGATTGTAGTGGCAGCAGACTAGTACCGTTACATTGGTCATAAAAAGCTAGTCCACAATACTTGCTATATTGCACTACATGCTGCTGCAGTCAGCACTGTACACTGCCAGCTGAATCCCAGTCCCTTTCCCTAGTAGAATCTAAATATAATATTGTACTGAGTGTTGCTATAACTAATTAAAAAGATTAAGGTAAAAACCACACACAGACACGCTAGTCGTAATCCCCGGCTACCGTATCACAACTAATAATACGGTTTTTGGTCTTAGGACGTAATGAAATCAACAAAAATATTCAAGTTTTTCTTTTGTAATTAGAAGTAATTTAATTGAATATAATACAATTATAAAAAATTTATTTCCGAGATAAAAAATAATTAAATATTATATATATTCAAAAAATTATAAATCCCATAAATCGAGAATGAATGAAGTTTTTTTAATTGCAATACAGATATTTTTAATAGCATCTTTGGCATTAGAAAGCAGTGAAATCTAAAATTAATACACAAATTTAAAGATAAATCGAATTCAAATATTTCAGAATTTAACAAAATAATTTATTTTTTAATAAAAAAAATTTCTTCACGAATAACTAAACAGATTAAAGAAAGCAAAACATTTTTTACGTACATTGTATTTCTGTTTTTAAATGAAATGATGAAATGCGAAAAATTTTTTTTGCATATATACATTCCGTATACGAATAACACAGTTGTTGGTCTTGGAAAGTAATGAAATCAACAAAAAAATTAAAGTTTTCTTTTTGTAACTAGTAGTAATTTAATTAAATATAGTCAACCACTGGAATAACACGGTTATATCTAACATTACTCGTGAAGGATATTATATTGAATAATATAGTGCGTATTACATAACTTGCCGGGACTGATTTTTAAGTTTTTTGATGAACAATCAATACTAAGTTTTTACGGATAACAGAATGTATAAGACAATGTTTTCGCATATTTCTAATGAGTTGATTATAAAGTGAATAGTTAATCACCAACCAAGGAAAAAATCTTGTATTTAAATGTTATAATAAGTTATTTCAATTTGCTCCTCAAGCTTGCGTTTCGTTGAATGTACAGAAGAACAAATTCTTTGTAAAAAAACAAATAGAAAAATAAAAATCCAATTTGTACCCTGGTAGACAATTGACGATTTTGTGAGCATATATAAAACGCTTTTTCTGGCCTTTTTCCAGAATTTTTTATTTTGACAAAATAGCTGTAAAATGCTTTGCATTGATTGACTTTTAAGCACCGTTGGAATGTTATTTAAAATTTCTTTTAAAGTTATTATGATCTAGCAAAAAAATTATTAAAAAACTAATTTATACTAAATGCACACTTAAAGGTACTTTATAAAATTAATAAACTAATTAATGATTAATTTTTATGCAAAGAATTATCTATTACTGTTAATATGTAATATCTAGAACTCGAAAATCAGTCCCGGCAAGTTATGTAATACGTACTATATTATTCAATATAATATCCTTCACGAGTAATGTTAGATATAACCATGTTGATCCAGTGGTTGATAATATTTAATTAAATTACTACTAGTTACAAAAGAATAACTTGAATTTTTTTGTTAATTTTATTATTTCCCAAGACCAAAAACTGTATTATTAGTATACGGAATGTATATAAGCAAAAAAAATTTTTCGCATTTTATCATTTTATTTAAAAACTGAAATACCTTGTACGTAAAAAATGTTTTGCTTTCTTTAATCTGTTTAGTTATTCGTGAAAAAATTTTTTTTTCATAAAAAAAAAATTATTTTGTTATATTCTGAAATATTTGAATTTGATTTATCTTCAAATTTGTCTATCAATTTCGGATTTCACTGCTTTCTAATGCCAAAGATGCTATTAAAAATATCTGTATTGCAATTGAAAAAACTGAATTTATTTTCGATTTATGGGATTTATAATTTTTCAAATATATATAATAATTAATTATTTTTCATCTTGAAAATAAGTTTTTTATGATTGTATGATATTTAACTAAATTACTACTAATTACAAAAGAAAACCTTGAATTTTTTTGTTGATTTCATTACTTGCTAAGACCAAACACCGCATTGTTAGTAAACAGAATGTATACAAATAATTTGGTTTTTGGTCTTAGAAAGTTATAAAATATACGTGCAAAAAATATTTCTCGCATTTCATCATTTTGTTTCAAAACGAAAAATACAATTCACTTAAAAATTTTTTTTTTGCTGTCTTTAATCTTTTTAGTTTTTTCGTGAAGAAAGTTTTTTTAATAAAAAAAAAATTATGTGATAGTTATTTTGTTATATAATGAAATATTTTAGTTTGATTTCTCTTCAAATTTGTCTATTAGTTTTAGATATTACTGCTTTCTCATGCCTAAAATGATATTGAAAATTTCTTTATTTAAATTGAAAAAACAGAATTTGTTCTTGCCTTACAGGTGTTAAAATTTTTTTCAATTAATAGTATAATTATTTATGTTTTATATTTGCAATTAGTTTTTTATAACTGATTGTGAATACCTTCAGAGATAATAACCTCAAACTTGCGTAACCTAATACTTTTTCTTAAAGGTAGTTTTTTTTATAGATATTAATGTAAAAGTGGCTTTTTTCACATTTTGCTTTATATTACCTTTCTTGTGCACTTTTTTTAATACATACTGATAGAGTTTTTTTTTCCTTACTCAGTTATCTAAAATATAAGCCTAAGGAGAAATGGATAAACATTTTTGGTTAACGGTAAGTAGCGTTCAAAGTTGAAAAATATTCTTTTTTTACCATATTTAATATCTCAAGAACAATTATAACTATAAGCTTGAGATTTTCTGAAATTAATGATAACAATATTTACTTCACTGGTGCTCCGTAAGTGAAAATTACCACCCGTTAAGCAGGCAGGATTTTTTACTTACTGAGCACCAGGATACGTCAAATCGTATACGCACCACGTTCGGAGGTTAAGAAATGCCCTATATTTATTAACGTGAAATCTGCGACATTTTTAACCTCGCTGACTAGGTGCGTAATGTCCTATAATAATTTAAAACAGCGTCTAATGATGGTACCGTCAAATTTTGCATTTATTGAAAATCAAAACGACGTTTCGGCCGTTCAGACAATGTCTCGGCCTTCATCAGGTACAAAAATCTTTACTTTTACCAAGGGATATTTAATCGTAATGGTTACAATTACGATTACGATGGCGATTATACATCTCTTTCATAAGAGTCAGAGATTTTTGTACCTGATGAGGGCCGAGACATTGCTCTAACGGCCGAAACATCGTTTTGTTTTTTAATAAAAACAAAATTTGACCGTACCACTATTGAACGTTGTTTTAAATTATTTATAAAGTGTTATTGGACGTCTTATTTTTGTAATATTAACAATCACACCCTATTTTATCAACATCAGTCTCGAACTTTTCGAGCATTTGACGACTTTTTTTTTCTTAATTATTTGAAAAATGTTTCTAGACTTGTTAAAAATAGTTAGACCTTTAAAACTAAGCCTGAAAACTTAAAAAACTAATTGTTTTTAATCCTGTTGGAATTTAAAAAAAAATACTCATTTCGACCGATTTTATGACGATTTTGTAATGACACTACTTTTAGACACACGAGTAAAACTGTATAACTTTTTTAATTAAACACCTTAAGGATTCGCTCTTCTACTGTTAAAAGGCTGCTTTTTTTTTTTTAATTAAAAAAAAATAAATAAAAACGTCCTAGCATTCTTAGGAGCCAAGATAATTTTTATTTTCTTACGATATCTTAGCCATTCATTATAAACTGATCTGGCTGAAACTTACACATGGTGTAGTTCAATACTTATATTTTCATAAAAATCAAGCGTGAGGGATCTTGGGACCCGTGACGGGAGCAAACCTGCCTCATATATGTGGCAGCGAAACATTATCCGACATTAATTGTACCAATTACGTCTGTAGATACACACATACATACGGTTGAATCTGCCGTAAGTGGTTCAAAATGACGTGAGGAATGGCTAAAAAAAAAGTTGGTTGAAAAAATTTTTTTTCATAGTAGTTCTACCTCCAATACCACATACTACAAATACTCAAAGCGATTCTACTACAAAGTTTTTTGGTCAAAAGATATACAGTATTTTTTAAACGTCAATTTTAGTCAATTTTCGAAAAAATACCTTTGCTTCTGATGCCTGTAGCTAAGCTGTTTGCATGATTCAAGTATTCTTACCTAAATAAAATCAAAGCTAGCATTAAACCCTATCGGTTAAAGAAAAGTTTTGTAGATGATAAATTTTGTTAAGCTAACATGCTCCTGGACCACCTTTGCATGAACAAACTGTATTTTCAACAATTCTTTCATCTGTCAACTAAAATACAGTTTAAAGTAAGATTTATTTACAAGAACAATACCAAATACCATTTTCATTATTACTTTCAATCTTACTTTGTGAAAAACAATATGGATTCTGTATTGGGAAATGCATTTTGCATCTATATGTAGCCCAGAACTTGTTTTCTGTTGTTGTGTTCTATCACGTTATGTTCATGATTACTTTCGCACAAAGCTTTTTCCTTTTTTTATGGCTGAAACGTAATATATTTTTAGTGATGGGCAAAAACCAAAAAGTTGTTAATGTTTATATTTTTTTGTGTTCAGTTTAGTATAACAAATAATTCTGACACAGTGACGTTAAGATTATTAAAAAAGGCTAGTGTCAGATGAGAAACGGTTTTGCCGACTTGCAGCCCTCAGCAGGCACTCAGCTTTGTTAGTGTATTTTTTGAATTTTTTTTCCGAGATATTTTAGTATGAAGCCTCGGGACGGCACGGGGGTCGGCGCACATCCAGCCTATATACAAAGTATAGACACCGCATTGGTATGAATATATATTATAACATCAACTGATAAATGTCCTGTTGCGTTAGTTTCAGTTTTGTAAAAAAAGGTAAAAAATTTATAGCTATGAAGTATTAGTTTAGTATGATAACTTAATCAGAACTGGCGATCTGCACTGTACACACACACACATGTAAACAATGCACATGGAACATGCAGCCACATATAAGTATACAGTAAGTACGACGTAGAAATACAAATACGAAGTCGCTGAAAGATTAGAGAAGAACTTCGAGACAGCAAAACTCGATCACTTTCGAGCTTGTACGGCCAACTTCGAATACTACAGTAGCAGAAGCAGCAGCAGCAACAGAAGCAGCAGCAGCAGCAGTAGCAGCAGCTATGTATACATATATACACGTCATGATATTGCTGTACTGAGCGGAGTGGGTTAAGCATATCAGATCGTTTTAAATCTTTCACTTTTTGCTAGCTCAGTCTCAGCCCCAGAACGCTTCAAAAATAGTATGAATCTGTATGCAGCCGGATAACAATGAAATCCTGGTAAAACAATCACTACTGTCCTTGCGGCGCACGCCAGATTTTCAATTTCAGTGGAGGGGGAAGAGGCACTGGCGGCGGTGGCTCTTCGAGCGCAGTTTGACGAAAAGAGAGCAAGTGGTTTCAAATCTTCCATGCTCGCTAAAATATCCTTTTCTCTGCTTTCTTCTGCATGCTAACAAATTTTTTTGGAGTTAATTTAGGGTAGATTGACGATGTATAATCGAAGGTTATTATTATTACTATGTAACGATATGCGAGTAACGATAATCGTATTCTACAACAAAAAAGGCTAAAGAATCAATCAAACATTTCTCTTGCCCGGCGAATGCACATTTTTATATTGTTTCGTCCCTGATGTCTGGTCTAATTGTGTATTATTGTATAAACAATAAATAAAATTAAAAATATCCGAATGAAAACGAAGGAACTATTCATTTTATAATGATATTCTGCCAATCGCTTGAGGCGAAAACCTTTAAGTTTAGACTTGCTTGTGCGTCTAATTTTTTTTGTCGTAACATGCCGTGCGAAGTAGACCATTGCACATGTCAATATTTTAATCAAAAAAATAGTACTCTTCAATGTTACGGTACATTGTTTAGTTTTTTGTAAACTGATGTTTTTGCGGCTTTGAGATCTTATAATAAAAGTAATTGTTATGATTTGGCTCTAATTAACACGTTCTATGTAGTTTAAGGTAAATGCTTGAGAAAAAAAGCTAATTTCACGTTTTTAACGTTTTTTCATGAGGACAAACAATATTGTGCATCTTAAACAATTTTTAATAGCTTAACCAATTTCGTATATGTTAATTTACATAACAGGTATTGCCATCGTCATAAAAAAAATGCAAATTAAAAAAAGTTACTTTAGGTTGCTTACAAGCAGAGATACAAGAAATTTACGTTTTTTCGACTGCAGCCAAAAAAACTAATGAAACAAGCTTTAAAAAATTCATATACATTTTTTAGTTATTCCACAATCACGGAACTATAATGTTTTCACAATCTTGTTTATACATAAACTAAAATAGCTTTCAAAGGTTGCATGTTTTGAGCTCACACTGGCCTAAAGCCTTTGGTTCCCTCTCTACTACCGCTACCGCCTTGAGATACGAAAAGGATTTAGCTCTTCTTATTAGTGCTACCTTCGGCATTACCTTAATAAAATTTATTGCGTATATAATTATTTATAAAAAAACATGTTGAAATAAAAATAAATCCTTGTTCGTTTTTAATTTATTATCTTGAATGCAAAATAAAAGAAGTAAATTGTGAGTTAATTAACAGCAGTTTCAAACATTTTGTTTTTTTTTTTGTACGAAAGTAAGCAAAATACTGTTTGCATACTTAGGTAACAACAATCTTTTACGTTGGACGGCATCTTTATTTTGATCCACAAATCATTTTTCAAAGGATGATTTCGTATAAAATATCAAAGGAAAAATTCGCTTGCGTGCCACCACTGTTCCAATTAATTGGCAATCAGCAGAACCTCAAATTATTCCACAAATATCGGATTCCACATCAAACAAGGAACTACTAGTGAGCCAACATTCAGAAAAACCAATCAAAGCCAATGGACAAGAGCAACCAATGGAAATTAATTTTGGAGTACAGCAAGAAATCACAGGTAACAATAGCGTACTGGTTAAAAATACCACCGAACAAAGTAACGAAGCGCATTAAAATGTTCTTAAAAACAATGAATCGTTTAGTGTAACGAAATATTTAAATCATTCATTATACCCTTCTTGAAAAGATATATTCTTAAAAACTGGTGAAAGTGAATCAAATGTAAGTATTGCCAAAGTGTTCCATGTAAGTATTTGTGAGGTGGGTAGGGAAAGTATGAAAAAACTCGTCGAGTGGAGGGGAAAACAGGCGAAATCTAAGCGTCGCAGAAAGAGAGAAAGAGAGAGACGTGGGGAGAGAGATAAAAAGAGAGACATATGAAATCTTTGAGACACGGAGAGCAACGTGGTGTAATATTATATAAGGTATGCTATTACATACGAAGTATATTGCTTTGACGGGACCAAAAGTATTGCATGTTATTGTACGTAAGATGGTATGATGAGTGAAGAGGGTATAGGGAGTAACAATATTTGCCATACTTAAAAAGAAAGTGAGAGACATAGGATCACTTCTAAAAAAAATCAGCTGATTTCTGATGCTAAATCGTCAGCTGATCTTTTGATTGTGTCAAAAAATACAAGTCCCATCAGTGTGAAAAAGTACAAGTCCTGAGGAAAAATTTTTTTTTTGGCCATCATCAAAACTATGCATTCTGGGACTTATACAATAAAATGAGATAGGTGACACTTGTGAGTATTAAAAATTTTTTGATAGCCAAAATTGCAAGTTCCGTGCGCTGATAAAGTATTGAAAATTTTTCGATAGCCAAAATTTCTAGTTCCATGCACTGAAAAAGTATTGAAAATTTTTCGATAGCCAAAATTACAAGTTCCGTGCGCTAAAAAAGTATTGAAAATTTTCGATAGCCAAAATTACAAGTTCCGTGCGCTGAAAAAGTATTGAAAATTTTTCGATAGCCAAAATTACAAGTTCCGTACGCTGAAAAAGTATAAGTCTCGTCAGTGCGACAAAAAAAATTCTCCTTTTGCCATCATCCAAACAATACGTTTTGGGATATTTACTGTAAAATGAGATAGGTGAAAATTAAAAAGTTTTGAGATTTTTCGATGGCACAAATTACAAGTTCCGTGCACTAAAAAAAGTTGAAGTCCCGTCAGTGCGAGAAATAGAAGTCCCAAAAAAAAATTACATTTACGAATATGAAAAATTTGCATTTTAGGTCATGCACAGTAGAATGAGACAGGTTACAATTAAGAGGTTTGGAAATTTTTCGATGGCCCAAATTACAAGTTCCGTGCACTAAAAAAAGTTGAAGTCCCGTCAGTGCGAGAAATAGAAGTGCCGAAGAAAAAAAATTACGTATACGAACATAAAAAATCTGCGTTTAGGGACATTTAGAGTAGAATGAGACAGGTGACAATTAGGAGATTTGAAAAATTTTTGATAGCAAAAATTTTTAGTTCCGTGCGCTGAAAAAATGAGCTTCCATCATCGCGAAAAAAACAAATGCAGGCGAAAATTTTTTTTGCCATTATTTAAACTATGCGTTCTGGGACATTTACAGTATGATGAGATGGATAAAATTGAGACGTTTAAAAAATTTTCGGTAAAATAACAAGTTCCGTGCGCTGAAAAAGGTTTAAGGTAGTTAAATCTCAAACAATAATAATGATAAGTTCTTCATAAAACTTACCACACAGCTAAATTATTGCCTATGAAGAACTCGGTTAAATTTTTGTAAGGCTATGATTCTTAGGAAGCAAAATTTTGATATTCACTGTTTTCATACTTTAACATGGATCCTTACAGAGAAGCGTATTTTTCTGGGCTTTAATTGCGTATATCCCACAAAATAATGGTAAACTTTTGACAATATTTTTTGTGTATTTCAAACATAGCTAATGATCTTATTTCATTTTATGAAACAACTCGAGGATGTCTGTGAAATAAGAAATAAATCAATAAGTGCAGAAAAAGCTGCTAAAGGTTATGTTTTAGCACATGTGTGGGGGACAGATTACATACCAAACTATAGAATCTGCTAGAATAAGGTAGAGGTCTGTTATTTTTTTATTAAGTAGGTAGTCAAATTCTAAGAATAGAAAAAATAAAGTAAAGTTATACCAATGTCAACCTAACCTCAAAGAAATGTGAAAGCTATATTTTTCGTTTAAACTAATGAAGTTGGTTGAATATAGATTTTTTTTTTTAAATACGACCTAAAAAAATTTTGATACTCGTTCCGTGGAAAATATGTCATAGCAATCTTATGTGGACCCTTTTTTCATTGTAAAGTTTTTGGTTTCATACTTGCCTGTCAAAAGCAATTTTGCTATCGATCTTTTGATTCCCAAAGTCTGACAAGGCTGAAATTGTGCACTTACCCCTGATTCTGATGATAATGCAATTTAAAGTATTAAATATTATGGTACATCCAATATGGCTGCCATAAAAAAATAGCTGACCACTTTTTTCTTTAGAATACCTTAGTCATAGATATAAAATGGAAGGGTATGATGAGTAGAATTATTTTCATCATAATTAAGTTAGCTGAGGATTGTTTTTGTCTTCAACTTACTTAATACTTACCAACATTCTTAACTGACAGTGTAGCTAAGAAAACCTGTTGATATAGTTAAAAAAAAAGAATTAATTTGCTTAACTCGGAATTTTTCTTTATGTTTTGCAGTTTGTGAAGAAGACTATAAGATAATAGAAAGTGTAAGACAAAAATTCTAGCTCTTACTTTTTAGCATAAACAGTTAATGAGAATTCTTCTGATCTAAGGAATCCGTATGTCACTGTATAAATCAAAAATATTTTGTAGGTCTTAAATTTGGAATCTTTCATATGTATATTTGTATGTATATACTTATAAGAATTATTCATGAAACATTCAATGCCTACTCTTACTAAATAGTATTTACTATACAACTTTATCGGATAATCATGGAATATACACTTCTTAATTTATAAATAACTTAAATGTTCGTTTCATTCTCAAGCTAAACATATAATCAATTACCTAATTATGTACAAATAAACATATATCATACACAATTCATGTATTTTAATGAGAAACCATACCTTTTTTTTCTCGCTCAGTAGTCATCATTTATTCAAAGGCAATGATTTTGAGATTCATGATCTTCACAGTCTTCAGAATCGTCATTTTCATTTTGTAATCTGAAAATATAATATTTATTCATATAAAAAGGATCTAAAATTTTGTTATAAACTTGATGCTTTTTATTTTATTAATAAATAAATTTAGCACCTATTTATGTACACGTCGATGTACTCTCAACAAGACAATATCTAATTGAGTTATAGGTCATAGTATGAACAATCTTTCTTAAACTTAATTATATTCATCTGTCTTTATTTAATTTATCTATGCGACGGGCTCCTGTTTCTTTTACTTCATTTCATTTCCTGTAGAAATGTGTTCAGAGTTTTTTTTCTGTACATGCCGTCGGAAATTATCTCGCCTTGGTTCCCTCCACTTTAGGGAATCAAATAACGCCTTCCAAAAGTTCGCAAGCACTTCTTCTTTAAAAAAAAGCCTTTTTTTATCACCTCTGCTTCTTCAAGGTAGTTAAGCGCAGCTTTGAGCCCATTCTTAACAGCGTTTGCTGTGTTACCACACTTATCATTGATTGCTATTAGCGTCTCTGTAATATCTTCCGTTGCTGATTGGACTATATAAGTCCCTTGCTGTCGCATTACTCTGAGCTTAGCACCATTTTCTTCTAAAAAGGCAACCTCCTCCTGGGTTGGTCTGGTGGCTAAACACTGACACGATGCTGTCCTCGGTGTCGTTGGTGCCTATGCTCGACAGGCTTCCTCTTTGTTCTTTGTCTGTGAGAAAGGGCCATGAAACATTTAGCAGTCTCTGTTGGCTATGGGATACGTCTTTGTGCCCCCCCCCCTCCCAGAATCCGCGGGGCCTGCGACAGTCCCCGGGCTTTCACCGGATCGCAACTACCAGCGGATTCCCTCAGAGAGGTTACTGCCTATGGTACAAGTTTTATATCAACGTTTTCCATACTGGCATCTTTTTTAATGACGTACTGACCCGCAAAGGCCAGCACTATCCTTTTTTCTAAAAATAAATAGTTGGAAAGGGTTAAAACCAGGGCAGCGGCCCTCTCCATTACCAGAAAGAACTGCTACTTGCATAGGCCGGCAAAGAAGTCGCCACTCTCCCTCGGTCCCACCCGTGGAGACCGCCCTGGCGTTGAGTAACAAGTCTAAGAATGGTCTTCGTAAGTAATGTATGTATATGTTGGTTCACTTCAGTCATCCCAGCGAGACAAGTGGCAGGTGTACAGTCCCACAAACGCGCAGACAACCTGACAAAACGAGCTGGCGTAAGGCACTAAGGTGCCGCCGTATAGCTTCCTCAGTGGTAGTAAGGCTAGATGAGTCAGCTCACTACGTCTTTTTTGTTTATGAGGCATACATCTATATCAGATAAGGTTACCCAAACTCACCTGGGCCTCATCGAGTGGCTTAACCCACCAACAGGCCTCCAACGCTAGCCTGAGAAAGGCCTCCCCACCCGCTACCCAGAACAATCTGCAGGTATCCCTGTGTTTGCTTAGTGAGAGTGTGATGCATGTATCTAAGACGAATGTTATAACTACCACTTACTTCTATACATAACAGGTGCTAGTTTTTGATGGCCCGCATCAAGCATTGAGGCACCACCCACGGTGGCAGCAGAAAGCAAAGAACAAGGAGCACAAGCAGAGCCGGCCCATGCATCCACATCGATGAAGAGAGAGGGCACAAGTCCCCCATCCACACCGCTCCAGATTCACATGCCAACGCCGCACATGCCTCCCAATCGATGCCAACAACCACTACCATAGATAGCCACCCCAACTGCCCTTCGTCACCTCATATCTTAAGAAGATGCCCCTATCCGCTACCTGGGGAAGCGCCCGGTATGGAGAAACTAGCAAAACCCCACCCGGGAGTAGTAGTAGTAGTAGTAGCAACAACAGCAGTAGCAGCAGCAGCAGCAGCAGCAGCAGTATTAGTAGTAGTAGTAGAAGTAGTAGTAGTAGTATTAGTAGTAGTATAAGTAGTAGTATTAGTAGTTGTAGTAGTAGTAGTAGTAGTAGTAGTAGTAGTAGTAGTAGTGGTAGTAGTAGTAGTTTTTTTTTTGTGGAGGGAGGGGAAATGCATTGAGGCACACCACATGGACAGTGATAGTGTGGGACTCAATGGATTTTTTTTACTACACCACCCATACCCACTAAAACCCCCCCATGCTGCGTAGCTTTTGATCCACCCCAGAACCGCGTTAGCATTACTTCAGGGTGGAGTCACGAGGGAGACCATTGCATCTCGCAGCATTAACGAGCTATGTTGTCACTATTTAATAGGGGTGCCAATCCTCTTGAGTCCTGAGAAGGACTCAGGATCTCTGAAGATTGGCACCCGTGTTCTAGCGCCATTCTCTAGTGCTACAAAATTTGTGGCTTTTTTATGCTGCCACCTAAAGGGCAGCCTTAGCGTCCCACATGGCGGCTTTCTCCTCTTCCTTCTTGCGACGGGCAACTGACCCAACGTAACTGTCCACCACCCTCCATCTCTCTTCAGTGCAAAGCATCTCAGGAATGATGTTTTCGGGAGTGGGTGTCACGCCGAGCTGGTCCACCAGTTGCTGGCGCTGACGGTGCCATCTTTCACACGAAAAACATGTGTTTGACGGTATCATTACCGCGGGGCAGTAAGCACATCTCGGGAATGCTTTCTCTTCCACGCGATGGAGATAGGCATCGAACTGACCATGGCCAGAGAGGAACTAAGTGAGGTCATAATTTTTCTCTCCGTGCCCTCTCTCCACCCATAGTTGCAGGTCTGGGATCAGCCAGTGCGTCCATTTACACACACAAGCCTGATCCCAATCCTGTTGCCACATCATCAACGTTTTTACCCGCCGGTTGCCATCACTTTTGTCACCAGAGCCCAGGAATCTTCTTTGTCACTCCAGTGCAAGTGACATGACGGGAATCGTTCGTGCTATCACCATAACAGCAGCAGAGGAAACCCAGCGGTAGGTGGAAGCGATCCTTAGAGATCCGATGCGCTGCACCGAAATGAGGCGCACCAAAAAAAGGCGAGTTGGAGACCAATGCCAGAAGCCGTCTTCTGGCCACTTATGGGCCCCAAACGTTTGGCATCAACCGTGTGAGCGCTCCCGCAACCTTGGCGGCTGTGTTGGCTGCTCTCTTGATGAGCTCCCAGAAGGTTAGCCGTGAGTCGACCCACACCCTCAGGTAGCGCACAACCGGCATTGCGCAGATTGCCTCACCCACAACGCTCAGGCGAAATTCCCCCCCAAACCATCTTTGCCTGGTAAGGACGACCATCTTAATCTTTTCGATCGCAAGTACAAAACCGTGATCCCACAGCCACTCTGACACTATCGCAACCACCCACTGAATTTTACGCTCGGCCTCCTCTCGAGATCTGGCTGTGACGTGCAGTGCTATGTCATCAGCAAAACCCGTCAGCTTGACCCCCAGAGGCATTTCAAGGTGCAAAAGTTTATCGTAGACCAGGTTTTATACGTCAGGGCCAAGGGCGGAGCCCTGTGCGATTCCCGACGTCAGGCGCCTCTCTCTTGGTCAATCTTTCGTGTCGTACCAGAGTACACGATCCCGGAGATAGCTATCCAATATCTTTCTAAGGTATTCCAGTACATTCTGGCGCCTCAAAGCCCTCATTATGTTGGACCATTTGGCCGAGTTGAAGGCGTTTCTAACGTCAAGAGTCACCAGGACACTGGCGCTTCTCATTTTATGTGAGGGTTTTCATGCCTCCCTCACCGACTCAAGGACCTCAGCCAGAGCCATGACCGTCGATCGTCCCCCTAAAAACTCGTACTGATTATCATAGAGACTGACTTCCCCTCTTAGACGAGTTCATATCAGCCTCTTGAGCATTTTTCCGGCATTATCCAGCATGCACAAAGGTCGAAGCAACGACAGAATCAAGGGGGGTGGTTTACCCTTGTCTAGCAGGACAAGCCTTTGGATCTTCCACCGTTCGCTGAGCAGTCCGTTGCGCAAAGATTTATTAAATATGTCCAGCAACACATGTGGTTTTTCAACGGCTATGACCTTGAGAACTTCGAACGGGACCGCGTCTTGGTCCAGGGCCTTGTAGCCCGGCATCTCCGATACCACCGACGTCAATTCATCGAGGGTAAAGAGAGACTCCTCACTCACACTTATGTCTTCCCGCCTCCTCTCAGAATGCTCTGGGAAGAGACAAGAGACCAACCTCTCTAAGAAAGGAGGCTCCATCGATGCCACCGGGTTCGAGCTGCGCAATCTTTTTAGCGCAATTCGGTAGCCCAGGCCCAACGTATCTTTATCTTTATCAGCGATGAGTTCACGCCAGCATCGGTTCTTGCTCACCTTGATTTACCACACCAGGATACTTTTTGCTTCTCTGTACACAGCAACAGCCACCTTGGCGTCTTCGTGATTTCTGTGTCGCTGTGCAAAATGGCGTAGGCGCTGTGCCTCCCCATGCAGGTTGGCAATTTTTTCGGTCCACCAGTAGCACAAACGTCGACCCCACCTGGGAACTTTTTTTGGCATACACGCGTCACACCACCTCCTGACACGTCTCATGGTACACCGTACAACAGTCTCGACTTCCGCCAAATTAGTGATCTTAGTTAAATCGGCAAGAGGGGGCGCGCTTGTCATGGCTTCTCGCAGCAAATCTCGATGTAGCTTCGCCACATTCCACCTAGCTGCGCGCCCTGAAGGTACTTCTCGCAAGTTTAAACCGTACTCCACATCAAGGACAAAGCTAAAATATTGGTGATAACTAGCCGAATAGTCCTCCAGAACCTGCCAGTCAGACACCCGCGCCACCATTTGTAACGACGCTAGTGTAAGGTCGATGATCGTGCCCCGGTTTCCGGTTCACCTGAATGTTGCTGAACTACCAGAGTTTATGACGATAATATCTAGCCTTGCAGCCATCTCTAGCACCGCCCACCCCCTGGAGTCGGTTCTCAGCTCCCCCCCAAGTGATGGCCTTGGACTTGAAGTCGCCGGCCAGGACTATGTTGCCATTTTTCCCGCGCACACGGATAGCATACTCGAGCTTGGCAAGCCACCCTCTAAATACGCCGATCGATATGTTAGGGGAAATGTAGCAGCTCACATAGAATACACTTTCACTCCTGATCCACACGAAACCGTCCCCACCTCCGGTATCGAATACGGGGAATTTGTCGCTGCAAATCAGGATGGCCGCGCATCCAGTCCTGTCACAGTATCAGCCCTGGCTTGGTAACGTGCGGGACGGCTCATGTATGAAGAGCAAGTCCACACCCCGGGTGCGGAAGAACTAGTCCAGCAGATTGTGGGCAACACGGTCCTATCAAAGTCTACCTGCAGGATCAGCGCCATTTTCGCCAAGCTGCTCCTGCAGACGCTCAGGGCGCTTGGCACCTGGCAGTCCCAGCGACCTGTCCGGTGTCTAGCTTCGGGATGTTCTCGCACAGGAAATTACTCACCTCTTTTTTGGAGTAGTTTCGTGCCACGTGGCCCTTTTTACCACACCTCCAGCACGCCCCGGTCCTGTTAGGTCCGTCACATTGCCTTGCAATGTGGCCAAAGCCCAGGCACCTAAAGCAGTGCTCAACCTTGGACTTTGGGCGCATCCTGCAGTTCCCCCGGCCTTGTCTTATGGGGTCTCTTGTCTAGAATCGGGGCCGTCGTGGGAGGCGCCTCAACGTAAGCTATGCAGTTCTCTCTGATTATTCCAGAGGAGAGCCACACAGCCATGCCAGAGGCCACCCCTTTGGCAAAGCAGCCCTTTACTGCCACCTCGACGTCCTTCTCAGTCACCGTTGGGTCGACGTCCCTGATCTCCCAGGTCAGGCGCCGAGTGAGTGTTCGCACGCTGCCCGCATCCACCACGGCAATTTTTATTGCCTAGGCCAACGCATCGCGGCGCTTAAGGCGAGGTGTTCCTCAGTTCGACTAGGACACCCTCTTTCCTCGTCTCCCTTACAGACCCCACGCTCGCCCCCACCCCAACCATGTTGACCGTCATTATTATGGCCAGGACCTCAGCATAATTTTTTTTTTCTGCTGGCTCTACCAATATCGCTTCGGGCCTGGCCCTGCGACGTCTCTCCTCGGAGACTTTAGGAGTCTCCGATTTCTCTCTTAAGGATTTGGCTTTTTCCTTATTTTTTTTCTTTTTCTTACCTTTGTCTATACAGCCTCTTTGGCTGGATCGTCAAACGCTACACCCCCAGTGTATAGCTAAGATCTAGCCCCTTTTGCCCTTTTCAGCGCCTTTTCTGCCATCGTCTTTGGACTTGGGGTTTCTGCTCCTTGCCCTCGCTTCCGCTTGACCTTTTTTCCCTCCACCGATGCCCCAGGATCTCCCTTTGGCCACTCACGGGTCGCACCACACGGCAAACACGGCGAGCCCTCTGCCCTAGGCTAGGGACTATTTTTGAGAAGTTCCCAGAGATAGCAAACTAGGTGATGAGATTCTGTTTAAGTGTAGGTGTCAGGTTCTTCCGTGTCTTGCCGAGCCCTCACCGCAAGCCAGAAAAAGACAACCACCAACCCCGAATTCTGGCCTCACAAGAGAGTACCGGCTAGTATGCACTAAAAGTGCCCTCCATATAGCCCCTTAATGGCCAGACTCCGTACTTAAAAGGTTCGCCACTTTTTTTTTGTTCTCAAACGTACGACTTTATCACCGGTTGAGACCGGTTCCCCGATCACCACATTGAGTCTCACCAATTCTTCTCCGTATTCGGCAGCTTACGAAGCCAACTCGTAACCTGCCTTCCTCTTCTACTTGTCTGGCAGTTGTTTTGTCCACCTTGATTAAAGCCAGCCTCTGTCCTCTGGCATTTGGCTTTAAGAGAGTTACTTCTGGCTCCTGGCTCTCAAGTCCAAAAGTCCTAGAGAAAGCCTTTTTGATCTCTTCTTCCTCTACAATGGCATCCAGGTCTCGGACCTCTAAAGTCACTTTTCTGCTGCTTATTTTGACAGTACCTTGTCCGGCTACCGACTTTTCAATTTGCTGTGAGAATGCAGTAGCATTCTCTACACCTTTGGCCTTAATAAGTAAGTCTCCTTTTTTTGTAGTGACAACACTTTGGATAGACACGTCAGTCTTATCGGGGTCGAAATTCGCCTTCATCGTCTTCAGCAACGTTGCAAAGGTCTGTCCTCCAGCCATCTTTACTACTACTATTCTTGTAACGTCTACTTTTTTCTTCTGGCTTGTCTTGTTATTCAGGAAAATTTCTTTTTGTTTGCCATTAACTGTTTTCTTTTTTTTTTAAGACATATTATGCTGGCGTTTCTCAGGGCTGTCCGATGGGCTCCTGTTTCTTTTACTTCATTCTATTTGTTTTAGGGCCGTGTTCAGGGTTTTTTTCTGAACATGCCGTCAAAAGTTATATCACCTTTGTTCCCTCCACTGCAGGGATTCAAATGACGACTTCCAAGCGTTTACGTACCTTTCTTTTTCATAAAAAAAGCATTTTTTTAGCACCTCTGCCTCTTGAAGGTGTTCAAGAGTGGCTTTTAGCCAATTTTTTACAGCGTTCGCTGTGTTGCCGTACTTATCATTAATCAGTTGCAGCGTCTCTGTAATCTCATTCGTTGCTGATTGAACTTTATTAGCAACTTGCTGTCGCTTTACTCCGAGCCTAGTGACACTTTTTTCTAAAGAGGCAAGCTCTTTCTAGGACTGGTGGCTAAAAACCGACACGTTGCTAACCTCGGTGTCGTTAGTGCCTATACTCGACAGGCTTCCTCGTCGTCCTTTGTCTGTAAAGAAAGGCCATAGAACACTTAGCAGTCCCTGTTGGCCATGAGACACGTCTTTGTGCCCCCCCCCCCCCGGAATCCGTGGAGCCTGCGTCAGTCACCCGGGCTTTCACCAGATCGGAACCGCCGGCAGATTTCCTCAGAGAGGTCACCACCTGGGGTACTTGTTTTACATCGACGTTTTTCATTTTGGCATCTTTTTAGTGTCGTACTGACCCGCGAAGGCCATCACTCCCTTTTTTTATAGAAATAAGTATTTAGAAAGGGTTAAAACCAGGGCAGCAGCCCTTTCTGTTACCAGAAGAAATCGCTACTTGTTTGGGCCGGCCGGGAGTCGACACTCTCCCTCAGTCCCACCCACGGAGACTGCCCTGGCGTTAAGTAATAAGTGTAAGAATGGTGTTTTTGTGTAATGTTTGTATTTGTTGGTACACAACGGTCATCCCAGCGAGACGAGCGGCAGGTGTACAGTGCCGACACCACGCAGACAACCTAACAAAACGGGCTGGCGTAAGGCACTAAGGTGCCGCCATATAGCCTCCTCAGTGGTAGTAAGCCTAGATTAGTCGGCCCACCACGTCTTCTTTGTTTATGAGGCGTACAGCCATATCAGATGTGGTTACCCAGACTTACCCGGGCCTCATCATCCGGCTTCACCCGTCGCCAGGCCTCCAACGCAAGCCCGGAAAAGGACCTGCCACATGCAACTTAGGACAATTTGTAAGTGTCCCTGAGTTAGTTTAGGGAGACTGTGTAATGCATGTATCTGAGAAGAGTGTTTTAACCGCCGCTTACTTCTATACACGACGGGTGCTAGTTTTTGTTGGCCCGCATCAAGCAATGGAGTGCTACCCACGGAAGCAGCAAAAAGCGAAGAACAAGGAGCACAAGCAGAGCTGGCCCATGCATTTACACCGATGGAGGCATGGGGAACTAGTCCTTTGTCCACATCGCCGCAGATACACACGCCAACGCCACACACGCCCCCCAAACCACGCTCCCGACCACCACCACCGAGAGCTACCCCAGCTGCCCATTGTCACCTCTTATTTTAAGAGGATGCCACTATCAGCCACCTGGGGAAGCACCCGGTATGAAGAAACTAGCGAAAACCCCACCCGGGAGTAGTAGTAGTAGTAGTTGTAGTAGTAGTAGTAGTAGTAGTAGTAGTAGTAGTAGTAGTAGTAGTAGTAGTAGTAGTAGTAGTAGTAGTAGTAGTAGTAGTAGTAGTAGTAGCAGTAGTAGTAGTAGTAGTAGTAGTAGTAGTAGTAGTAGTAGTAGTAGTAGTGGTAGTAGTAGTAGTAGTAGTTGTAGTGGTAGTGGTAGTGGTAGTGGTCATGGTAGTGGTAGCGGTTATGGCAGTGGTAGTAGTAGTAGTAGTAGTGGTAGTGGTAGTAGCAGTAGCAGTAGTAGTACCAGCAGAAGCAGCAGTAGCAGCAGTAGTAGCAGCCACAGTAACGAGGATGTTAATGGTAAATATTATGAGATACATTTTTTCTGCAGTTATTTTTAAATATTCAAAATGTTTTTTTTAGAATTACCGTTGCAGAATGGTCAAGGGGAACGTCAACGTTTTATTATCGAAAACATAATAACTAGGCGATATCGTCGATTTAATTATCAAGGACGAGAAATCTAAGATGGATTGTCCCAGATGTTTTATAACGGCCCATTGTGGGTATCTTTTAGACTTACTCGAAATTTCATTCTTGAAGAATTATGGGATATTTTGTTTAGTACCATGCAGAGCACCAGTGACTTGGAAATCAATGACAGTTTATCGATTAATTGTGCCATTATCAGTGGTATCAGTGGAAAAGGACGTGTAGCTTTAACTGAGAACAACGTACGAAAAAAATCAATATTAACCATCAACAACAATGATAATCTTGTCTTACCACGAGCTCTAGCAGCAGCTTGCGCTGACATCGTCCAGTGACAAATACGCACAGATATGCTACATTATTATTGGAACCTTATAAGACGCGATTACGGAACCACTTAAAAGAAAGCTGTCAAAGAACTTTTGCGATTGACAAAACTTTGTGTGCCTGATACAGGGCTTGGCCTCGCAGAAGTTTATGAGTAAAAAAAAATTTTTCTACTCTCAAGACAGCAATTGTCCTTTATTCGTTTTGAAATTTTGGGCATTGTCATAGGCTCTTGTACGATGGTACATGTTTAGTTTTAGAGACTCAAGGACAAATTAAGTGGCACGGTAGCGCCACATGCAAAATTAAGTAGCAGACGGTGCATGGCTACCGTGACACTATATACGCTCGAATTCGCATTTCGAACTTTCGAAATGGTAAAAATATTATTTAACATCATCATATATGTAGTAGTGTGATGTTATTCGGCTTTTCTGATGCTAAACTATGATTTGAAAAAAAAATCGCGACCAGAAAAGCTTTTTTAATTGTTTTATCATATATACGTTCTTGAAAAGTGCCGATTTCATTTCAAGAATTTTTACGTTCAGACCAAAAAGTTCCGACTCTTAAGTTAGCCGCGGACGAGCTTTAGTAGTATATATCGAGCTAGTGCTCAGTTCGATGTGAAGTTAGTCGCGCTTAGAGTATTTACTTTATTTATATCATTATATACATATATATATATATATATATATATGGGTGTGTATATTATGATAATAATAAATTCAAGGTACTGAAACAATCAATATATCAGATCTCATCTCATCTCATCTCAGAAAAATATACAATAATTTCAATGATAAGCATCACATCAATAAATTTTCTCGATTTGCTGGTCATTGTTCAACACACACAGTGGCGCTGTAGTAGCATTTCTTGATGCCCTAGTCACAGTAGGCTGTGGACGCGCAGTACGTTGCGAAGTTCATGTGGTCGTTACGAACGAGTCGTATCGAGGCCGGTGTCAGAATCAATACAATCATGTCATTCGTTGCCAAGACTGTGATATGCGAATAACTACGGAACAGCCTGATCATATTGTCAGGTTACAACTACTTAAATCAACAACAAAATCTTATACACTACAAAAAATTATAAATGACAATATAGGAGATTGGATGACTTCTACAATTGATTGCGGTAATGGCTGTAAACGGAAAATAATAGAAAAGACTGATATAACTGTAAGCAAAAGTGTAATTCTAGTACCATTAGAACTATTTTCTGTGACCGAATATGGTACCCATGAAGTCAATACTGTCAATGTTCAACCCAATAATGCTATTAATAAAATAGTTAGTCTTAAGATTAATGAAATACCACAATCAAAAATAAGAATAGGGAAAAGAATGTATAAGGCTATTAGTGGTATATTTCATCATGGCACAACAACTTCTAGCCGGCATTATACTAATACGCTCCGTCAAGGAAATCAATGGATGAAAGTGAATAATGAAAACGTTCAGAAAAGACCTTGGCCAAGATGTGCTAACGATCTTTACATTTTGATCTAAGAACAAATCCCTTAAGAAATCGTAAGGAATGAATTTTATATCAGAAAAATTATGAGATCTATAAAAAAAATACCTTTAAAAATAAGTATAAAGTTCTGCAAGATTGAGGTTATTGTCTCTGAAGGTATACTTAATCAAATATATTAATTTATTTTTAGAAAAAATAATTAATTTTAATTTTTCAACAAATCCGTTGAGAAATTCTAAGAAATAAATTTTTTATCAGAAAAATTATGAAATCTATAAAAAAACTACGTTCAAAAGAATAGTATAAAGTTATGCAAGTTTGAGGTTATTGTCTCTAAAGGTAGTCATATTCAATTATAATAAGTAATTTTTGGGAAAGAAGAATTATGATCATACAACCAATCCCCTGAGAAATTCTAAGAAATGAATTTTTATCAGAAAAGTTATAAAATCTATAAAAAAAACTTCCTTTAAAAAAAAGTATAAAGTGATGCAAGTTTAAGGTTATTGTCTCTGAATGTATTTATAATCAATTATAAGTAATAAATTGCAAATATAAAACATAATAAATTATAGTATTTATTTAAAAAAAATATAGCACCTATAAGGCAAAAACGAATTCTGTTTTTTCAATTTAAATAAAGAAATTTTTAATATCATCTTAGGCATAAGAAAGCAGTGAAATCTAAAATTCATAGACAAATTTGAAGATAAATCAAATTAAAATATTTTAGAATATAACAAAATAATATATTTTTTAACAAAAAAAATTTCTTCACGAATAACTGAACAGATTAAAGAAAGCAAAACATTTTTTACGTACATTGTATTTCCGTTTTTAAATGAAATGATGAAATGCTAAAAAAAATTTTTGCATACATACACTCCGTATACTAATAATACAGTTTTTGGTCTTGGGAAGTAATAAAATCAACAAAAAAATTCAAGTTTTTCCTTTGTAATTAGTAGTAGTTTAATTAAATATAATCAACCACTGGAATAACACGGTTATATCTAACATTACTCGTGAAGGATGTTATATTGAATAATATAGTACGTATTACATAACTGGCCGGGACTGATTTTTGAGTTTTTTGATGAACAATCAATACCAAGTTTTTACGGATAACAGAATGTATAAAACAATTTTTTCGTATATTTCTAATTAGTTGATTATAAAGTCAATAGTTAATCACCAACCAAGAAAAAAATACTTTATTTAAATGTTATAATAAGTTATTTCAATTTGCTCCTCAAGCTTGCGTTTCGTTGAATGTACAGAAGAACGAATTCTTTGTAAAAAAACAAATAGAAAAATAAAAATTTAATTTGTACCCTTATAGACAATTAACCATTTTGTGAGCATTTATAAAACGTATTTTCTAGCCTTCTTCCAGAATTTTATATTTTGACAAAATAGCTGTAAAATGCTGGAAAAAGGTTGGAAAAAACATCATAAAAATTTTGAAAAAATGGTCGATTTCTACCAGGGTACGGACCTTTTTTTTGTCCATTTATTTAACGAATTATTGATTGACTTATAAGCACCATTGGAATGTTATTTAAAATTTCTTTTAAAATTATTATGATTTAGCAAAAAAATTATTAGTTATCGAATTTATTCTAAATGCACACTTAAAGGTACTTTTTAAAATTAATAAACTAATCAATGATTAATTGTCATATAAAGAATTATCTATTACTGCTAATATGTAACATCTAGAATTCAAAAATCAGTCCCGGCAAGTTATGTAATACGTACTATATTATTCAATATAGTATCCTTCACGAGTAATGTTAGATATAACCGTGTTATTCCAGTAGTTGATTACATTTAATCAAATTACTACTAGTTACAAAAAAAAAACTTGAATTTTTTTGTTGATTTCATTACTTTCTAAGACCAAAAACTGTATTATTAGTATACGGAGTGTATGTATGATAAAAAAATTTATCGCATTCCATCATTTCATTTAAAAACGGAAATACAATGTACGTAAAAAATGTTTTGCTTTCTTTAATCTGTTTAGTTATTCGTAAAGAAATTTTTTTTATTAAAAAATAAATTATTTTGTTATATTCTAAATTATTTGAATTTCATTTATCTTCAAATTTGTCTATTAATTTTAGATTTCACTGCTTTTTCATGCCTAAGATGATATTAAAAATTTCTTTATTTAAATTGAAAAAACAGAATTCGTTCTTGCCTTATAGGTGTCAAATTTTTTTTAATTAATATTATAATTAATTATATTTTATATTTGCGATTAATTTTTATTAATTGATTATAAATACGTTCAGAGACAATAATCTCAAACTTGCATAACTTTATACTTTTTTTTTAAGGTAGTTTTTTTTATAGTCCTTTATACGTTACGATCACTGTACTACGAAAACGCTAAGCATTACGAACCAATACTGAATTTGATCAGTACAAGCGGTAGTTACGGATACTATGCAATAAGAATTGTTGGCGTATTGAGGATCACGGATGCTCAAACAAATGCTCAAACAAGGAAAACGGATGCTGCAAGTGTATGGAATCTCCTCTTTCTGATGTGACGGGTACATCAAAAAAATGTGATTCGTACCACAGATTATTTTTGAACTTGGCGTGTTTTGAAAATCACTTAAAAAAAGGTTCATATAATATATCTTTTACCGTTTGCAAAAAAATACAAATTTTTCCGTTACGTTGCAAAACTATGCGAATTTCGAACAAGAAACATAAACATCACTGAGGTATTTCTTTTTGTAGCAATTGTGAAGACTATTGACCCGTGAATAATCGATGTTACATTCAACCGTTAAAATTAAAAAGCAAAAGATCTAGTTTTTTAATATTATTTTACGATTTTGAAACACAACAGACGACACCCATCGTGGATAATGAGTTAAAAAAAGTTCACGAAGTAAATCTGTGTATCGGTCAACAAGTTTGTTATGCTTGTAGTCATGTACAAGATATTTCGATAAGCTGCGATCATTGCGGCATTCGAGAATATATTTTCCAAACTAATCCAATCAAACAGTTGGGAGATCTTGCTTTGGATCACCAAAAATATTGTGACAAGGTCATATGCATAGCTCACAATACACATGGATTCGATGCTCAATGTATTTTTAAGTATATAGTAGAAAAATGCGGCAAACGCGTAGTATCATCCGTTATCATGAAAGGATTTAAAATTATATTGATGGAATTTATCAAAATAAAATTCATCGATAGTCTTAATGACTTTTATATGCCTTTAAGCAGCTTACCCAAATTGTACGGTCTGTCAGAAATTGAAAAAGATATTTTTCTACATTTTTCTAACGAACCCGAAAATCAATAGTACATAGGTCCTTTATTACTGCTCGACGTAAATTTACCTAAAAGCATGCGTACAAAAGATCGAGATAAGTTTTTAAAATGGTACAATCAACAAGTAAAAAATAATTAAACATTTAACTTTAAAAATAAAATAATAAAATACTGTAAACAAGACGTGAAAATTGTAAGATCAGCTTGCTTAGCTTTTCGAGAAGCCCTTGAAAAATTGGAGGTAGATTCTTTTGGGGCATGCACAAAGATCACTTCGACCAGTGTGCGAGTGTATAGAAAAAATTTTCGATAGCTTTTTAACAGAGTTTAGTTGGGTGGTATGGATATGTGATAGTAACACCCGTGGACACCCGCTACTTCTAGGCCATTTAGTCACCTTTTTTTGGATCTCAAGCAACATACACCTGCCAATTGTCGACTCCAAACTTGTATTTTTTCTGATGATGAGTATCTGTACGTATACGTGGCTAAAAAACAGATGGAAGAAAGCGACATGGCGAACCAAGTTCCAATTGTATCGTTGTAATGGCTCCAAGTTTATGTTTTCCGTTTGGTCAAAAACACGTTGCCATTTTTAGAACTCTTTATTATGTTATTACTAAACAATAAAGAGCTCTGTTGTGCAAAACCGTTAAGACGCTAATCAAGTACATTTGTAAGTGTGCATTAAACATTCTTGAAGTAAACGTTTCGCTAACTGCAGTACACCAAAAATGCTTACGTAGACACAACAGCGTTCTCAGAAAGCTTGCGAATGCAAAAATTCGTCTGTCGTCAGAGAAAAAAATTATCGTACAACAAGGTGGAGGTTTCTTACGTGCTTTATTGGGTCCACTCCTCGGAACAGTGTTGTCGATGTTACAATAAACATGGAGCATGCAAAAAAAATGATTCTTCTGCCCCAAGAAGTGATCAGTTTGCAGTGGCACTTCGTATGGCAAATATTCTGCAAGAGTGTATCGAAAACGCTCACGTATTAAAATTATTAATCAACGACGACAACTACGACGATATATCAAAGCTGACAAATAAGAGTCCAAAATCTCTGTCAAACAGTAAAAGTTTTTTTGATAAAATTGGTACTGAAACAACAACGTCACTGGAAATTAAAAAAAAAAAAAAAAAATTACCCCTACGTCGAATTAAGTAAAAACATGACGTTTATTGAGCGGAAAAGTGACCAAGGTGAAGTAACAGATGTAAAACTTGAGGGGGAGAAAAAAAATAGTACTCTCTACGTTTTAATCAAGTTGCTACCATTAAAAAAGCATGTACCTGAGAACGAATTTTGCAGTCCTGGAACGAAGCTACCGAAGCGCATTAAACACAACGATGTGAGTATAAATCTCTTGGATGAAGTATGTCATCAGCATGATGTTGTCTACGCTACAAAGAAGGAAGGCTAACGTCTAAAAGCCGATTGGGCGTTGGCTGAATTTGCTTTTTCGCGTATGCTTGCCGGAGAAACACCGCCAGATGATCAAACAGTCGCTTTATTGACAGCATGCTGCATGTGTAGCAAAATTACATTTGAAAAGTTTTTTTCGCGCATCAAAAGAGCTATTGGATCTAAGTCTCAAAAAAAAAAAAAAAAAATTATATAAATGTAAAAAATACAAAGGAAATTAAAACAACAAACCAGAGGGTATAAATGGGTCATAGGACCCACGGTAATACAGTACTCACAAAGTTCAACCATTGTGAGTACTGAACTATTGTTTATATTTTTTTTTTTCGTTTTTCAAGTTTTTGTTTTAGTGAACTACATAAATGCAGCACTAACGTTTATAGAGCTTCGTTCTTCGTACGGGTCTGATGAATCCCTTGTTACCTGAGAAATTGTTTCTATACTCATCTAATGTTGGAAGAACTTCGTTCTTACCGTGGATCCCATAACCTATTTACACCACCTGATTTGTTGTTTTAATTTTCTTTATATTTTTTTCATTTATTTTATTTTTTGTTTCTATTTCTTGTTTTATTTTTTTTCATATTTTATTTCATTGTTTTTTTATATTTAATTTAATTTTTTTATCATATTTCATTTCGTTGTTTTTTCATATCTGATTGATATTTTGTTATATTTCTTTACATTATTTTTTAATATTTCATTTTATTACTTTTTAAAAAATTTTTTTCCTTATTTCCGTATTTCCTTCATTTTATTTCTTCTTCTACTTTTCTATTGAATCTTTTTTTTTGTCTGCCATTTTTTATTTCCTTTTTTTTTCAATCCATTAGATTTTTTCATGTGTTTTCATCTGTTTTTTTTTGTTGTTTTTTAAATGCATTTCGTTTTATTCAATTTTTCAAATTTTATTTCCTGTTTTTTTATTTCATTTCTTTTTTCATTTTTTTTTGTTTTATTTCATTTTGTAATGACTTTTTAGATTTCATTCCCTTTTTTTTAACTCATTATTTTATTATTTTTCATAATATCTTTCATTTTACTTTCTTTATCATTTCATATTATTTTTTTCATTTTTTTTTCATTGAATTTTTTAATTCTGATCTTATACCCTTATTTTTATTTATTTTCAATTGCTTACCATTACATTTTGTTTCAGTTTTTTTTTATTTTTTTTCCGTACATAAATTTTTTCCAAATTATTTTTTTATATTTATATAATTGTGTGACATTGTAACATAATTTGAATGTCGAATCCGAAACAAGCGCCCTTAAAAATCATTGATACGTTCTTCAACTCTATTGTATATGTTTATTTCAATAATTTATTTATTGATAAAATAATTAATTTATTACAGTTATTATTAGCATTATTTTAATGCCAAAAAAACATCAGGTTTAAAAAAAATCGGTTGGTATTATATGCATCAAATGCATAAAATACAAATATTTAATGCGTAATAACGTGCCTTGTTCGATTCAATCTACATAACTATAATTATGCTAATTGAAATGTTTTTTTAAAATTATTTTTTTAATTTATTATTTAGAAAACAGATAAATAATTTATCATTAATTGAATGTATTATTAGTGAAAGCATATGAAAATGAAATATAGTTACGAACTACACGATAAGTACAAGAAACTGAATATCTATAGTCTGCAGCGCTCGTAGCAGAGTGGGTAAGGAACTTGACTCAAATGCAGGAGGTCAAGGGTTCAAATCTTTGTATTGTAAAGTTTTTTTTTTTTTTTTTTTTTTTTTTTTTTTTTTTTTTTTGAGAATTGTAAAAGAAAAAAATTTAAAGTCTAACGAAATTAAAATTTGTTCAAAAATTAATTGCTTAGGAGTGTGAAGTTGAATAGTGGACAAAGGTGTGTAGGAGCGTAGCGTGGCCCAATTGGAAGACATATATGGTGGGGTAAGGGAAAGTGTGTAGGGAACTGATGGTGAGGGCGACGGGGTAAGGGGGAGAACTTAGGAGGAAGAGACTTCCAGTAAGCCACTTCCGTTTTATCAAATCTGTCGTTTTGAAAATTCCAGTCCCCCCAGTATGCGATATAAAGAACTTCGTTCTAAAAAAAAAATAACGCATAAGACTTTGCAAAAACTTTACTGCTAAGTGGCAGGACCAACTGCATACGCTGGTAGTAAGAAACTCGGAAGTGCTGTGAACAGTAAATTTTTGCGATCACACGTTATTAGTTGGCTAGAGAATTTAGATAACTATAATTTAAATAGGCCCATAAAAAATCGCTAACTTTGACGATGTGTGGGAAGCTGATTTAATGGTCTTAAGAACCTTAAAAACTCACAATCATGGCTATGCTTATGCTCTCGTTGTCATCGATGTCATCGAAAAATATGCTTTGGTGATACCTATCAAGAAAAAAACATTGAAAAACGTTGCCAAAGCTTTTCAACATATTTGATCAAGAAGTGACGATCGTTCACCAATGTGACTTCAAACAGATAAGGGTGAAGAGTTTGTAGGTCGTTAAATGCAATCTGTTGTACAAGAGAATGAAATTAAATACAGAGTAGCACGTAGCCCACAGACAAAGGCTGCAATAGCTGAATGTTTTATGAGAACTATTAAAGAAAGAATATGTCGATACTTCACACATACAAACAATCGACGATTTGCAAACATTCTTCCAAGTATAATAGAGGCATACAATCGCACGAAGCATTTATCGACAAAGATGGCGCCAGCTGATGTTTCTTTGCACAACATTGCGCAAGCTTGGAAAAACATACAGCAACGGTATGACAGGCATATTTATGAAAATCCAAAGTACAACGTTAGAGATTAAGTTCGTATCAGTAAGATGAGAAGTGTCTTTGCCAAAGGTTAGGGAAGTGGTTGGACTTTAGAGTTGTTTAGAATTGTACGTATCTCTTGCACGCCACCATCTCCATTGTATTTTCTTAAAGATTTGGCTGACGGATACATTGATGGTTTCTTTCACGAGGAAGAGTTTAGCAGAGTGTGAAAGGAATTGAACGAGAGC